>NC_083726.1:25721666-26034722 GCF_028564815.1 Eubalaena glacialis | reverse complement strand
AGACACCGCAGAAATACAAAGCATCCTAAGAGACTACTACAAGCAACTCTATGCCAATAAAATGGACAACCTGGAAGAAATGGACAAATTCTTAGAAAGGTATAACCTTCCAAGACTGAACCAGGAAGAAGCAGAAAATATGAACAGACCAATCACAAGTAATGAAATTGAAACTGTGATTAAAAATCTTCCAACAAACAAAAGTCCAGGACCAGATGGCTTCACAGGTGAATTCTATCAAACATTTAGAGAAGAGCTAACACCTATCCTTCTCAAACTCTTCCAAAAAATTGCAGAGGAAGGAACACTCCCAAACTCATTCTATGAGGCCACCATCACCCTGATACCAAAACCAGACAAAGATACTACAAAAAAACAAAATTACAGACCAATATCACTGATGAATATAGATGCAAAAATCCTCAACAAAATACTAGCAAACAGAATCCAACAACACATTAAAAGGATCATACACCACGATCAAGTGGGATTTATCCCAGGGATGCAAGGATTCTTCAATATACGCAAATCAATCAATGTGATACACCATATTAACAAATTGAAGAATAAAAACCATATGATCATCTCAATAGATGCAGAGAAAGCTTTTGACAAAATTCAACACCCATTTATGATAAAAACTCTCCAGAAAGTGGGCATAGAGGGAACCTACCTCAACATAATAAAGGCCATATATGACAAACCCACAGCAAACATCATTCTCAACGGTGAAAAACTGAAAGCATTTCCTCTAAGATCAGGAACGAGACAAGGATGTCCACTCTCACCACTATTATTCAACATAGTTCTGGAAGTCCTAGCCACGGCAATCAGAGAAGAAAAAGAAATAAAAGGAATACAAATTGGAAAAGAAGAAGTAAAACTGTCACTGTTTGCAGATGACATGATACTATACATAGAGAATCCTAAAACTGCCACCAGAAAACTGCTAGAGCTAATTAATGAATATGGTAAAGTTGCAGGATACAAAATTAATGCACAGAAATCTCTTGCATTCCTATACACTAATGATGAAAAATCTGAAAGAGAAATTATGGAAACACTCCCATTTACCATTGCAACAAAAAGAATAAAATACCTAGGAATAAACCTACCTAGGGAGACAAAAGACCTGTATGCAGAAAACTATAAGACACTGATGAAAGAAATTAAAGATGATACCAACAGATGGAGAGATATACCATGTTCTTGGATTGGAAGAATCAACATTGTGAAAATGACTATACTACCCAAAGCAATCTACAGATTCAATGCAATCCCTATCAAATTACCAATGGCATTTTTTACGGAGCTAGAAAAAATCATCTTAAAATTTGTATGGAGACACAAAAGACCCCGAATAGCCAAAGCAGTCTTGAGGGAAAAAAACGGAGCTGGAGGAATCAGACTCCCTGACTTCAGACTATACTACAAAGCTACAGTAATCAAGACAATATGGTACTGGCACAAAAACAGAAACATAGATCAATGGAACAAGATAGAAAGCCCAGAGATAAACCCACGCACCTATGGTCAACTAATCTATGACAAAGGAGGCAAAGATATACGATGGAGAAAAGACAGTCTCTTCAGTAAGTGGTGCTGGGAAAACTGGACAGCTACATGTAAAAGAATGAAATTAGAATACTCCCTAACACCATACACAAAAATAAACTCAAAATGGATTACAGACCTAAATGTAAGACTGGACACTATAAAACTCTTAGAGGAAAACATAGGAAGAACACTCTTTGACATAAATCACAGCAAGATCTTTTTTGATCCACCTCCTAGAGTAATGGAAATAAAAACAAAAATAAACAAATGGGACCTAATGAAACTTCAAAGCTTTTGCACCGCAAAGGAAACCATAAACAAGACAAAAAGACAACCCTCAGAATGGGAGAAAATATTTGCAAACGAATCAACGGACAAAGGATTAATCTACAAAATATATAAACAACTCATTCAGCTCAATATTAAAGAAACAAACACCCCAATCCAAAAATGGGCAGAAGACCTAAATAGACATTTCTCCAAAGAAGACATACAGATGGCCACGAAGCACATGAAAAGATGCTCAACATCACTAATTATTAGAGAAATGCAAATCAAAACTACAATGAGGTATCACCTCACACCAGTTAGAATGGGCATCATCAGAAAATCTACAAACAACAAATGCTGGAGAGGGTGTGGAGAAAAGGGAACCCTCTTGCACTGTTGGTGGGAATGTAAATTGATACAGCCACTATGGAGAACAATATGGAGGTTCCTTAAAAAACTAAAAATAGAATTACCATATGACCCAGCAATCCCACTACTGGGCATATACCCAGAGAAAACCGTAATTCAAAAAGACACATGCACCCGAATGTTCATTGCAGCACTATTTACAATAGCCAGGTCATGGAAGCAACCTAAATGCCCATCAACAGACGAATGGATAAAGAAGTTGTGGTACATATATACAATGGAATATTACTCAGCCATAAAAAGGAACGAAATTGAGTCATTTGTTGAGACGTGGATGGATCTAGAGACTGTCATACAGAGTGAAGTAAGTCAGAAAGAGAAAAACAAATATCGTATATTAACGCATATATGTGGAACCTAGAAAAATGGTACAGATGAGCCAGTTTGCAGGGCAGAAGTTGAGACACAGATGTAGAGAACAGACATATGGACACCGAGGGGGGAAAACAGCGGTGGGGTGGGGATAGTGGTGTGCTGAATTGGGCGATTGGGATTGACATGTATACACTGATGTGTATAAAATTGATGACTAATAAGAACCTGCAGTATAAACAAACAAACAAAACAACTAATACTAAACTTTCATTGGGTTATTTGTATGGAAATATGTTAATATAAATGTTTCAGACATTACATGAAATTTCTAAAAATCTTATATGTTCTGGTATAATGTTATAAGTCATAATCCTAGTTATTACTTTAAAATGTATATCTCAGAAATAACTAATTTTCTTGTCAACTGCATTATTATGAACTTTCATCAAATCTTTAACCGTGGTCATTTTTAAGTCTTGTCATTTACAGACAGTTCTGGGTGTACTCTGATGCTTTTGTAAATATGTTCCTATAAAAGGGTTTCATCTTCAGGAAATTCATGGAAAAGACTCTGACAAGTACAGGTTTCTGGTACCTGACTGTACTGCTGAACTGAATGAATAAGCACTTTCAGAACTCTAATGAAAAACTGATGAGCTCATAAAAGTGCTAACAAAAGATCAAGATGAAAAAAAAAAAATTAATTACATGGGACTGAGTATAATTTTTGTGACTTTCTGGTTGAATTTAAAAAAAGAAAAAATCCCACAAGGACTCAGAGGCAAAGAATATACAAATCAATTTTCACTGCAAAGTAAAGGAGCTGTTACAGTGGAGGATTACTGGACTGAATGTCAATATTATGACATAGTATGAGTGTGTTTCATGTTTGGTAATTGCAATCATTGTTGCTTTTGTTGTGGTCATCCATGTACAATGCTTGGTGTCAGTCTATTTATCTCTTGTAAAAATAAAATACAGTGTGTGTGGAAAAAAAAAAAAAAAAAAGAGAAAGAGCAAGCCCAATTTACTATTAAAAAAAAAAAAAAAAAAAAAAAGAAAGGAGCATAGTCTTTAACTCCTACCCAAACAAGAGGACAGTGCAGAACATGTTTTCTATTGATTCCTGCTTATAAGAACTAATAACATCCATGGAATTATTTTTTGCATGATTTTTTTTCTATAAAAGCATTGGTTTTTTGGCCTGGAAAAAAAAAAAAAAAAGAAATAAGAAGAGCAGAATCCCTGCCCTAAAGTGATTAAAGTCAGAATTGAGGATCTCAAGAGGGTAATACAGTGTTGCTAAACTTTATAACTAATGACAGAACAGAATTATTTTCACTCTTATTTACACATACTAATATTATTATATGGGCCCGAGGAGCTGGTACGAGAAGAAAGAGCATCCCCCTTAAAGATTTTTTTCTTGTTTTAAACATATTTAAACTTCTTCTACCAACTCTTTCACATGCCCACCCTGAATAGTATTCCATTTTTAAGAAGGCCTAGGATATTTTTATGATGTGATGCCAAGCTACTCAACTATTAAACAGAAAAGGTTGGGAATTCCCTGGCGGTCCAGCGGTTAGGACTCGGGGCTTTCACTGCCGAGTTTGATCCCTGGTCAGTGAACTAAGATCCCAAGCCGCGCAGCATGGCCAAAAAAAAGTTATTGGGCCTAGAGAGCATCTGGTTAGATTGGCCAGGAAAGAGAGAAGCCCTATGATAGTGGGGATATAGAACATTGGTAGAGCATTTGACTGCAAAGCCCTATGGTAGAGACAGGGATGCAAAAGCAGTGCTTTCTGAATCTTGCACTAAGGAGGGAGAAGGAGACGACCAGGATGATAAAGCTGAGGTGAGACTGAAGCACAGGGAAAGAGGACAGATACTAGGAAGAAAAATAATTGCCAAGAGAAATGGGGCCAGAGAATAGAAAGAAGATACCCTCTTAGGGTAGGAGTTCCTTCTGAGATATCCCCTAAAAGTTATGTTCTAGCCTCTTCAAAAGGAGAGCTCACTGCTTTGCAAGGCTATGAATTCCAACATTATTAGACAGCTCTAATTTTTTCTAATGTTCTTCTTTAAAATAATTTAATATCCAGCAATAAAAGATATAGTAAGTAATAAGTCATGGTATAGCCATATATTGGAATATGATTCAGCCAACATAAATGATGTTGCTGTAAAAGAATGTAGAAACAATACTTAGTGATATAGGGAAATGCTTATAATATATTATTATATGTACCTTAAGACCCTAATTCAGGGTGTGTGTGTGTGTGTGTGTGTGTGTATAAACATTGCAAGGGAGTACACTGAACCATTAGCAGTGTTTATTTCTGGGTAGTAAGAGTATGGATGATTTTTATTTCCTTCTTTATGCTTTTCTACATTTCCAAAAATTGGGTTACATCAGTAGAATTCTCCCCTGCAAATAATCTGTGGTGCTGGCTTCTCACAGAACAGCCCAGATAAGACTCCAAAGACCTTCACGATTGGAAAACTAAGAAGGTAGAAGAAATAGGAAGATAAAAGGATCTTGTGCGCATCTCTACAGAGAGTCCCTGTGGGTGCACACATCTTTACCCCATTCTCTTATGAGTTTTACTTTCATTGTGATTTATTGGTGAAGAAGGCAGACACACCAGAAGCATCCAGGTTGGGTTTGTTTCCCAGGAGAATCCTCTCTGCTCTGGTGGGTCCCAGAAAGTTCTCAACTTCCCCTGCCCAGGGCCTCCTCTCATAAAACCTTTTACCCTTTCTGCTGATAAAATGGTTGAGAACACGGGCTGAGTAAAGAATACCAAAACTTTGATTAAATGTCCTTGATATACACTGAAGAGAATATCAAAGTGTTTGTGATTACAGTGTGTCCTAGGTAAGGTGTCTGTGTGTGGTAGGTCAGTCCGGGATAGGCCTTGAAGTGGGCAAAGAGCAGAGACAAGGAAGTCACTTACGGCTCAAGAGCCTCACACTCTGCTTCTATGGCCCTTTGTTCTGTGTTGCTCAATGTCTGTGCGAGTCCCAGGGAGTGAAAGCCCAATCTGCACACAGCCGGACAAACTGTTAGTATTTCTAACCCTCACTTGAGGTTCTCAGGAGACAAATAGAACTCCCTAAGAAAATACTACTGCAGTTTAAATGTATTTTTAAATATAAACCCCCCAAACCTTTGTTATGTTAAGTGTGATAAAACATAAATATGTTGAATTAGTACAAATAGACAGGACCAAATAATATCAAAGAAAGCAAAGGGGGGAAATACTTTTAAAAAAACCAAAGAAGTTTTGTGGTGTAATTTCTTTTTTGGGGGTGCGGGGGGATCTTAGTTTCCCTACCAGGGTTTGAACCCGCACCCCCTGCATTGGGAGCATGGAGTCTTAACCACTGGACCACCAGGGATGTCCCAATTTCTTGAAATGATAATTCTGTTTTAGTCTTTCAACCTGACAGAAAAGAATTTGGAACAGAGTCCCACATTAACATGACTTTATTGTTTACTATATAATGAAGGGTCTCAATATTTTTGAATCATGATCCTCCCCATTTTGGGGGGTGAGAGTAGAGCACAAACAATTACTCAGACCAACCCTCTTAAGCAAGCACTCTGAAGCAAGCACTCAGTTCACTTCCTGTCTTGTCCTTTTAAAATGGGGATATGACTGGTTCCATCATTCCCTCTCCTCTACTGCATTATCATGACACACTTCCATCACTTCTGCTGATTACACTGAATCTTACTACAGTATTTGTTATTTCCTAACTATTTCTCATTTTGAAGATAGGGCTTATGTCCAAAATACAATAAGGAAAAACCATGACATGGCAATTTGGAAATAACATTCCACGAAGACAATTCTATCCCTCTTCAGAGCCCTGGGTAATGCACATCCCACACCCTAGCATGTTTGTATTAGAATAAACACCTTGGGTAAAGAATTGTTCCATCTTAATGCATGTAAGCAAAATGCTAAAATGAATTTTCAGCTGAGTTTTCACAATGCTCTTTGCAAGCTTTCTGCCTTCATTAAATTGTCAGGAAAATGCAGGTTAATTTATTATGGACAGTCATATCCATTCTCTGTACTGCTTTGCCCAAAGAAACTCAGGCCCAACATGGTAACATCAGAACAATTCACCTCACATTTTCTCTTGAAAGATAAAGAAAACAGAACCATTCTGCCTTGCTCTTGAAGAAAGGCAGAGCCTCCCCAAGACCCTCAGAACTCCATCTGGCTCCAATCTTTCCCAGAGTTTGCTGGCCCAGAGACAAAGCACATTTATTTCAGATGGATCAACACTGTCACCCAGTGGACAGTCAGCTAGGCAGGCTGAGGCCTTAGCCTTGCTCTTGGCTTGAAAGTCAGATACTGAGAGCCAGTGTTTGAATAGGAACCTGTTTGTTTTAGGTGATCATGAGTAATTGTTGATATTCTCTTACAGGGAACTGGGAGGACCTCAGCTGACAAGTCTTTGATTTGGATGTCACAGATGAGTGCAACTTAAGGAGGACATACATTTTCATTGTGCTACTGCTTTTTTTTTTTTTTTTCTAAGCTACCAGTAAATTTATAGGAAGCACAGACTATAAACCAACCTTGCACAGTCTACCAAGACTCACAGGATCGAACAGGCTTGCAGGAGCAGGGTGATATTTGATCACCCGCCAGGTCTGTGGGAAGACTTCCCGATCACAGAGTAACATTCATTGTTCATTGTTCATAGTGACAGGGATGTGTATTTTGAAAACTGAAAACAGATTTTTTTGTGTGCATATGTGTGTTGAAATCTGAGGAAGTTATTCACTTTACTGTAGTGAAATCAGTGGATGAGCTACCTTTGCTTTCTCTATTTAGTATATATCTCAAAAGACGTGTACAGATGCAGCCTCTGTTCCATCTCATTTGTCTTAAGTCTCTTTCTCTTGTCTAAACTGTCATTTGAACACTTGCAACAAACTGGCTTACCTTCATATTAAGGTAAGAGACTCTTTGCCTATAAATATTAGTGTTAGCAACATCATAATTATTACAACAGCAGTCATGTTTGTTACTCCTAAAATTCAACTTTTATAAAGTACCTCTAGACTAGCAGATGAAATCATGGTATTTTTTCTAGCTGGAAGGGTCCTGTGAGATCATCCAGTTCATTGCTTCTCATTAAAATCATATAAGGAAGCTTTTAAAAAGCACTGATATCCCAAATAGCCAGACAAAAGAATGCTTATTGTATGAATCCTTTAAGATGAAATTCTAGAAAAGGCAAACCTAATCTATAGTGACAGCAGATCAGTGATTGCCTGGAGATGAAGTTGGAAGGACTTACAGCTAAAGAGTCAAAATAAAATTTTGGGGGTGATGGTAATGTTTTCTATCTCAATTATACAGGTGGTTACATGAGTATATATATACATTTGTCAAAAGTCGTTGGGACTGTACACTTAAAGTGAGTGCATTTATATTGTATGTAAAATATATCATAATAAAGTTGATGTAAAGAGAATACTGATGCTGGGTCTCACCCACAGAAATTCTGATTTAATCGTTCTAGGGCAAGGTCCAGAAATCATTATTTTTTCATGCACCTAAGGCATCAGCCAGGGTCGAGAGCCACTGATCTAATCCAGTCCTCGCCTCTACCAGTTGAGATTAACCCAGATTATAATGGGAGATGCAGGACTAAAAATCAGATCTATAGGTACCTTGTGCCCCAAACCTTTACCTTTACTAATAATATTCCTTCTCTCTGGAACTTCTTTCTCCTCCTCCTTCTTCTTACCTCTTTCTATCAAAATCCCTCCCACCTTTAGAGCCTAGCTCACATGTCACACTTCGCAGGAAGCCTTAGGCTGCAGCTCTCTCCACTGGACTAGAAGCTCCATGGCAGGAGGGACTGTGGCTTTTTTATTTTTGTATCCTTGGTTCCCAACACTGTGCTTGGCGCAGAGCATTCAATAAACATTTGTTGAACTGAAAAATTCCTGGAAGGGAATTAACATTTACTAAGTGTCCATGATGTGCCAGAAATTGAAACAAGCACTTTATGTACATTATTTTACTAAATTTTTATAATTTTATGAATTGGTTATCATTTCCCCCTTTGGCCACCTCAGTGTTAACAGGGTATCCAATTTTTAACTTCACTAAGAGTAATTATAAGGATAATCCAACAGTTATAAGAAGACCTGCAGTCACGGGGGTACCACAGAAGGTTGTGATTCAAGCTGATTCATTTCTGCATTCCTGCTAGCCTACTGTGCACTCTGTGAATTATTTCTAAGTCTGGCAAGCATCATACACAACAGTCATTTAAAAGAGTTATATATCTCAAATCACATACCAAAAAAATTCCTGGGATGACATTGTGCCTTTGAACCAGAAGTGGACTTTTGCTGCCAGTAAATTTAGATACAGAGATGATGTTGTATTTGATCAATCGAAAGGAATCCAAACAACACTGAAAAAAGAAAAAGAAAAAATTTTAAAGACATTAAATCCCAAGTAACAAATCTTTTGCTCCATTCATCAGTATTTGTATCTTTGAACCAAAAATTCCAGACTCTATCCCCACCACTCTATTAGAAATGCCTTCATAAGCCACCAAAGACCTCTCTCTGTATTGCTAAGCCCAGTGGACAATTTCATGTTTCTTTTATTACTTGACCGCTTCGTGGCATTTTAAATTTTTGAATAGTACCTTTTTCTCTGTCTCCTGGGCTTCTGTGGCCCCATTCTCTTCTGTTTTCTTCCTATTTCTCTGTCTTCCATCCTAGTCTTTGTCATGCATGCCTTTTCTCTACTTGGCCTCTAAATATCTACTGTACTAAAATCTCCAGTCTTGCCTCCCACCATTCACTCTCTTCACACACTCCTTGGGTAACCCATAAGTTTAACTATTTATGTCTACACCAAGTATCTTCCAAAGCTAGTGCTCTCCTCTGAGAGCCAGACCTGTAGATTGAATTGCTTACTTCTTGATGTCTCCATTTTGATGCCACTCAGGTACCTCAAGTCAGCATTCCCAGTCTAATTTTTTCATCTTTTTCTTCAAATATTGTTATGGCAGATTAAAGATGGCTATAAATCCTTTGCCATGCCACTCGTCGAGTGATGGGGGTCTATTTCCACTCCTCTGGGCTGGCCTTTGGCATGTTTTGACTGATCACATACTGCGTAACTTAAGAGATCTCCAGCTTCCATTTTCACCTCTTGGAACACTCCTTCTCAAAACACAGACCCCATGGTGTGAGGAAATCTGAGCAGCTTTGTGGAAAGGCCCTCCTGAGGAGGACAGAGACCCCTGGCCAGCAGCCATAACTGAGCTCCCAAATGGCAGAAGCACCACCTGCCAGCCATGTGAATGAGGCTGTTCTTGAATCCTCCAGCTGTACTCAACCTTCCCCAGCCAGTGCTACCTGAAGCAGAGTCAAGCCATCCCAGTTAAGTCCTGAGCAGGGTCATGAGCAAACATGTGACCATTGCTTTAAGATTCTAAGTTTCTGGGGGGTTTGTTATGCAGTGATAGATGACAGACATTTCTTCTTCTCCTCCTGAATTCCCTATCTCAACAAGGGGCGCTGCCCATTCTTCCAATTGTCCATATGAGAAGCTGAGAGACATCTTAAACTCTTCCCTCACTCAACATACTAAATTTTATAGAGTCTTGCTTCTAACTCTCACTCATACTCAGCATCCTTTTCCATCCCACTGTCACAGCCTGATCATTTCTCACCTGGTAAAATGTAGTAACAGGCCTCCCTGTCACTCTGAAATTTTCTGGATCACTCTGTCAAAATGATCCTTCTAAAATAAAAAATGTCTTCATGTTACTTCTCTGCTTAAAATCCTTTAATGAATCCTCTTACTGTCAAGGAGAGTTCAAATTCCTTATTAGATCTCACAATCAGGCTTTCATGAACCTCTAGCTGCTAGCTCCTTCAACATGCACCCCCCAATACTGATTTATTTCCAGTCTCCCAAATTCATCTTCTAATTTCCTATCCTCTTGCCTTCCAACATGCATTTTTCCAACATGCCTTCCAAAATGCAGTTTGTGGGAAATGTTCTCTACCAAGTTAATTCTTATTGGTCCTGTAAGACACTTCGTGCCCGAATGTTCTGTTCACACTTCTGATCCATCACTCAATTCACTGTGTTGTGATTGTCTGTTCTCTGGATTGTCTTTTCCTCATGGACAAAATCAGAGTCTAATTCATTTTTCTACCTCTAGTTCCTGTCACATGCTCCAGCATTTGTAGGAACTCAGTAAATGTTGGTTATCTGATTTAATGAATATATAGAACTGTGCTGTCAAAAATGCTCCTTGGACTGATTATATCCAAGTAGATAGTGTTTTGGAATTATTTCCTCATTGTTAAAAGCGTTCAGCCAGGGATGGCTTCTTTTATCAGCTGCACTGGCCTCTACAAGTCCTGTTGGGCAAACATACGAAGCCCCTTCCACACCTCCTACCCGCACAAGCCCAAGCACATATTCCTGAAATGCTAATATGAACCATTCCTCCCAATCCATTCACCTCATTCAATTCCACTCTTGCTTCCCTTAGCTGCTGATTTTCCTACTCCATACTGCTATATGGCATGCTGTGGTGCTTATGAGCACAGGTCCTAGTGTAAGACTGCCTGGTCTGAACCTCAGCCCACCAACTTCCTAAGCGAGTAACCTTGGACAAGTGACTGACTGTCCTTCATCTCAGTTACTGACCTGTGCTCAATATCATATGCAGAAAGACAGCTATTTAGAGTTCTTTTGAGAATCAAATGATATTACAGGTAAACAGTCGTTGCAACGCAGTAAGCACTCAATAAATATTTGCTCTCTTGATCTTATTCTGACTTTGCCATTTCTGATCAGTTCAGCAAACATTTACTGTCTATTAGTTGCCAGGCATGAGGGGTTGGTGAGGTGGGCAGGCACTGTCTACACCGAGAATATCAGAGCCCTTGGGTTTGATGCACTTTGTTGTCATTCCAGTGAGGAGCTGAACTCCTGACTAAAGTCTTGCTCTCTCATCCACTCGGCTTGTCTGTCTCTTTAGGGGAGACCTAGCTCAGTTCACAAGTAAATAGTCCAAGAAGCACCTCTCATGAGACCAAGAAAGAATTAGCAGTAACCATATATCCCCATAACTGGCCCTCAGGATGAAGAATCATTCACTCATTCATTGGTCCATTTATTCATTTGACAAGTATGTTTTAAGTGTTAACCATGTCCTTAGATCCAGTGATAGGCACTGGGGCTATAATGTGAGCAAGACATGATCCTGCCGTCAGGAAGCTTCCAGCCTGTGAGCAGAGGACTCCAGCTTTAGTGCAGGCTGGGAGGGTAGGGCTGCTTCTCCCAGAATCTGTGCTCCCTGTGCTTCCCAAACCCACCAAACAGCCTCTGGGGCTCAGGATACCCTTTTGAGGGCTTTGTCTATACCCTGGATGCTTTCACCAGAGTATCCAGTGAATTCCCACTGCTGTTCAGCTTCCACGTATAACTTAGCAATTTCAGCACCAAGCAGGAGGCCTCACAGGTCCCTGGTTAGGTGGAACAGAAGAGAACTAAGGCCAGGCAACTCTTTTGGGGGAGACTGGGATTCTCCCGTGAATTTTATAACCATCTCCATTTTTTTTTTTAATTTTTTTTAAAAATTTATTTATATTTATTTTTGGCTGTGTTGGGTCTTCGTTTCTGTGCGAGGGCTTTCTCTAGTTGCGGCAAGCGGGGGCCACTCTTCATCGCGGTGCGCGGGCCTCTCACTGTCGCGGCCTCTCTTGTTGCGGAGCACAGGCTCCAGACGCGCAGGCTCAGTAGTTGTGGCTCACGGGCCTAGTTGCTCCGCGGCATGTGGGATCTTCCCAGACCAGGGCTCGAACCCGTGTCCCCTGCATTGGCAGGCGGATTCTCAACCGCTGCGCCACCAGGGAAGCCCCTCCATTTTCATTTATATTCCTTTTAGAGTCCCTGGTATGGGATCATTCTTTTCCTTTTTATGAGCTAAAACAGAATCTACTTTTTGGAAGCGTAGGGTACACAGCCAGTTATGCCCAGATTCTTTCTTCCCCATCCAAAGTTACAAATTGACATGTCACCTCCTTGCAAGTTTACTCTCAACTCTGCTAGACAAAATAATATTTCCTTAGCCAAATTTACATTTTAAATTTGTTTGTTTGTTTGTTTATACTCTGCCTTTTTAGCAAAAGACCTGAGATGGTTTATAAGAAGTATAGCATAAAGAAAATCATAAACTATAAAAATTACAATGAGAAGATTTCAATATAAACAGAAGCTCTAGATACAAAAAGAAGAAATGGATTTCAGATTAGTGATCCATAAGTTCTTACCCTATTGTTATAATTCAGTCTAAAACTTTGCTCTGTACTTTCAGGCAAAGTGAAAAGAAAAACTCAGTTGGGTACCAAAAATCTCATTACCAGGGAAGAAGAAACCTACCTGTTCCTCATGGGTAATAAAGCTTTTCTAACTTCTCATTCAGAGAGACATTTTCACATTTGGCTTCATATAGGAGACATTGGATCTGTAGCAGATAATTTAACATCCCTCAAAAGAAGCTCAGGGCATATTCAGGGTAACATCCTAAAAGGCAACTCATTGAAAGTAGCTCCACAAGGGGCAATGTGGTCCAAGCCCTCAGCTTTCACATGCTTCAGCCTAATGAAGAACAAGACCTGGGCTCTGCAATGGTTCTGTAAAGTATCCCCTGGGGCTGTCACTGGGGTTTGGATAGGGAACTGACCAGGCCGGGTGTGAAGAGCCCCAGTAGGAGCGGCCCTCAGTGTCACACAAAGGACCTTGGACTAGACCCTACAAGAAGTCCTTAGAGAGTTTTAAGCAGAAGCCTGGTGCAGTCATGTTTGGATATTAAAAAGAACACCTTGCAATGTGTAGGAAATATCAGAGCAGCCAAGAACAGAAGCAGGAAAATCAGCCAGAGAGTCCGTTGGAGAAAATCAGGGGGGAAGTGTTGAAAGTCTAAAATAAGCAGAAGCTTTGGGATTGAAATGAAGGAACAAATAGGAAAAAAAAATGTCATGGTAATAGAATCAATAAGACTTAGAGACTTATTAAATGTGTTGCAGGTAAAGGCTATCAAGTAGAAGATGTTTCATTAGTGCCTACACAGATCAACTTGTAGTGGCTATTTGAAGTGTAATTAGAAATAAGAGTTTAGGGGCCAGTCCAGGCTCAGTTGAAAATAATGGATCAGTAATGTCTGCCATGGATGCAGAGTGGGAGGATGTTGGCATAACCGGTTTTTACCATTCTTATTCTCTGACAGAGGAAACATAAAAAAGTACTGTGTGTTTTGAAATGTGCACACTGTATGATTCCATGTATATGAAGGTCTAAAACAGACAAAACTAATTTATGGTGATAGAAGTCAGAATAGTGGTTACCTGGAATGGGTAGGTGGGTCGAGTATTGACCGAGAAGGGGCAAGAGGGAATTTTTCCGGTCTGTAAATATTCTATATCTTGATCTGGGTGGTGATTTTATAGGTGTATACATCGGTCAAAGTTCATTAAGCTATGTATCCTTAAGATTTGTGACCTTTATTATATGAAGGTCATACCTCAATAAAAAAAAAGTGGAGGAAAAACTCCTTCCATGACCCTTTGGCTGAGGAAATGTACTAAGGTATAATATGCAAGGAAACATTATTCCACAATTTGCCTTTATACACATGACACTCACCTGAATGCAAGGCATGCTTATAGATCTATTCAGTTCCCTGTACAGTTTGGCCACTTCTTTCATAGTCTTGTCCTTTTCCTTAGCTGAGAACACATAGACTATAATGATCTGATCCACAGAGAACAGCTGGTCGTTTATTATGTGATCATACTCCAGGTCTGTCACTTCAGGGGTACAGTAAGTGCTACATTGGCATGTGTTCCCTTCATTCCCACACAATGTCTGCCTTAGGACCACAGGACAAACCAGCTGGGAAGCAAGCCACACCTCCTTGCTCTCAATGGGGAGAGGAAGCCTAGAAATGTAATGGTAGAAATCATGTTTAAAGAACTGAAAGGAGAGAAAGAACATCATTTTTAAAAGTGCCAAAGAACCAAAGTGGCTACTTTAGTAAAGGATTGAAATTTAATTCTGGACAGAATTTTATCTGCCAATATGCTAAAATACTTGTCAATACACTAAAAGAGTTTAATGTAAATTTTTTCAGCTATATAGGCACCTATGGCTCTGAAACAAACTAAGCTAGGTATTCAGGGGTCCAATTAATCCAAATGATTGCAAATAATTGACCAGTAAGAATGACAATAGAATGTTAATTGCAGTTTAACAATGTAAGAAGAATGCTGGTCTGTAAGATATTTACTATTTCCTCTTAGAAATGGGGAAACTGAGGCTTGGGAAATTCAATAATTTGACCAAAAACACACAAGTAGTAAATGACAGCTGGAATTTGAACCAGTGTGCATTTTTTTTCTATTATTGTACTGCTGCCTCACTGACTTCTGAAGATGAAATACCTATAGCATACTTCTGAGTTGATTTATGTCTATTAATAGAGGGGATAAGACATGTAACCCAATAGCCAGAATAGAAATCAGAATGCTAAATCCGGATCGGTCACTCTCAATGTGACTGTAAATTTTCTGACTCCTTTGTACCTCAGTATTAACATCTGTAATGTAGGGGTAACTTCACATTTCCACAAAACTTCTAGGGAAGTTATGAGGCTTATAAAACCAAGTTTTGTGGGACTTCTCTGGTGGTCCAGTGGTTAAGACTCTGTGTTTCCCCTGCAGGGCACATTGGTTCCATCTCTGGTCAGGGAACTAAGATCCTGCACGCTGTGTGGCTAAAAAAAAACAAGTTTTTTTTTAGGGAAAAAACCCACAAATTTTGTGCATTTTAATTATGCTTAAAGAATTATTAAAAGATGCTGAAGTTTGTTTTAAAAAAAGTTGCTTAAAACTGGCATTCCTGGGTAGCTAGAAGAGTATTTTTTATTATCATTAAATTATTCAATGTTGGCTTCATTATCTTTACCCTGAACCTGAGGAACTTAGTATTAATAAATGTGAAAAATACCCAATTATGTTTGTTGAAGTCATGCTTTTTGAAATGTCTTGATGTCTCCCCTCGATAGAAACACATTTCTACATAATGATGGTTATATATTTACTTGTCATAAGAAAATCCATGCTTGCAAATATAAGACAGTATATCAGTGCTTGCCTTAATGCCCCCCCCCGATCTATTTTCAATGTCTTCTTTTCCCCTTTCTCAGCATAATGTTTATTAGTGAATTTAGATACAGGCCAACTTAGAAGTGGATCTTCTTTTATGGAAAGAGAGGCAGATAATTTCAATAGAGTATTTTTGCTCTAATCAATTGTGTACTCATTATAGTAAAAGTTTATATATATGTGTGTATGCTAGTGTGTGCATGTAGTGGAATAGTTCATATATTCAAAAAATATGAAGAATAATAAAACAAACTACTATTAATATTTTACTACATTTGCTATAAATATATATATATTTTTGGCCACGCCACATGGCTTGCGGGATACTAGTTCCCCGACCAGGGACTGAACCCGGGCCTTCAGCAGTGAAAGGTGGAGTCCTAACCACCGCACCGCCAAGGAATTCCCCATTTTTTTCATTATTATAATTTTAGATATAACCGAAATTTCCAAGGAGTCTTGCCTGATTTCACTCAACTTTGTACCCTGATCTTGGTATATGCCATTCTCATGTATGTTATACAAATATGTCATAATCCATAATCTATCAGGGTTAAGATTTTTAGCTGCCAGCAACAGAAACAAACTGACTAATTTAAGTAAATAAACAAAAATAAAGGAATTTATTAAAGAACTTAGAAAACCTTTGGAAGGGTGGAAGAATCAGGTTTGCAGGCTTCACTGCCAGGGAAAACATCTAGTGGGGACACCACAGTCACAGCTGTGGAGGCGACTCTACAGTTTGCACTGCCGGCCCTGACCAGGACACGGCTACGAGAGCTATAGCCACTGCAGCTTCTGGAAGTCACTGGAGCTGCTCCTCCCACCTAAAGGGGGTCTGGGCAGCCTCTGCAGCTGCCTGAAAGTCTGGGGCAGGCTCTTGGGATTGGTGGAGCCTGAATCATGTGCCTGGACCCTAACTTCAGAAGAGACTGAGAAAGCAAGAATCTGGCATTTTTGGCATCTAGAGTGGAAATGCGCCCTGCCTCAGCAGGTAGGGGAATCCCCTCATGTGGAAAGTAGGTTCAGAGGCTGGATGGTCAAAACAAATTAGCAGTTGTCCACAATTTATACATTCTCTTGTTAATGGACATTTAGGTAGTTTCCAATTTTCCACTATCACAAACTGCTGCAATGAAATTTCTGTACATTTTCTTTTTTTGTACATAAGACTTTAATTATAATGTAGTTAAACTTATCCACCCTTTCCCTTATATTTGTGGGGGGTTTTCTTGTGCTTAAGAATTTATTTTCTACCTCAAGGTGATAATGATATTCTCCTTATGCTTCTTCCAAATGTTTTATTATTTTGGCTTTTTATATGTAACTCTTTAGTCTACCTGGGGTTTATGACGGGAATTGGGAATCTAATATAGATAGTTAGATAGATAGATGATAGATAAGCAGTTGTAGCACCACATTTGGAATAGGCCATTATTTCCTCTCCGGTTTGTAATGTTATCTCTGTTGTATATCAAGTTTCCATATGTGTATGGGGCTGTTTGGGGCTATCTATTCTGCTCCATTGGTCTAACTAGCCTGGTGCCAATACCACAATATCTTAGTTACTAACACTTCAAAAAAGGTCAGCAAGGCCTCCCTTTGTTTTTCTTCAAGTGTATTAATGTTATTTCTAGAATTAGCTATCTTACACCCCAAAGAGCAAAATGATAAAAAAAGAGAACTTTTTCATGTATGGTTTGTATACAACATGAGCCACAAAGAGCAACAATACCACTTTTGCCAGTGGCTGGACAGTAGCAGAGAGCTCAGAGAAGGAGGCAGGGAGTTATCATCAAAGACATCAGGTGTGTTTGGAGTTAAGGCTCTGATCTCCCACCCTGTAAAGAACAGGCTGCTAGGAGCTCCAGTCTCAGTGATACTCTCTTGTTTTCCCATGACCACTTACTCCTCCATCCCCATGTTTGCCTTCACAGGGGAACACAGAGTGTATCAACATCAGGGCCCCTGGAGATGCCTTCTGAGCAACCCTGAGTAATTCCAATGTGCCAGCTAGTGTGCTAAGAGAGGTACATGATTGCTGAAGATCTCATAGCTAGTATGCTCTGCTAGTGTGTTATCAGGACCTTATACTGTTGTCCCTCTACGAGGTGTCCTCTGGGCACAGGATTGGGCTGGAAATTGAACTAGAGCATGCAAACCATATGAAACAACGATTGCACATCAGATGGGCTTTCTTATGCATGGAGCTTATTTTTAATTCATGGGCTAGGTGAATACTGGATTAGGTGAATGCTGGGTTAGGTGAAGACTTTATGGTTTTTTAATTCAAGATTTAGAGCCCAACTGTAGATTTAAAAGTTTCAGTTAGGGTTTGCAGAAATAGGCCATTATTGAATTGATATTCATCTCTTCAAATGTCACTGCAACTTGTATAGCTGAGCCATAAAAATAATTCTACATTTAAATATGAGATGATTGGGTTTTGATTTCTTACAACAAACTTGAAAGCCATTTTAGAGCTGCCTCACACAGTGCCTGCTTGCTTTATCATTGTAGATTTTAAAGGATTTGGACTTCGTTATTTGCTCCCAATTCTAGCCTAGGGTCAAGGCCCTCCATGATCTGGCCCCAACCCTGCCTATCCTATCTTCCACATTCTAAGCATCAGTGAAACCAAACTGCTTAGCATTGTTCTGATTTGCCTGCACCGTCCCTCCTTCATGCCCCTGTTCTGCTGCTTACTCACTGGGCCTTTGGGGGTGAGAAGGGCATGGTGGGATTAAATATTGTTACCCCTTAGGTGTGTTCTGGATGTTAAATGAAATCTTGCAAGAACAGTGTTTAGCATGGTACCTAGTGTATAGTAAGTGTTCAGTAAACGTTTACGGTCCCTGACCCAGTATCCAAATTCTCCTCATCACCCGAGACCCTACTCAAAGGCTTCCTAAAAAATCCTTTAAAAAAATTTCTCCCTCCTCAAAACTTCCTCAGTGTTCTATCTATCTATACTGCTCTGACAGCACTTTATTCCTTATTTTCCATTGATTAATGGTATACATTCTTAATCTCTCTGTACAGACTTGAAGCCTTGGAGGGCAGGGACCAAGTCTGTACTGCTGGCTGTGACTGTACACCTGTGGGTGGCAGATGACAATTATTGGTTGAATGAAGTCATTCCATGGTCAGGTGTCTGGTAGCACTGCTTGTTTAGCGGCATTAGCAAAGTCTGCTGACAATGCTTCAGGTACCGGAAACATTTCCCTCGTGGCATTTACCACTTTTCTTAAAATTCATTGTCTTCACCAAATGTTACAGAAGCAATATTAGGATTGAGAGCTCTAGGGATTCTCAGCTCCTGGGAGTCCTGGCAGGTGTCTGCCCAAAATCAACCAAACCTCAGTGACTGGGAGACAATGTCAAGTTGATTCAATGTCTGCTGAGGTCCAGTTCCCTGGTTCGTAGATGGCTGTCTTCTCACTGTGTCCTCCCCTGGTGGAAAGGGGTGAGGGAGCTCTCTGGGATCTCTCATAAGGGTACTAATCCCATTCATGAGGGCACAGCACTCATGACCTAATCAACTCCCAGAAGTCCCACCTCCAAACACCATCACATGGGTTTCAACATATGAATTTGGGAAACAAATGTTCAGTCTATGGTATAATATAAACAAAAAATCTGTGGGGTCCTCTGTAATTTTTCAAGTATAAAAAGGGTCCTGTGTCCAAAAGTTTGAGAACCTCTGTCTAACCCTTTTCCATATTACAACCTCAGTCATAGTATATTCCTAGTTCAGCTCTATCTACCTCTGCCTTCAACACTAAAATAACCCTCATTCTTTAATAAGTAGTGGGAATCGTTAACTGGAGTGATGGATAGAGAGAGCCTGTGAATGGTACTGTCATTTGTCCTCCAGTATTTCATGTGGCTCTTATCTTCTTTTGTAAACCCTGGATACTGATTCCCATGTAGCCCTGGTCAATGAACACTTGAAACTTCCATGTGGGCAATAGTACTCCTGATATCTTGGCTATAGGAATATTGCTTGGAGCCATATATGTGTTTCCCAAAGTCCAGCCTAAATATTTGGATGTTACATAGAGATTATGGGGAAGATAAAGAAGTTCTATCATTAAGGATCTAACTATTCTCCAGTTACAAAAGGAGATAATAATATATTGTAAGATAAAAAGTAACAGGATGTTTCTGGACAGAACTAAAATAGGTAAAGAATTACAGAAGAGAATGTGGCAAGGGAGTCACATTTAATTTCAAGAAAGGCACTCTCCAGGAGAACAAAAGAGGAGAGCATTGCAAGAGTCATTGATGAAGTAGTTTTGAGATAAAAGGATCCTTTGCTCCATGAGCTAGTGTCTAGGATAGTGCATCCCAATCTCTTGTGAGAATCCTTTTTTTGTGCCCTTTCACGATATTGATCTCTCTAAAGTCACCAGGGCCTTCTTTATTAAAAAAATTATTTATTTATTTATTTTTGGCTGCATCGGGTCTTAGTAGCAGCACGCGGGCTTCTCTCTAGTTGTGGCACGTGGGCTCCAGAGCGCACAGGCTCAGTAGTTGCAGTGCGTGGGCTCTGTAGTTGCGGTATGCGGGCTTTCTAGTTGTGGCGTGCATGCTTAGTTGCCCCGCAGCATATGGGATCTTAGTTCCCCGACCAGGGATCGAAGCCGTGTCCCCTGCATTGGAAGGCGGATTCTTAACCACTGGACCACCAGGGAAGTCCCACCAGTGGCCTTATAATAGCTAAAATCAATGGTCTAGTTTAAGACTTTGTACTACTTGATCTTTATTCAGCAGTTCATATAGCTGACCAAACTTTTGTTTTGTAAAACTTCTTTCTCTCCTTACTTCCATGTGATTATTCTCTAAAGTATTTTCTCCTTCTTGTCCTACCATTCTTTTGTAGTTTCCTTTACAGAATTTCCCACCATTGTTTCTTATAAACAAACAAAACCCCCAAACATTAGTGTCCTTCTGGGTTGTGTTCGGTTTTTTTATCCTTTTCCCTGAAGTACTTCATTCTTAAGCCTTCTACCACACCGAAGCCCTAATGACTCATGTCTATATCTCCAGATCCATATTTCTAACTTACTACCAGATATCTCTGCCTGGATGCCATGCAGGCATCTCAGACTTAAAATGCCCAAAGCTTATCTTCCCTTCCGTCTCCTCCAAGACCTCCTCCTCCTCCTTTATTCCCTATCTCAGGGAGTGGTACCGCTATCCATCCGGGAACCCAAGCCAGAAACCTGGCTTGGGGTGTCATCTTCAACTCCTCCCTCTCCATATTCAATGGACCATTAAGTTCTCTTAATTCTAAATTAGACATGTTTCTGCAATCCAATCTCTCCTCTCTAGCCCCCAACAGCCTTCACATAAGTTCTCATCAATATTGTTATCAACAATAACATATTAGCAAGTTTCCCCTACCAGCAGGCTCTGCCACTTCCAATCCTTCTTTCTTTAGAATACAAGCCATCAGACTTAGGGATATCACTGCTGATAAAAGTTTAAAAAATGGTTTTGAGAACAGACGTGGTGTGGGCCCCGCTTTTTATAAAAATTTTCAGGGCACAAGAAACCATCCTCTACTCTGTTATTTCATACTAATAATTTTAGACTTATTAAAAGACTGTTCAACTTCAAAAACTAGAGAGTATCATACTCTCAGAATAGAATACAGTTCTTTAAATATATTTGGCTTTTAAAATAAAACACATGGATTTACTGGATGGAAACCACTGCTCTAGAATCTAGACTGCCATCAGAGTGATCTTTCACAAAGCAAAAATGACCATGTTTCCCTAGCTTGCAGACATCTGTATGTATTATATAACCAAATACATTTATCCACAGCATCTACATGAATATCATTTTACTGGCTTTTAATGGCTACACAGTATTATTCATTGTATTGCCATGCTGGGGACATGTCTGTCGTGGTATATTTTAAGCATTTTAAAAAATATTAAATTTTAAATATCCCTTGTCACATACCACCTTGAGACCTTACAATAAAAGCCACTCTTCAGGGTAGCATAGAAGGCTATTTACAATCTGGTCTCAATTCACCTACTCCTCAGCAAGAACTTCCCCTAAACATGCCACTGTCAAACGAAAAATAATGCACAACCTAAAAGTTGAGAGTTATGTTTTATTCAGCAGACATTCTTAGGACTTCAAGCCCAGGAGACAGCCTTTCAGATAAATGCTGGGAAAACTGTTCCAAAGATCAAAAGCAGGCAGCCAGGATATATGGGAGTTTTTGCACCACCACCACGTAGTCGGAACAAAGGGCTACTGTTAATAAAAGAAAACTAGATATCCCAAGTTAAGGAATTTAGTGTTTTTCTACGTATGGGAAGATGCAAGAGTCTGGGCTCACTGAAATCATTCCTTTGATATGCACCTCAGCTATCCGGGGCCAGCATCCTGTGTTTCCTCAGGCTGCTTCATCAGGGGTGGCAAGGTTTGTGTTATGGTCTGAATTGTGTTCCCTCCCTCCAATTCATATGTTGAAGCCCTAACCCCCAATGTAACTGTATTTATATATCTGTATCTATGCCATATCATCTATACATTTTAAAATAGTTATCTAGCACTTTTTAAACCATAAAGATATGGAAAAAAATCCTCAGTATTTCCCTTAATGTCAAGCAAACAAGCTTTCCCATTTTTTTCTTAATATATTTCTTGTTAACCCATTGCCAAAGGTCACAAAATACATGTGTGCCTTAGGATATTTAGGCCATCATATAATCCACACAAATGGAAAAATTTCAAGAGCATGGCTTATTAACAGCAATGTTGGCTAACACATATCACTATTGTGTCAGATGTGCTGTCACAGGTGCTTTTTCTCCATTTTGAAATTTAATTTCCATATCCTATGATGTGGTACTATTATTATCCTCATTTTACAAATAAGGAAACTGAAATTTGGAGAGATTAAGTGATTTGTCGTAAGCCACACCACTAACCAAGGACTTCAAAGAAAATAAGGCGGAGGCTAATTACGTTGCTCAGTTTGGAATTAATATTTTCTCACCAAAAATATATTTTGGGGACAAAATAATAAATATATCTTATTACATTGATTTTACAATAGGAAATGTCTCTCTCTAAGGAAAAAAAACTTATTTTTGTCTGCTTATCTAGTTAACCATCTAAGACAAAATGACTTCATGTGATTAGCTAGAAAAAATATTCTCGCCTATGCTGGTATTGAGTTATATTTAATACAGGTTCTCTTAGATTCTTACTTAAGTTTTCAACATTTCTTATTCCTTTACCCCATTCAACTTCCTCTTATAGAGAAAACCAAATGAAGAAAAATGGTGAAAATAAGGAGTGATGGGCTGTTAAGTATAATTATTCAGTTATCTCAGACTCTGCAGTGTCCTGGAAAATTATCATCCAGCAAATATTCACTACCGTACTGTCAAGATATGTATTTTTTTTTTTACTATTACCTTGAAAGTTTCATTTTCTTGCCTCTTTTAGGAAAGAAAGGGGGAAAAGTAGAGTACAATCCCTTTGCAGCAAAGAAACAGTATTTTATGTTATCAGTGCACTTTAGCATTACTTTTTTCATTGAACAAATTTTATTTTAACATTGATAATTCTGTAGATCAACTTATACCTCAAACACCCTTTGTCAAAATTTATCGACTGACCCTATAGGATCCTGTGTCTACTGGACTGGGTCTGAGGTAGTAGCCGTGGCCCAAGGGTTCCCAGAACTTATAGTGGAACTGGGAAGATTCACAACAAAGCTTGAAGGCATTTTTCATACAGCAGATCTTACTTATAAGGATGCTTTTGGCAGTAGCTTTGCACCACAACAAGGGTGAGCTTTGATTCCTCCTGAGGTTGACAGCCACATCCTTGCCCCCAGTGTAAAGATCTTTTAGACCCTTTTAAAGATCTTCATCTTTATGACAGACTAACTTGGAATAGAAAATAATAAATGATGTAAGGAAAGTATTAGCATCTTATTGTATTCTTATTTATTTATATGTCTCATTGAATGCTAAACTTTCTTGAGGGTATTTTTTTTTCACTTTTGTATTTTCCACCAAGAAAAATTACTTCTTGTCTACAATCAATACATATTTATTGAACTGATTAGGAATTTCAACTGGAAAGGCACAATACAGAATTACTAAATTTCTGGCGCCTGATGACTTGGGTTTGGATTCTAACTCTGCTATTTACTTCCTGTATGACCTGGTGCAAGTGACCAAAACTCTCTAGCTCTAATTTCCCCAACTCAAAAGTGGATTAAATGAGATAATGAATGTAAAGTACTTGGCATTTCTTAAGTGCTATTTATACAATGAGTATATACTGGGCTCCTACAATGCTTTAGGTTAGAGGTAGGTGCTGGTAATAAGAGTACAAAACAGGCGAGGTTCCTGTCTTCATGGAGCTCAAGGTAGTTGGAGAGACACACATAAAACAAATAATCAGGGGCTTCCCTGGTGGCGCAGTGGTTGAGAATCTGCTTGCCAATGCAGGGGACACGGGTTCGAGCCCTGGTCTGGGAAGATCCCACATGCCACGGAGCAACTAGGCCCGTGAGCCACAATTACTGAGCCTGCGCATCTGGAGCCTGTGCTCCGCAACAAGAGAGGCGGCGATAATGAGAGGCCCGCGCACCGCGGTGAAGAGTGGCCCCCACTTGCCGCAGCTAGAGAAAGCCCTCGCGCAGAGACGAAGACCTAACACAGCCATAAATAAATAAATAAATAAATAAATAAATAATAAACCCAAAAGTTTAAAAAAAAAAAAACAAACAAAAAAAAAACCAAATAATCACACAAATAAATTAATTACAAATTGCCATGAAAAAAAATTAAGAGTTCAATGAGTGGTTGTATGAGCAGGGCCTGATATAGATTGTTGAGGAAGGATTCTCTGAGGGAGTGGCATTTAAGCTGAAACTTGAAAGATGAAGAGATTCTCTATTTCCTCTCGTTCCTCAACTCTCTAATCAGGCTTCCATCTCTCTACCTAAATAGCTCTTGCTAAGGTCACCAGTGGTTTCCATATTACTATAATATACACATCTGGCATTTTTCATCCTCTTACTTGACCTCTTAGCACTCAACGCAGTTGATCACTCCCTCCTCCTTGAGACGCTGTCTTTCCTTGGCTTCTCTAATAATAGACGCCTCCTGATCTCTTATTCTCTGACTGCCTCTTCAGTCAGGCCCCTTTGTAGGTACATTTCCTTAAGTGTTTGGACGGCCTCGCCGTGAGCTGTTAATTGTGAATAAAAACGCAGTCCTTTTGAGTCATGAAAAAGAAATGTGTACACGTGAAGGCATTTTTTCGCCCCTCTCCTGGCTTCCGGTGCGCTGTATAAAACCACGAATATAAAACTTTCCGTTTCCAGCCGAGAGGCGCCTCTCCCACGCGCGGGCAGCGCCTGTCCACAGGGCAGGCACGGGCATTCAACTTGACCCCAGCAGGCAGGTTTGCCCGAGGCGCGGGACGAGGCAGGGATCAGGTCTCGCGCGGTTTTCCCGACCTCCACAACCGCGCCCGCCTGAGGCGAGCCCGGCCCCGCTCCGCGCGCAATCCTCACAGTCGAGTCCTCCACCGTCCCAGCGTTCCCCGCGCCCCTACCATCGAGAGCAGCTTCCGGCGTCGCTGGTGTAGCTGGGTGAAGAAGGAGTGGGCCCTCGCCGCCCTGTCTTAGTTCCTCGCGCTCTCTCGGGCAACATGGCGGGTGTGGAGGAGGCAGCGTCCTGCGGGAGCCACCTGAATGGCGACCTGGATCCAGACGACAGGGAGGAGGGAGCTGCCTCTACGGCTGAGGAGGCGGCCAAGAAAAAAAGACGGAAGAAGAAGAAGAGTAAAGGAGCTGCCACAGGTAAAGGGAGTTTTTATGTTTTCCCAGTCCCCGCCGGGATGGCCGAACGGCTCGACTCAGGCCCGGCGGGGCTGACAGGGACTAGGGACTTAGAATCCTGGACTGATTCCCAGGATTGAACGTGTGTCCGGGCCGAGCTGCAGATTCCCAGTCCCGGGGAGAGGCGGCTTCTCGCGTGGTATTAGGGATCTGGTGGGGGAGGGGTGGAGAAGAGGGTGCCTCAGCTTCTGTGGGGTCGCTGGGCCGGAGCCCCTGCATTGCCGGCGCTTAGCTCCCACGCAGACGGTGCGACGGACCTGAAGCCGTGCCCAGGGCCCAGCCCAGCCCTCTCACCTTCCTCGCGGGTTGGCCTCCTCCTCAAAAATCTGGTTCTGACCCATACTGCCGCCTCCTTGCTGGAGCAACGTGGGACATATTTTCGTCGAGGGTTGGGGGTGGAGTAACCGACTCTTAGTGCCTCAGCAGCACCTCCCCCCACCATCCCAGTTTACGGAGAGATTTGTGTGGCGCGCTGCCCTTTTGGGGGTGTGTGTGTATGTATGTGAATGCCCACGCGCTCTTGTCACTGAGTAGTAATAGCAGGATGTGTGGTGGTGGTGCGACTCTTCACCTGCCTAATCCCACAGTATCGTCAAGCTTTTGGGCTTTTAGGCCTGGATTATGATGCCACTTGTAGACAGTCTGGGTAGGATATTCTGTGGCTCCGAATGGAGCTTCTCTAAATCTACTGGAAAGACAAGGAAAACAGCTGAAAGTTTTCAGTTGGATTATATTAAGAGTTAGAAACTTAACTATTTGATTGTGAGAAGTCAGTGTTTTTGTTGCATCAAGGCCTTGGTTTTAGGAAGAGTTATTTGTACTGTTAAAATCAGCCACAGAAAGAGTGAGAGGACAGTGGAGAAGCCAGAAGTGATGAAGTGGAGTTGAGAGAGGTTAGAGAGGGTTAATCTGTATGCTTCTTCTGAAATTTTGATTAGATGGGAGTTGAAGAGGGAGAGCTGTAGGGGCTGGGACGCTTCCGGAGCAAAATTGAATCCCAGGACATAGTCTGGTGGCTGTTCCTGGCTTTCAGATGAAATCCAGACTCTTCAGTTTGTCCTTTTAAGGTGTTTAGCAGACTGACCCTAATATATCTTTAACAGTTGTATCTCTCAGGATGAATTCTCTGCTGTAGCCAGCATGTCACTTCATTACGTGCTACATGGTAATACTACCTCTTTTTACGCATACATGTTACTCCTATAGCTACATTCTAATCACTTCTACAGCAAGGCCTGCTCTTGTGCTTAGCTGTTGGAGAAGTTTGTTTTTTAGTAATGGAATATCTTTTCCTACTTATTTTTATTTTACCCAGCCTGGCTTGACAATTTCTTTCTTCCCGAACCCCTGAAGCCCCCAGGGCCCCACAGAAATCCTCTTACTAAGGCCTTCAGCATTTATGGCCCATCTTAAGTCCTTGCTTGGTTAATAAAGTATTTGTTGTAGTCTAATTGTTAAATACTTTAAGAAAGTTAAAACTACTTAAGGGTAGGGAACAACTTACAGTTTAGCTCCTAGCACAGAGAATGTGTAATGAGTATTTTGTTGAATGGGCAGTACCACTTAGATATGGAAGATTTTTCTGCCATTAAATAAATTTTATTCTGCTTCAAGTAATGTTTCTGCTTTTGTTTTCTGAACACTTATCAGGAAGACTTACGTGTTTTTTAGAATCCTTAGAACATATTCTAGTGGGAAGATCTTTATTAGATTTGATTTATGTTATTATATTTGATCAGCAGAGCAACAGGAACCTGATAAAGAATCAGGAGCCTCGGTTGATGAGGTAGCAAGACAATTGGAAAGACAAGCATTGGAAGAGAAAGAAAGAGTTGATGACGATGAAGGTAAATGGTTAATTTGATTTTTGTGGTTAGGAAAGCAAGAATATATGACATTCTTTAACCAAAGCTGCTTATTTGTCTGTATAGTCCAATATTCTCTGATGTTTTACTTAATTGATGTTAAAGCCTCAATGTCACAGATGAAAAGGAAAATGTATTTAGTTATTAGCCACTCTTTAAAAAGTTGGATATGTTGAATGCTCAAATAACACAGATCTCAACTTTAAAAATGTACTTAACAAAAGGCCGAGTAGTGGGTGAGTATTAATAAGATAAAATTGAATGACTGTTTTTTTAACTAACTTTTATTGAACAACTAATATGTACTAGGCACTATCTTAGGATGCTTTCATCCATTCTCATTTTACCCTCACAAAAACCAAGCAAACAGGAAATGATAGTTATATGATTTGCCCAATGTGACACAGCTAGTTTGTGTAGACTAATAGAGCCAGAGTTTCAAACCTAGCGCCTGATTCCAAGTCTATTCCTTTTACTCTATCAAAGGTACTTCTCTTTATTTTCGAAGGAGCATGTTGGAGTGCTTCTAAAATCTATTATGAATTTCCTGACCCCAGATCCTTGTGGTATTTTGGAGCTTTTGCCAAAGATTTCTTTAAAGACAGTAACTCTTGGAATTGTAGGAATTGATGCTATCAGTAAGACAGTGGACGGAGTGATTAGTTAGGAGAACTATTTTTATTCTACAGCCTCTTTTGGCAGAAGAGGAGATAGGGCTTTCCCATTCTTAATTATCTATTGTTGTGATCTACTGTTCTGCCTCAAGCACTGCCAGTTTGGGCTTATGCCTTCCAGTCCTTAGCAACAAATACCTGCTGTACTTTATCATGTTAGGATAATGCAGAGCAGTTGTTTTTCTTTTAGAAGGATAAATTCTCTGCCTTCAAGGAGCTTACAGTCAAACTTAGTGGAAAAAAGTGCCAAGAATTGTTACCAAACCCAGACACCAGGTTGCGGCAAAGGAAAGTACAGCGTTTATTGCAAAATGCCAAGCAAGGAGAATGGGCAGCTCATGCCCAAGAGACCTGAAGGCTTTTAGAGAAGGGTTTTTAAAGGCAGCATTAGAGGTGAGGGTTGCCAGGTGCCTGATCAGCTTGTGGACATTCTTCTGATTGGTTGGTTGTGCAGTAACAGGGTGACTTTTTGGGAATCTCAGTTATTAGTTTTCTGGTTTCAACTGATCTGGAGTCTGTGTGCTGGTGGTCAGCATACAGCTATCTTTTTCCACCTGGTGGGGGGTTTAGTATCTGCAAACCAACTCAAGGATATGGTTCAAGATATTATCTGTAGCCCTTGAGGAGAAACTAAAGGTCCTTAACTTTGTTTTTATGGCCAAACTATTATTATTTTGTCTTGTTTGATTGTTTTCCTTTGTTCTTGCATTTTTCTCATGTCTCTGATTAAATTTGCTCTTTGGAACTCAGGGAAAGCCTAGGAGTCTAAAGCTTTTTCACAAAAGAGGTGGGAGACTTGGGGTCTGTCCCCAGGAAGGCCCCACAGGGTCCTGCTTGGTTTCAGATTCAAGGGAATAGTTAGCTTTTCCTTCTCCTTAAGCAAATCTCTTGTCCATTCTGCCTTGGTTTATGCTTCAGATTATAAACATATTTTGAACTCTTAACAAGAAAGGTATTTGTAAATTCAGGGTATTATAATAGGTTGCTGTTGACCCACTGTGTGTAGAATATCAATCACAGTACTAATTTGAAGACAGTGCCTGCCTTGTTTCATTGCACCTCTGCAAAGTTATATGAATCTCTTGACGTTGAAGGAGGAAATTTTGCTTGTCAGAATGGAAATCTTCAATGTACTAAAGAAGATTTTAGGAATATCAGTAGCTTTCTCCAGTTTGGGTTCATCATTTTCCTAATTCATTTTGATAATCAGGATCAACCAGTACTATTAAACTGTTGTGAGAAGTCTTTGAGAGGATGGAAAGCTAATATTTCAATATCTTTGTTCTAAAGGAAAACTGATTATTGTGGAGAGACAAAATATAGAGTTGGAAAGATATACTGGTACCTGCAATAAAACTTATTGAAATTTGGAGGTGGAATTGTGGGCTGAATGCTGATGGAAAGCTCATTGGAAGGAATGGGACTTAAAACCAAACAAAAGAGACCATTTTGGGGCAGGACAAAGTGTAGTGAACAGTGCAAACTGGCCTCATTATGAGACGATTCATTGAGGGAGCTTTTGAGCAATTTTTTTCCCGTTTTTCGTTTGTTTATTCATTATTTGTTTCCTTCCGGTTTTATTGAGCTATAACTGGCACACAGTTCTGTGTGAGTTTAACGTATACAGCATAATGATTTGACTTAGATACATCATAAAATGATTACCAAAATAAGCTTAGTGAATATCATAGTTATTTGCTCTTAGTTATTTTAGTTATTTATGGGTAGATTAGCATACTTCAGAAATGATCGTTGAAATTTATTGAGCAGCATTTTTAGAAATTCACACACTTAGGTCTATTTTTGATACCTTTATTTAAAATATTTTAACTCACTGTTTAATCTTGGTCATAATCGTATTCTTTATTTTTTCTCAAAGTTTAAGTGTATGGTCATTGAGCTTCAAGCAAAGTTGTTATGAAAACCGACAGGCAGATCATGGCTATTTTGTGTATTCTTTTGCCAGCTGTTTTTTGAAATAGTTCTTATTTTTGGTTATTGGGTTCTTTTGAAAATCTGAAAACTATGAACCTAGGAAAAGTAGAAAATTTTTTGTATACAATTTGATCCAGAAAGAAGGAGAACTCTTTTTCTCTAATAACAACTATGCAGGAAAAGATATTTTATTTATTTATTTATTTATATTTATTGGCTGCATCTGGTCTTATTTGCGGCACATGGGATCTTCTTTCTTTGAGGCATGCAGGATCTTTCATTGCAGCGCACGGGCCCTTCGTTGCAGCGTGTGGGCTTCTCTCTAGTTGTGGCGCACAGGCTTAGTTGCCCTGCTGCATGTGGGATCATAGTTCCCCAACCAGGGATCGAACCTGAGTCCCCTGCACTGGAAGGCGGATTCTTTACCACTGGACCACCAGGCAAGTCCCAGGAAAAGATATTTTAAAATATGAGACCCCATTTACCTCTCACTGGAATAGGAATCAGGTGATATTCTTGGTTCAATTTTGCTATTTATCTGTTAGGATTATCTTGGGCATGTCCCTTAAACATTCCTTGTTACCTCATCGGGTTGCTTTAGGATCACATGAGATCATGAAATACAGGTGTTTAACTGCAAAGCATATATAAACTGTAACTATTATTATTTCATATGAAGTCATATAGTCATTATTACAGGTATTTCAGTAACACTAGTTATTTTTCTTTGCTTTTAAAAAAAAAGATGTTATTTAATACATTTTCTATTCTTAAAAATATCTTAATTCTTTTAGTAGAGTAAGTCAAAGTAAAGTTTACTAGTGCTTTTGATTGCACAAGTCAAATTCTGATACTTAAAGCTAACATTATACAAAATTCTAAGAGTATTGGGTCAACTTTGTCATATGCTATTTAAGATGCACTGTGTGTGGGCTTCCCTGGTGGCGCAGTGGTTAAGAATCCCCCTGCCAATGCAGGAGACACGGGTTCAAGCCCTGGTCTGGGAAGATCCCACATGCCACGGAGCAACTAAGCCCGTGCGCCACAACTACTGAGCCTGTGCTCTAGAGCCCACAAGCCACAACTACTGAGCCCACGCGCCGCATCTACTGAAGCCCTTGCGCTCTAGAGCCCGTGCTCTGCAACAAGAGAAGCCACCGCAGTGAGAAGCCCGCGCACCACAACGAAGAGTAGCCCCCGCTCGCTGCAACTAGAGAAAGCCCACACACAGCAACGAAGACCCAACACAGCCAAAACTAATAAATTAAAAAAAAAAAAAAAAAAGCACTGTGTGTGTGTGTGTGTGTGTGTACTTGTCTGCTTGTGCTTGTTTCGTCCCTCTGCTTATAAGGCTTAAGTGAACTTGACATGTCTTTCCTTAGATGGAGATGGTGATGGAGATGGAGCAGCTGGAAAGAAGAAGAAAAAGAAGAAGAAGAAGAGAGGACGTTAGTGTCTTTAGTTAATCCTACTTGCCAAATTAGAAGTGGTTATTAACCAGCAGGTTTGAAGAGTAGATTTGAAGTTACTTAAGATCCTGGTATATGTTAGGGAAATAAATGTAGGCTTAATAGAGGTAGAATTTAGTGAAACTCACAGCTATTTGGCAAGTACTTTGGTTTAACAGTCTTGTTATTTTCTTTAGCTGTTATTCAGCCAGGGGATGTTAATAATAAATTTGTTGCATTTTACTGCATGTTAGGGATGAGTTCCTAAAAACTTTATAATTTAAAATTTGAATAATTCAAATAATTTTGTCAGTGATGACTAAAGTAATGCCACCAAGTGGTAATAGGATAAACATAGTTTGCAGTTCACCTGCCAGTTTTGATATTAAGAGATTCTTGACGAATATTTAATGAGGAGTCCCATTATTTAAAATTTGTGTATGGTGAATTTTTATTAATAACATGTATTGCACTATTTCAAATTCACTTAAAATATGATCCTACTTGTATTTTGTTTCTATAAACGATATAACCAAACATCTTCATGGACCTGAAACTCTTAGGGAGACTAAGGGGAGACTGTATAGTATTGGGGAATAAAGGTTGGGTTGAGAATCAGAACAAGTTCTAATCTTGGATGCCCTTTGGTTATTGGGGACCATTGAGTGTCTGGCTAAACCTTCCTTTAAAATCTTCAGGCTGAAATTTTATGAATGAGAATATTGAGGGTTTGACTTTCATTTTTATCTCTGGGTTGAAATACTTAAATTATTTTTTAAGAAAGCTATTGGCTCTGCCAGCCATTCCCCTGATATGTCTCTAGGTGGAGATGGAATAGCCTTCTTTCTAGTCAGGCATCTATCCTGGTTAGATCCTTCTACTCAGGATGTCAGTTTTGCCCCTAGCATAATCTGTATTTAATGAGCACAGATTACTTGCATTCCAGGAATCTCCAGGTATTATGATGTCATATTCCTTCCATTCAAAAATTGTTCGTAGTGTGCTTGTGAGACGTATTACCTGAGAATGGCTTGAGAAAGATCTATTTCTCCAAATACTCTAAAATTGCTTCCTAATGAAAGTAGATAAGCAGGGAGGAGCTTTAAGAGGCTGCTTTGTATTTGCCCTTGGTAGAATTCTTCCACTGACAGGTGTTTTAGTATGATGCCATCAGCCTTTGTTGTGCCTCCTCTGAGGATGTTGTTGAACTTAACTGTTCATTATATTTCTTTATGAGCAGTCTTGAGAGACCCTTTTTTTCTGGTCTTAGTATCAAGAATAATTGTGCTTTTCCTGAGTAGTTAATGTGTTTTATTGCAGAAGCACCATGAACTATGCAAATAACCTAGCCTTTTCTTTTTTTTTTTTTTTTTTTTTTTGATATTGGCTACTAGAGGATTTAGAGCCAAATCTGGTTTTGTATTGGCCTTATTTCAGGTTCTATTTTAGGTTCTTTCTGTGTTTTGATTTTTGCTTTCTGATTTGCTTTGAACGTCTCTTATTTGTGTAGGCTGTCATAAATCACTTATGAAATAAGCCAAATACTGTAATCAGGGGCAGTTTACTGCCCTCATTTTCCTCATCTATAAAGTGAGAGAATTGTAAGTGATAGTTAACAATAACTGCAATACAGATATTTATAATCATAGTTTTAGATAATAACTTGGACATAGTACGTTATAAGTTTCAAAGGTTATCCAAGATTTCATCTAGTTCCTCATTTTGTAGATGAGGAAACTGAGGCTTGGCGCATTTAGGCATTTGTCCAAGTCACAGCTAATAAGTGGTAAAGGCTAGGCTTCAACTTATTTCAATGACAAATTCTTTATTTTTTCTCTAATGAACTTTTTGAGTCCTTTAACTATCTTGTCTTAATAATTTGTGGACAATATAAAAGACATCTTTATTAGATTTGTAGATGAAATATAAAGCTGAGGATGATAATACTTTGGTTGACAGAAATCAAGATTTCAAAAGAAAACTGAGACAATAGGCTAATATTAACAAGCTGAAATTTAAATAAGCATATATAAAGTTAGTATAAGGTGATAGAATCCTAAGGATTTTGAGTGCTTATACAGTGTGAACCAAAAAGCTAGGAATCTTAACCTTTCAGTAGCAGTAGGATTTTTAGAATCAACAGTGTATTCTTATACTAATTGTACCTTATTTGAACTATTAATAGAAGTCAATTCTAGTACCAACTTAAAAGGAACATTGACAAGGTTGGAGAATATGAGTGAAAGTGTTAAGAACCGCATCCCTTAAAGTGGTTTCTCATCATAGAGAGGAAGGAAGCAGTAGAAATGAAAAGTAAATTTTTTTTAACTGCAAAGAGTTAAGTAGAACTAACAGATGAAAGTAACAGGGAGATTAGTGTTGGAAGAGCTTTCTAACAGTTACAGTTCTCCCCAAATGAATGTATTTTAGCTTGGGAATAGTGATTGCCTCCGCTGTCGGGCACTTAGTGCCATCCGTCAGGGGTGTTAGAGGATTCCTGGATTTGAGTGTGAAGCTAAATTAGATGACCTCTAAGGTCGTTTTTGATTTCAAATTCTAAATGTTCCCTCTTCGGAGGAACCTAAAACAGCATTCCCCAAGTTTACTTGTCCATAGAACACTTCTAAACATTACATAAAAAAGAGGAAAACAGTGGGTGTTTGTGAAATATTGAATATTCAGATTAAAAGAGGGAACCAAAAAATGGTTCTGTAGATAAATGATTTGGCTCAGTAAATTGTCATATTTTTCTTTATATGCGTCCTTTTATTTCCCATTGCAGAACAAAAAAATCTAAAATATGTGTTAAAATTTCAGATAAAAACCCATAAGACTGATTAAAATCAAAAGAAAACCACACACTTCAACTCAGTAGTTGTTACATGCTGCAGGTATACATTGAAAGTCATATATTATTGCATAAATTAAGTCTTACGTAACTTCCTGACATTCCTTGGATACAGCACTTGTTACTAAAAGAAAGTTCTTTGTAGAATAAGAACTATATAAGAACTAGTTCTTATGCATTTAAACAGATTTTTAGAAGACACATCTCTAAATATTTTTAAAAGCATTTTGGAACACTGGTGTCTTAGAATATAGTTTGGGAAATAACGTGTCCTTAAAACATATGCTAAGTACTGTAACTTTTTTCAAGTATCTGGAAATTTGTATATGGCTACCTAAAGTCTTTTAGCCCTGGGGTATGTATACATACTAATATACTATGTATGTATACGTAGTATACATACTATGTATACTAACTTTTATACATAATATACCCTTGGAATAAGTTTTTTACCTATTTTATTAATACATAATAGCTTTATATTTTTACTTTATCGCTGTAGGATTTCTTTTTTATTTTCTTGTTGCTTCTTTGATTTTTATTTGCGAAAGCCAGCCTCTGTATGCTATTCCATTTCCAGTATAGTAAATGAAGACAAAAACATTAGAAGTGTTCTTTGTGCCAAGGCATATACTGTTTAAATACATAATGGAGTTCTGAGGAGTTGAATATTTTTATTCCCAAGTAATTAATTATAAATCAGGAGGTGGCTATTGTGGTGAAATATCTTCTGTTTTTAACTGTAAATTGATACCAGGGAGGCTCCTTAAAGTCAGGACATATAATAACAATTAGGAACTGAGAAAAACGAATGCTAACTGCTTAATTTTGTTTTTAACTACAGAAGTTAATGCTTTATTTGTATCTCACAGCAAAAGTTCAAACAGACCCTCCCTCAGTTCCAATATGTGACCTGTATCCTAATGGTGTATTTCCCAAAGGACAAGAATGCGAGTACCCACCCACACAAGATGGGTAAGGATCATAAAATAACTTCCAGTTTCACTTTTGAAAGTTGTAGTTTAGCAATAAAGCAGATTTGATTTTTCTTAGGACTTTGCTCCACTACCTTAATAAAAAAGCTTATGAATTTGTTGCAGAGAAGATACAGTAGAAGCCCTCTTATCCAAAATCATTGGGACCAGTAGTTGGTTAATCTTTATTGATAAAAGTTAACTTAAAACAAACATTTGTTTTTCATCATTCTTGATCTTTGAGCATGGATTGCATTGAACTCCACTTTTTTTTTTTCCATGGGCTGAATCCATAATGCGTTGTCTGGTCTGTTCCATTTTGAGTTTCTGTGAACAGTAAGAACTAAGTAATCTGCGGGCTGATGCCTGTATCTACATTTTTTTTTTCCTGAAATCATTTACAGTTCCATTTGACAGAAGTATTTTTTGACGACTTGCCTTTATTGAAACTTCTCTGAGTAGTCAATTTAGTTTTCATAGAAACAATTCTTTTTATGTAATGTATAATTAAACTACATAATTACAATAACAAGTACAGATGACTTACACAGGTTTGGGCACAGATAACCTGATTCTTGGAAGTGTTCTGAAAGAATGCATTTTATTTGGTTAGCAGACACTTGAAGTGGCATTATGTAGACTAGTTAAGAGCCTGGAAGCTGGGACCTAACTATCTGCATTTGAATCCCAGTTCTAACACTTATTAGCTTTGTGACTTGGGCAAGTAATTTATCATGTCTGTGCTTTCATTTCCTCATCCATAAAATGGGCTCTGCATAGGGTTGTTGTGAGGAATAATATATGTAAAGCATTTAGAAGAGTGACAGACACATAGTAAGCATTAGGTAAGTGTTAGCTGCTGTTATTATTATTATTCAGAACAGGAACCTAGCCACTAGTATTCAGAATACAGTGGGCATTGGTCCGTATGGTTTACAGGGGGATCAGGAGCATTGGTTAATCCAGTGGTTGCAATAGTTGGTTAAGAAAGCTTCTACTGTAGCACTGTTTCTTTGACCTGTAAAGACATCATTGTTTTTCTTTAAACTTAGAAAGGAACATGATGTTATATTTTATGGCATGGGCATCTTTTCTTTGAATTTGAATACATCAATCACTATCCCTGTCTTAAAACATTTATTTTTAAAGTGTTACAAACATGCAGTTTTATATTAATTACATAAATTTTCATAGTACATATGATGTGATGACACTTATTTTTTAATATAATCTTTTTTTTTTTTTTGCTTGTTTCCTCTTCCTTCCCGACCCATGTAACCACCTAGCAGGTAGCCTTCCATATGTTTTATGCTCATGTATGTGTACATCTATCTCTGTTTGTGTAAGGAGAGTGTTTTGGTCATTATTTGTTTACAAAAACAGAATCGTAGGCACACTTTCCTCCTCCATGCCTTTCTCATCAGGGCTGCATCTTGGAAGTCCCTCTAAGTCAATCAGAATAGCTCTGTTATTCTTTAGAATGGCTTCATAATCTGTGGCATGAATATACCGTACTTTATTCCACCATTTTGTAATTGATGAGCATTCACTTTGCCTCCAGTTATTTTTTTTGCTGTTATAAACCATTTGCAATAAAGATCTCTCTTAAGTATATACATATATATGTATATATACATATATGTGTTTGGGAATACACATATCTATCTCCTTATGTGCTGGCAGTTTTATTATGTGATAGTTCTCCAGGAGTGAGATTGCTGAATCAAAGAATATATTAATACTTTATGATTCCCAGATTGCTAGTGATTTTTGAGCATCTTTTGATTATTGGCTTTATTCTTTTGCTCTTGCAGAAGTTTAAAGATTATACTTTTATTTTATTTTATTTTTTATTGGGCCATAGTTGTTTTACAATGTTGTATTAGTTTCTGCTGTACAGCGAAGTGAAGTAGAGTTCCCTGTGCTATATAGCAGGTTCTTATTAGTTATCTATTTATACATATTAGTGTATACATGTCAATCCCAATCTCCCAATTCATCCCACCCCCACCCCCCACTTTCCCCCCTTGGTGTCCATACATTTGTTCTCTACATCTGTGTCTCTGTTTCTGCCCTGCAAACCGGTTCATCTGTACCATTTTTCTAGATTCCACATATATGTGTTAATATACGATATTTGTTTTTCTGACTTACTTCACTCTGTATGACAGTCTCTAGGTCCATTCATGTCTCTACAAATGAGCCAATTTTGTTCCTTTCTATGGCTGAGTAATATCCCATTGTATATATGTACCACATCTTCTTTATCCATTTGTCTGTTGATGGGCATTTAAAGATTTTAAATAACAGTATATATTCATATTTTGTACTTCTGGGTTCCTAGCAGTCTCTTCTGTTTTCTCAAACTCTTATTTTTTGTTTTATTACATCTTTAATTGGTCTAGAATTTTTTGTCTAAGGTTGGGAGTGCTAATTTTACTTTCTTTCAAATGGATAGCTAGTTGTGCTAGAATTGTTTCTTGAGTAGTTCATTCTATTTAATTGAATGACCACTTTTGCCATATACTATTCTTATATAATGGAACTCTGTTACCTTATATAATGGAACCAATTTCTGTATTATTTATTCTGTTCCACTCATCTATTTGTCTATTTCTATACTAATACTGTTTATTTTGGTAATTTGTTAAGTCATTTGTTTCTCCTCTGCCACACGACTTAACCAAACAGTTCTATTTTTACTTTTCTCAGCTACTTTTGGTCATATTTTTAGTTTTAATACACATACCCACAGAAAAATGCCTTTCTTATTGGAATCACATCATACTTATGTATGTTTCAGAAAACTGACAGTTGTATCACATTGACTTATCCATTGTCATTGTATATTTTCCAACTTATTCTGATTTTTTTTTTTTAATGTAGGTCCTGTCCCTTTTTTAAGTTTGTCCTTAAGTGTTCTATTGTTTTGTTACTGATGTGAACGAGATATTTTTATTCCCATTTCCATTTCTGTTTTCTTATTGCTAAAGGGGAAGAAAGCCATAGATTTCCTATACTTGTTAACACATTGTTAATATTTTTAACAACATGAATATGGTGGAACACTTGAAGTAATGTTTAATATAAGAAAAAATAATTGGGATTTTGTAAATCTTAGAAACTACCTTTTCCTTTTTGCTATCATTTTCTAATGCAAACTAAACATTGTATAGGTGGAATAAGTTCCGTTTTTGAAACAATACAGGAAGATATTAATTATATATTATAATATCTCTTGGGATAATACTTTTCTTAAATATTGAAAGCAATGTTGTGTGCTGTCCTGGAGAAATACAAAAGAAATTAAGATACTGTGGTTATGTTTGTTCTTTAGTAAATCTCAATTTTTTTGAGATTCATATAATCAGTTTTGACTACTTGCAAATAGATTACAATCAATATTCTTACGGATTTGGTAAAGTATTAAATATAGTTTTGTATCTTGCCTTCCTTGATTGAAAATTACGTGAATTATTACAAAGAACTTACCTGTGTAACTGCCACCCAGGTTGAGTGCATTATGTTAACTTTTTATTTTGAAGTAATTTCATACTTAACAGAAGTAATTCCATTCTGTGAGACTAGTACACAGAACTCCTGCATACCTTTCTCAGAGTATCTTTAACATTTTGTCACATTTGCTTTATCGTTCTTAATCTCAATGGAATATGACACTTATGTATAATATACAAATAACACTCCATTTTCTCCTTGGAAGATAGAAAGAAGGCAAATGTGGAAAAATGTTATATTGGTGAATCTGTACACATACTGTTTTTCTGAAGTATTTGAGAATAGGTTGTGCATTTTGGGATGGGTTACTAGATAAGTAGATATTGTGTCCTTTTCTGGGTTGTCAAATATGAAGGCACACGATGTCAATTTCTTTCACTTGGATAAGGTATTAACCAGTTTCTCTATTACATCATTATTGTTTTTCCTCTTGTAATTAGTAATTTGTGGGAAATTATTTTGAGAATGTAAATATCTCATTCCTTAGGAACATCTTCCTTACGTGTAGAAATCCATGATTTTTTAATCAGTTTTTACTAGGATGGTTGTTGCTCTTTAAAAAAATTTAACATTCTGCGTGCATTTCCTGTGTCATTAAAATTTTTTGAAACCAATTTTAATAGCTATAATGCTGTTCTGTTCTGTATCTAGCACAATTTTATTAGCTATTACCCTATTTTTGAACATTAATACTGTTTTCAGTTTTTTGCCACTAGAAAAATTTCTGTGATGAACATCTTGGTACATTAATTGGATCTGATTTTTCCCTTTTTCTAGATCTCTAGAAATAGAACAAAGAATTATTTTGAAATTCTTGATATATATTTCTAAGTTCAGTAGGCAGTTTTTTGAGACACTTGTTAATTTTACAAGCAATACATGTTCATTATAGGACAGTTAGGAAATACAGGTAAGCAAAAAGAAAGTAAAAATTTCCTTAATTCTGCCTGTGATTTAAAACCACTGTTTACTGTCTACTATTAGTTTTACTGTATTTGATCACTTGGTTAATGTGGTGACAGCCAGCTGTTTCTTTTTTAAAGGTACTTTGTTCTTTTTGCAGTTTCCATGTAATCTTGGAAATCTTGTGGGATACTTTGGTACTGTTGGAAAATCCTTTTTTTAACAACCTTTCACTTAATTATTTTAATATCCATTGATGATCCTTGCTTTATCAGTTATTTTTTGAGGACTTAATAATGGTGAATTTCTAATTCTGTCATGCCTTCTACATTTGTTTGCTGACATTATTCTATAAGAAGAATTTTCCTTTACCAGCTGGGGATCAACTATAATTTCTTCTTATAGGCAGTTAAACATGCTTTCTCTCTCTCTCTCTTTTTTTCTTTTTTGGGCCGTGCTTCGTGGCTTGTGAGATCTTAGTTCCCCAACCAGGGATTGGACCCAGGCCTTTGGCAGTGAAAGCTCAGAGTCCTAACCCCTGGACCGCCAGGGAGTTCCCTTTTTTTTCTCTTTAAATACCAGTTTCCAGAGGAAGGAATTGGTGTCATATCTGCATCATTCTTAATTATTTCTGGGCTAAAGATATGTATTTTTTTATAGATATGCATTTTAAATGGTTTTTGTAAATGTGTCATATAGTGCTTTAAGAATGCACATATAATCACTTTTAAGTTATCTGTGCAATGAGTTCAGAAACATTTATGACTATTAGAAATTAATAGTCAGATACATTTGTATCTTTTGGTTTTACTTCTATTTTTCTGCTTTAATACATCCACCAGTAAAGATGATGAAATATTAAAAAGACTCAGAAATATCAAAGAGGTGCGAAGAATTTACATACTCTATATTATTATTATTTTAAAATATTTATCTATTAATTTTTGGCTGCGTTGGGTCTTAGTTGTGGCACGTGGGATCTTTCATTGTGGCGTGCAGTCTCTTCATTGCGGCACATGGGCCCTCTAGTATAGTGTGTGCGCTTAGTTGCCCCACAGCATGTGGGATCTTAGTTCCCCGACCAGGGATCAAACCCATGTCCCTTGCGTTGGAAGGTGGATTCTTAACCACTCGACCACCAGGGAAGTCCCTATATATTGTATAAACACTTCCTATAAAGATTCTCTTTCAAGCAGTTGTTTTGATAGTTTTGTTTTACAGACATAATTTTTTTTAAAGGCATGCCTCACTTGACTCTCAGTTTAATTAACTGCCTTTTGGAATAATTGGTATGACTTAGAATGATTTTTTTCATCTTATTTATAAATTTTTGTTAAATAGACTGTCAAAAAATCAAATTTAGGAAAAGGGAAAACTCCTTCATAATCTTTCTCTTTCATTTGGGCCTGTAATTATAATTATAGACCCTGGCAGTAAGCTCTCGAATATCACTGATGACTTTCAGCTTGAACTCAAGACTTAGCAAAAGAATTTATTTAATTCAATTGATTGATAGTTCTTTACTAACAATGCAGAACATTCCATAATCTTTTGAAGAATCCACTGCTTCTAAGAGTTAGCCAGGGACTTTCCTGGCGGTCCAGTGGTTAAGACTCCATGCTTCCACTGCAAGGGGTGAGGGTTCGATCCCTGGTCAGGGAACTAAGATCCCACATGCCACCCTGAGGCCAAAAAAAAAAAGAGTCAGCCATTCAACCTTAAGACGTGTAAGATAGTCATGAGATCTATTGATTTCAGTATTGGGGATCTTTATTGTATCATGTTCTGATTCTAAAATGTCAAATAGCATTTGAAATTTAATTACACTTATGTTTTAACCTATAAGAAGTCGATTTGAAGAATCTTAAGGGTTGGACTGAGGAGAAGAAGTGGGAATTGATTATGACCAATTCCTTTTTCACATCCCTACATGCATAATATCCATCAGTTCCCTGTGGACATAGTCTTTTATCTTACCACCCTAGAGTAAATATTAGCTGATATTTTTACTTTCCACAAAAATCTTTGGCTTTTGAAGCAGAAGGTGCTTTCAGACTTTACTGTCAGGTGTGGCTGTAGGTATATGTGCCAGGATTATGGTCCATGTAAAAGATGAAGAATCGTGATTTATTTTGCTTAAAGATTGATCTGAGAATAAAGCTAGTACTCTTGTGCCTAAGAATGATTTATTCTTAGAATGTTTGGATTCCTGGTTTTCAGGAAAGGTTTTTGGACTTTTGGGAGAGACAGGGCTAGAGTTACAACTAGAGGTCAGGAGATTGTGGCTTGTCTGTCCGGGCATGGAGCGAGCAACTATAAGTGTACTGCAGCTGAAAAAGGTTGAGTCACATCTTGAGAATATACTTTTTAAAGGATCTTACCCTGTTACTTTCTGCTCTGAGGGTGTTTGTTTGAATACTTTGATTACAAGTTGCCTCTTAGTTTTTACTATTCCTATAAAAGTAATTGATAATACATTTAAGTATGTAAGGGGTTTAAAATTGACCTTAAACTGATAATATTTCAGTTTTCTAATAACAGCAGTAGATAGATCCAAAATATATTTCCCAACAGTAAATAAGCTATAGAAGCCTCTGTGACTCTTAAATACCCTCAATTTCACATAGGACAGCTTCTTTGGGCCTTTGTAGCAAATCAGAGGAAGTAGGTGTTGGCGCAGGTAGCTGCTGCAATAGGAAGTAATAATAATGAACTTGATGCTGACACACACAAAAACTCTGAAAGCATTTTGGGGCATTAACTTAGGGGGCTGTAGTTTAAAGCAGTTGGGTAAACTCTTTTTTATAGAGGGTCATATTGTAAATATTTCAGGTCTTGAATGTTAATTCACTTCTGCTGTTGTAGCATGGAAGTAGGTATAGATGGTATATAAATGAATGAGCATAGCTATGTTGCAAAAAAAAAATTTTTTTTTAACTTTTTATTTTTTAGTTTTATTTTTATTTATTTTTGGTTGCGTTGGGTCTTCGTTGCTGTGCACAGGCTTTCTCTGGTTGTGACGAGTGGGGGCTACTCTTTGTTGCGATGCACGGGCTTCTCATTGCGGTGGCTTCTCTTGTTGCGGAGCATGGGCTCTAGGTGTGCGGGCTTCAGTAGTTGTGGCACGTGGGCTCAGTAGTTGTGGGTCACGGGCTTAGCTGCTGCATGGCATGTGGGATCTTCCTGGACCAGGGATTGAACCCCTGTTCCCTGCATTGGCAGGCGGATTCTTTTTTTTTTAAATTAATTATTTTATTTTATTTTATTTTATTTATTTTTGGCTGCGTTGGGTCTTTGTTGCTGTGTGTAGGCTTTCTCTGGGTGCGGCGAGCAGGGGTATTGCGGTGTGCAGGCTTCTCATTGTGGTGGCTTCTCCTGTTGCAGAGCACGGGCTCTAGGCGCGCAGGCTTCAGTAGTTGTGGCACGCGGGCTTCAGTAGTTGTGGCTCGTGGGCTCTAGAGCACAGACTCAGTAGTTGTGGCGCACAGGCTTAAGTTGCTCTGCGGCATGTGGGATCTTCCCAGACCAGGGCTCGAACCCATGTCCCCTGCATTGGCAGGCGGATTCTTAACCACTGCGCCACCAGGGAAGCCCAGCAGGTGGATTCTTAACCACTGTGCCACCAGGGAAGTCCTGTTGCAAAAAAATTTTATTTACAAAACAAGTGCCAGGCTGGATTTGCCTGCAGGCTGTAGTTTGCTGACCACTGGCTTTGAGGCAAATAAGAATTATTTCTTGAAGGCATCACTTTTATACTAAGTATAATTTATACTTCCGTGATCACTGACTTGTGAATTCTGTGTTCAGTATTGCTTAAGAATCTGTGAAAGCTGTAACTTTAAAAAAGATTTTCACTTGAAGCAGTTATTGTTTTTGAAATGTACTGCTTAAAAAGGGAGTCAGTAGATCTTCTCATTTGCAAATACTGAATATAAAAATCTGTTTGTTATCCTTGGCAGTTTTAAAATATGAGCCATCTCCTTCAAGGAAGATTACCTCTAATATATATACAATTAGAAAAATCCTGCAAAAGCACATAATATTTTATGTTTTGAGGAAGATATATGCAGGTTGCCAGGTCAAGTCTTTGGATTAGTACTTGCCCTGTTGGTGAAGTTAAATGTTAATATTTGGTGCATCCTTAAAATTTATATTACCTCAAGTGGAAGGATGACTTTTTTTCCTCCCCTCTGCTTTGTTTCTAGGACTCTTTTCTGACTTTTCTGGTTCTCTACTTTTGTGTTATTTTATGTGGTGCAGGGTATTAGTCCCTCTGACTATGGATAAAATCTCACTTGAGGATTTTTTTTTTCCTAAGAGTCTTAAGAAAGGTTTAATTTGATTAGGTTTGGTTGTACCTGTGTGGGTACTTGTATTTCGAAACTTTGCCGACTTTTAATAAAAGAAACAATATGTAATTTTTTGTCCAAAATATCTTAGTGTATTTTTATCTCTCAGCTGTTATGCTTATTTTGCTGTTTATTAAATGACTAATGCTATACTATGCATACTATAAAGGCGAACAGCTGCTTGGAGAACTACAAGTGAAGAAAAGAAAGCATTAGATCAAGCTAGTGAAGAGATTTGGAACGATTTTCGAGAAGCTGCAGAAGCACATCGACAAGTTAGAAAATATGTCATGAGCTGGATCAAGCCTGGGATGACAATGATAGAAATCTGGTAAAAGGGATGTTTTTGTAAGAACATGATAAAAAAAATTTAGAGCTAACTCTCCAATTGTAATGTTTGGCTTTCATTATGTAATGCTTTGCGAAAAAACTTTAAGTGAAGGTTCTAGAAATACCTTCTAAATTCTTGTAGTGTCGATGTAATGAGGAAACCATAAGGACATTTGCAACTTCATTCACCCTATTTTGTATTCATGTACTCTCATGTGTACAAATGTACACATTACTGATTCTTATTTTCTGTTTGGAAATCTGTTACTTTGCTATCCAGTAAATCGTATTAAATTAAAATTCTGGGACACAAAACATTTATAATGCAATGAAGAAATCAATAAAAGTAATTATTTCTCCAGCTTTCCCCTTGAGAAATAATAAGCTATAGGGCAACTTAATACTCTGATCCCAAGAATATTCAAAACATGCAACATTGAGAAAATAAAACGTAATCAGCATTTAAATTAGTCTAAGTCAAGAATCTTATTTCCTGGTAAATCAAGTTGAAAGTGGATCGTGTTTTTCTGTTTCTCCAGATTTCTAGTGGAATTAAATTCTCTTTATTTTTTAGAGATGAACTACTGTTTTCATAGCGTCAAAGGACTTATTTAGTCACATCCAGAAAGTGCTCAGATCACTCCCAGAAAGTAATTTAAGAGTTTTAGTAAACTTTCTGGAGTTGATGAGCTGTAAGGTATATAAGGGTAGGAACATAAAAGTAAACAAATTCCTTTTTTTTTTTTTTTTTTTTTAAGTGAAAAGTTGGAAGACTGTTCACGGAAGTTAATAAAAGAGAATGGATTAAACGCAGGCCTGGCATTTCCTACTGGGTGTTCTCTGAATAATTGTGCTGCCCATTATACTCCCAATGCTGGTGACACAACAGTATTACAGTATGATGACATCTGTAAGATAGACTTTGGAACACATATAAGTGGTGAGTTGTTAGAAATAATTCCCACTCTACCCTCCTCCTGAAAACTCTAGTCTTGTCCCTGTTGGGTGGGGCTGTAGATACTGAACTCTCACGTTTTCTTCTTGATGCCTCACTTTTCAGTAGAGCTATGTTGAGGCAGATTTTGAGATTTACTTTAAAGCATCCTACTTAGTGGAGTACAGTGAAAACTGTTGGATAATTGAGGTTTATTACCTATTGTATCAAGGCATGAAAAATAGAATCTTACATCTCATTCAGTTCATTGTTGTAGACATTTTTTATTCATATAATAACAACATTTACTTAGAACCTTTGAGTTTACCAACCTTTATATATAATTGTTAACTTTTCTATATTCTCTCCCAAACCCTGTTAGGTAAGTACCTTTTATTTTCACTTAACAGGTGAGGAAGCAAAGCTTAGATTTAAATACTTACCTGAGGTTTTACTAAATTGGAGAAGCTAGTCTGATGGCTAGTGTCCTGTGGACCTATACATTTTCTCTGCCCACCGTGCTGTTCCTTAGTTCCCCAGGCTTTTCTCACTTTGATTTGTTTCTGTTTATATTTTTGTATAACTGCCTGGGTGAATATTGCATTGGTGCTGTCTTGAAGTAGTATGTACCAACCCTGGAATTTTTTCATTTCAAAACCTTTGTATAACTTATTTACACTTTTTTTCCCTTTGATTACGATTGCTGTCTGGGTACTTGATGTGCTGCCTTCATTTGAGCCCATCATTTTATGTTTCTGTTAACTAGCAAGGTTAATTATAGAGTAGATACTATAAAGTAGATCATTTGACTAGCTGATAAGTAAACTTAAAGACAAATTTTCTCTTTTAGGTAGGATTATTGACTGCGCTTTTACTGTCACTTTTAATCCCAAATATGATACATTATTAAAAGCTGTAAAAGATGCCACTAACACTGGAATAAAGGTATGTGAATTGTAAGCACCATTTCATTCAACATATTTTGAGCACTTTATAGCCTGTTTGGGTTATGTAAGATTGGTCCACCACCCTTAGGGTTTTAAGTGGGTTATTGTAATACAGTGTATGGAAGGCTTTTATAGAGGAAGTTATTTCTGCTTGTCCCTTATTTTAAGATATTAAGAAGTTAAGTTGCTATAAAATTCTGCACTTTGAATAACAGAGTATACATGATTCTATTTTTAGTGTGCTGGAATCGATGTCCGTCTATGTGATGTTGGTGAGGCCATCCAAGAAGTTATGGAATCCTACGAAGTTGAAATAGATGGGAAGACATATCAAGGTATGTTCTCTAAAAATGCATCTTATTTTGAAATGTCTGTGACCTTGGCAGAAATAATTTTGCAAGATAGCGTTGAGTTCTTTCTTTAGATCAGCTGCTTCATCTTTATCTCTTGGGAACTGGGAACATAAGGAGGAAAAACAAAGGAAATGACCTGTTCATGGTAGGAATTCTGTCTTAGCTAGCTGGTGGGAATTGTTGTCATCTACCCTGGTAGCTGATAAGAAGACACCTGGGGATTTATCCCAGGATGGCTGAAATGTAGGCTAGATTTTCTGTGACTAATCACAGGCTCAGACAGAAGCCAGAGGCCCTTTCCATTGATGACTCTCCCCACCTTTTTTTTTTTAAGTTGAATTCAAAATTTAGAGGCCAGTTAATTCCTTGTGTGTCCTTCCTTTAATCTTTATTCCCCTTGCTGCCTAGTCTTTCCCAGCCAGTGCCTGTGTACACAATCCCAGAGTCACCTGTGCTTTCTGGTGTTGTCAGTCCAGCCTTTCTCCAACTCCCAGGGTTTACCTGACCACTCTCCAGCCACCATTCTCCTTCCTAATCTGTGCTCATGCTCTCTGTAACTCCTGTCTTAAAAACTTTCTTATAGAATGTTTCCTACATTTCCTTTAACCAAATCCTGACTCCTTTGTAATCTAATTTAGCATGGAGACTCTCATGCTTCCTTGTCCCTCAGTAAATTCACATCATTCACCATTCTTTGCATTCCCCTGTAGATACTTTTGGACTGTGGTGTTCTACCAACTGCACAGTGGTTCTTCCTCTAAGACCTGACACAGAGCCTGTCCTTGTTGCTCTCTTGCAGATCCTTAAACCTGTGAACGTCTGTACAAGTCAGAAATTCTTAAGACTTCTCACACTTGGATGGGAGGTGTTACGGGCTAATGAAGAAAACATGCTTTGGGGTTAGGCAGGTCTACCTTTGAGTTTAGATAAATTCTGTCACCTCTAAGAACCCAAGTTTCTTTTTAAAAAGTTTTTTTTTAAAGATTTAATTTTATTTATTTTTGGCTTCATTGGGTCTTTGTTGATGCGCGCAGGCTTTCTCTAGTTGTGGCGAGAGGGGGCTACTCTTCGTTGTGGTGCGTGTGTTTCTCATTGCCGTGGCTTCTCTTGTCGCGGAGCATGGGCTCTAGGCACGCAGGCTTCAGTAGTTGTGGCTCGTGGGCTCTAGAGCGCAGGCTCAGTAGTTGTGGCTCATGAGCTTAGCTGCTCCGCGGCATGTGGGATCTTCCTGGACCAGGGATCGAACCGGTGTCCCCTGCATTGGCAGGTGGATTCTTAATCACTGCACCACCAAGGAAGTCCCTCTGAGAACCCAGGTTTCTTTGACTGTAATAGGATTCAAGATACCGTGTTTTGTTTTGTTTTGTTTTTGAGAAATATAAATTTTATGACAGTGCCTGGAATTTATTGGTATTCAACAAATATTTGTTGTTTCCCACCCCCAGTTTTGGGATCGGTGCCACAACAAATAATACGTATTCACGTCTCTCTCAAATCATCTTTCCCTTCTATTTTCTCCTAATTCTACAACTTTGGTTGGCATGTGGTCTGCCTTTCAAGGTATATTAGGTGACAATTTGACTTGATGTTTAGTCACCACATAACAGTTCTAGCCTGCAGTGTTGGAATCCTTAATATCTACTTTCTTACCTCTTCCACTAAGCCAATGCAACATTTTAGGTTCTATCATTTCGGTACCCACTTTTTTATACCAGTTGTTTTGTTGATCAGGGTTCTTAGTTGAGGGTGACAATTCATTTTTACTAGTTTAAGCGTAAAGAGTGTAGACAAATCATGATATTGGGAAGATGAAGAAATGGACTATAGGCTGAACTTTAAGAAGCAATTCCCAAAAACCACATAACAGAACCAGGCCGGGCCATCAAGGGAGTGGTTTTATTTACCTTGATCAAGAAGCTATAGAATTGGAAAATTACCTTTATAGCCGTTCGTTCCAGAATTAGCCTGCCACCGTCCACAACCTGTATACTATAAAAATGGATACTCCTGAGCCCTGCTTCTTCTATGTAACTTAGTTATATGTGTTAGGTTGGTATGGCTAAGAAATCTTTTTATTTAAATGTGTTTTTGGTTGGCCTGGGGGGTCAGTTTGTCAGGTGTTAGAGGAATAATAATGCTTGCTGAATTTTAAAATAAATTTAGCTTATCATTTATATAAGAAGGAAGTTTTTTTTTAAGAGCTAATTAAGAGTCTTATTTTTCTGTACCACCCCCTAAATTTGTAATATGCTTGTCATTATTAAAGATTTGAAAAAAAAACCTTGCTACCTAATTCTGCCCTAGAAGAAAGGTAACTCACACTGAAGATTCTAGCACTGTAGAACTAGATTTTTTTCTTTTAACCTTTATTGTGGAATATAATAAAAACTGAAAATACACACAATGTAAAACTTCAACTGAACATTTATAAAAGCTATGTAACCTTACCCCTTGACAAATAGAATACTGCCAGCATTACAGAAGCCCCCCCCCATTCTATATACCCCTTCTCAATTACAGAAGCCTTCTTCTAATAAGCCACTATCTTGAGTACTAAGGATTGGCATTTCCTTTTCTTTGTCTTTACCATCTATTATGCATCCCTAAACATTAGTTTAATTATGCCTAATTTTGAACTGTGCGTGTGTGTGTATGGAATTGCATCGTATGTATATAATTGTGCCTTCTTTTGCTCATTTGGTTTTATTTCAGGTCAGTGTATCCGTAGCTTTTCATTTTTATTGTTGAGTAAGTGTTCCATTGTGTGAATGTACTCACAATTTGTTTATTCTATCAATGATCCCAGGACCTTGGGATTGTTTAGATTTTCTTCTTTAACATTTGAAATGTTGATGTAATAAAAAAAATTTAAGGTTTCTTAATTCTATTATTTTGACACAGAATCCTCATTTTCAAATTACCTTTTGGTCCATAACCATGAAAATACATATTTTTCATGTTTGTAATGCTTATATACATGATATTTTATGACTGTATTTTTATTAACAATAACTCCCTAGATGGACCCCCATCATGTCCTCATCACATAGTTTATTCTTTTTCCATCATTTTCTCTACTCCTTCTAGTTTTTAATCAATAACATTGCAATATCCCAGTAGTTTTCCAGTTTGTATTTAACTGTCTTAATGTGGGGTTATTTAATAGAGCCATACCTGTTTGTGCTTTTAGAGACCCTGAATAACTTTTTTATTTTTCTGTTATGCCAGTGAAACCAATCCGTAATCTAAATGGCCATTCAATTGGGCCATATAGAATACATGCTGGGAAAACAGTGCCCATTGTGAAAGGAGGAGAGGCAACAAGAATGGAGGTATGTATGCCATTAACACTGTTCTATTGTGAAGCATTTTGACTTTTTTTTTCTACCAAACTATGAAGCTAGTAGTAGTTGAGTATATAGTATGTTGAGCAAAATTAACTTGCCGTCCATACTCACCCCGACAGGAATTGGGCTGTGTGAGTGTGCAGATTGTGTCTGGTCAGACTGGGGCTCAGTCAGCTGTGGAAGTGAGGCATGTCAAAGGTTCATTCAACACTTGGTGAATATTTACTGAGCATCTCATAGGTGCCCGTCTCTTTAGTAGGCACTGGAATGTATTCAGTAGTAGCGAACAAAATTCCCTGCTTATGTAAAGCTTACATTTTAATAGACGACACAAAGACCAAAAGTGCTAAGGAGATAAAGCAGGAAAAGGTAGATAAGGACTGCCAGGTATGGGACTACCTCAGCCTGAAGTTGAGATGGGAATTTTAATTAGTTCTGAATTTCTGAATTTTTCTTCTCTACCCTTGACCGTTATATATATTTTTAGGAAGGAGAAGTATATGCCATTGAAACCTTTGGTAGCACAGGAAAAGGCGTGGTTCATGATGATATGGAATGTTCACATTACATGAAAAATTTTGATGTTGGACACGTGCCAATAAGGTGAGAGACTATAGTTTTTATGTGACTGATGAGTTTCTCTTCCCAGTTAACAGCATTTTAAAAAGTGACGGACATCCACAGTGGCACATTCATAAATGCACAGTTCTATGGCCTAAAAATAAGTTCTGTGGATTTCTATAATTCAGCAGAAAAATCGTCCTGTTAAAAATTTTAACTGAGATGAAAATGATGTAAGTATTCTCTTCATATCCAGTTTCCAACAAGCGTAATAATTTCAGAGATTATCATTTTGCTGGCATTCCTAGGTTTTTGTTCTTAGTATTTTCCCATTGGTAAACTTTATATTTTTATGTACTTTTTTTTTTTTTTTTTTTTTTTTTAACTTTTCGGAGATGGTTGAAGTGTCTACTTTTTGTTCGGGTCTTTCAGCTTACTGCCGAAATTTCCCCCAAAAGGGAAATTCCCACCTTCATACTATTGATGAGTCTGCACTTGGAATTTAACACACACATGCATAGACACATAAGTATAAGATAGCCTTCATCTGGTCTCCTATTCATCTGCCATCTATAATTGGGTATTATACATTCTGGTTTTTGAATGTTGGAAGAGGCAGCAAAAAAGTTTTTTGAACTTTAATTACTAAGTGAAGTCATAGCTTTGGTTTGAGTTTTCCTTAATGAGGGAAATGAGTTGCTAACTTTTTAGCCAACTATTAATCTTGGATTTTCTTGTCTTAGGCTTCCAAGAACAAAACACTTGTTAAATGTCATCAACGAAAACTTTGGCACCCTTGCCTTCTGCCGCAGATGGCTGGATCGTTTGGGAGAAAGTAAATACTTGATGGCTCTGAAGAATCTGTGTGACTTGGGTATTGTAGATCCATATCCACCATTATGCGACATTAAAGGATCATATACAGCGCAGTTTGAACATACCATACTTTTGCGTCCAACATGTAAAGAAGTTGTCAGCAGAGGAGATGACTATTAAATTTAGTCCAGAGCCACCACAACACCTTTTATTTTCTAAGCTTTGTTGGAATACATTATACCAGAATTAATTTGCAACCTGTTGTCTGTTTAACAGTGGACCTATGTAATACTTTTATCCACGTTTAAAAAGGAAGGAATTTGATCAAAGGCAAACCATTTAATGTAATTAACCAAGGAAAAAGCTTTCAGGACTTTGAAATGTTAACTGTTTTCCTTCTGTCTAGGAAATGCTATAAAGCTCCAATTAATTAGGAATGACCTAATACATTTTGTTTCAAACACCTAAGAGATGCTTTTCAGATATTTATATTGCCGTATTCTTAATTGAATGCTTTGAATGACTACATCCAGTTCTGCACCTATACCCTCTGGTATTGCTTTTTAACCTTCCTGGAATCCATTTTCTAAAAAATAAAGACATTTTCGGATCTGAGAGCTATATTTCAATGTCTGTGGTTATAATTCTGTACAGGAAATAGTTTAGCTTAATGTAGGAAAATGTAGAGCCTTTTATCTGGACTGTAGACCTCCGCACTGAAACTTTTCTTCTGACATAGTGGCTAAAACAAGATCTATACATGCATAAAGTGGGAGGAGAATCTTCATAAATTAATATACAGCTTTAGGAATATTTTACCTTTATTTTCTTTTTAGGACCATATTAGTCCTTGTCTTTCATTTTTCTCCTGACATTGGAAAGATCTAATTAAAACATAACTTAGTAGGAACATTGTACCAACTTAAAACCTTGATTTACTAAAATCTCAACCTTTAGATCCTTTGTCCAGTTGTAGTTATTTATTGAGAAATGTATTCAGCTTAGTAAGCGAAAAGGGCACTTAAAACCACACAAATAAAGAAAAACAGGAGTACTTCCCATGTTTGGATCTTGTTCTAGTTAATTTTTAGGCTTTTTCATTAGTGAACCAAATTCTCTAACACCCTGCCCCTGTACTGGCTTGAATTCATAACATCATGGGTGGTATTTCAGGAAGTGAGGTTACAGTGACACTCATAGCAGCTAAGTGCAGAAGTTAAATGTAAGCTGCCTAATACTTGTTTGAACTGAGCCCCACAGTTCTTGAACAGATTGCTTGAATTCCGTGTAAATGATTCGTTGGGAATGTTCCCACGTAATTTCAAAATTGTTATGTAGCAGGGTAAAGCCTTAATTTGTATATGCTTTAGCACAATAAGATTGCCTCTGGGATGCTGTTTAGTTTGTATTTTGTTTAACATTTTTCTCCTAAGAAACCTGACTTCTGTACTAAATCATTTATTATACACTAAAAAGTTGCTCTTTCAGATTAGAGCTATAAATGTTATCTTGTGGGATAAACAGTATAGTTTTTAGCTATATGAGCCATGTTTATTATGGTGCTAATGTTCAATAGCTACCTTTGAATAATTTCGCCATTTCCTGTGATGATGTGCAAGTGGCAGAGCTCACCAATTCATGCCTGGACATGTTACAGGGCTTGGGCCCTCCAGCTAGCTCTTTTGGAGTTTTGAGTCCATACCTTTCTGATGTGCTTTGGTGGGAGGTATAAAGTATCTTGATTTCTAAACCCAAGAACTTTCGAATTGAGTCAAGAATTTGTAGCTTTGTAAAACCTCTTTAGCAGTAGTGATCTCAAACCAATTATAAGCTTGAAGCTCCCTTCCCAAGTTGGGAGCACTGGCATCACTGCATGCCCCGGAATGGCAAGGGATATGATCTTGTAAATAGGAAAGCTGTTACTTAAAAATTGTATTGTTCACCTACTAGCCATGTATCTCTTGAAATCATTTTGTCATGTTTACAATGATGTACCTTATTGGTAACAAATTATTAGCTTGATGTTTAACAATAGTGCCTTTAGTAAATTATTTTACAACCAAAACACGTTGTTTTTTGTTAGATCAACTTAGCAGAATGTATAAGTCCACAATGAGATGTACTGTAAGAAATCTGTTTCTGTTCATTGACTAGGTTTTAGTTTTGTTATTTTAATAGCCGTCATTTTTTTAGATCAGTTTTAGGTTCGTAGCAAAACTGAGCATAAAGTACAGAGTTCCCATGTACCCCCCTTCCTTGACTTCAGACACACAGAGCCTCCCCCATTGGTTTTAGTTTTAAGGATTTAAAAAGTAAAGGGCTAAGTCACTTACTACTTTCTCATATATATTTACACTAAAGTAAGTACTGAAACAAGCAACTATACCATTGTAAACAACATAGCTTTCAGAGTTGTTTTAACTGTTCCACTAAAATTAGGTACTAAAAGGTGTAGCAGTTTAAGTATAAAGTAATCCTTGACATTAAGAAACGCTAGACTCAGGTATCTTGACCACAGTAAATTTTTAATGAGGTATAATAATGTTTGTTAACAGTTGAGGTAACAACTTGCATAGGTATTTAATCGATGAATGATTTTAAACCTTAGCCATTTAATACTCGAGCTGTAGTTTTGGCATGAATGATTGATTTGTCTGTTCAGTGATAAATTCTCATTGCACTTCATGATCAGCTGCCTCAAATGATTTCAACCTGCAAGCAAAACCCACTTGAGAAAAAAGATAAATGATCTTCCAGTGGTTAACACTTAGCTAAGATCTTACATAGCTCATCTGTAGAGGTTAGTGGATTCTCATCTTTCTGAATAAAATTAAATTAGCAGCTGTAGGACTTTAAGCTTGTTAGGGAAGAGCAAAGAGTATTACATACTATATTTTTAATAAAATGCAAGTGTAATTTTTAATTTTAAAAAAGTCAGGGCCCAGTGTTTGTTGTTTGAATATGTAAGAGGCTCTTAGTATTCACATAATCCTAGCAAGAGTAACTTAATCCAGGCTTTAGTTATTTAGAAAAATGAGATACTGAATATTTTGCCCAGATGCCAATATCTTCTGTGTCCTATGCAATTTTTTCTCCTCAAGACTTATTTTTATCCCTTTAAACTAAAAATTTCAAGATACAATATAGTACAAAGCTGTAAGAGATCTAATGTTAAATATATAAAATGAACTCATATCCAAGTTGAACTGTACTTGTATTACATCATAATATACTGTTTGTTTGCTACATTCAGTTTTTTAATGACTGCTTTATTAGAATCTGGACAAACCTATTTGCTGCCAGACAAATCATTATTATAAGTCTCGGCCATCATTGTTTTCATGTCCATAGTACTGAAGTCATTTAAACATGCTATTTATAAAGCTGTCATCTTCATTTGTATACAGTTTGACTATGCCAAATAAAGAACAATTATTAAAACTTAATAAATTTTTGAAAAAAGGAAGTTCCAATAACCAAAATAATGTCTGTTCTGAGCCCTGTAACACACAAAGCCTCAGGAATATTAATGAGTGTGAGCAATGAGTATTTAGGTGATACCTTGATATTTCACTTTGTAGTAGTTTAACTCCCTTTAGGAGGCAAAGGTGACTTCAGTATACAAATCTGAAAGAAATGCCCTTTTTTTTTTGGTAAGACTATTAGTGAAGAAAGTCTAATATTCTGTCTGATAAGAATTTGTATAGAAAATAGCTATAAAAGATAAATAAGAAATGTATAAAATGATGCCACCTGAACTTCTTCAGTAGAAGATTGCACAAATTCATGATCTGAGCCAATTAAGACATCAAAATATAAAAGAGGTAACACCAGTCTGAGGTAAACACTAAAAGTTTAAAACTCCCAAGTACTTGAAAAAAGTTTAGTTACCTGCTGACATTGATACACATATACTTATGCTAACTTCGTCTGTAAAAAAGAGATTTGTTGTAGTTAGATACAAAACGTGTAAACATAGTGTGCACTGATTAGTAAGTAAAAATAAAAACAATGAAGCTTCAAATTAAGTCAGCCCTTTTTAAAAAAAGTATATATACAAATCACAAGAAGAAAGCCCCACTGTCTTTGGATCAGCTAAGGATTTCATTACAAGAGGCATCAGCTTCTTCACTGGGATGCTGGCTACCAGACAGGAGTTCTGGAGGCAAGAGTTTAGAATGTCCATTCTCAGTAACTCGCTGGGTATAAAACAAGATATAAGCTTGGGCCTTGCATACTTCATCCATAGTGCACATGCTTAGCTTGGAATCATTGCAGTGTACCCAGAACCCTAGAGTGAAGCACAGAAATACATCTTAATATTTACAAAGGAACTTTAGAAGTTTCTAGTATAAATGAAAACATGGATTTAAAGACAGTTTCAGTGAGAGTTAAGCTGTTTTCAAAGGGAAAATAATTGTCTAGCCAATTTATTTCTTTTAATTAGAAATACAGCTTGGGCAGTATGTTACTCTGGAATTATCTACCTTTATCCTAGAAGTAATTTGAAGTTACAGAATCTGACCGATTAGTTCACTTGACACTAGCTTTAATTCCTGGTATAATCTTACCAGTTAATGCTTTGCTGGTAATTATACTGTAGAGCAAATAGTGTACAACTCATGTTAGTGTTAAATTAATTGCCTTCATGGGTTATTTGGGCCTTTTGTCCATACCTCTTTTTTCTAAGGTTCATGGAGGCAGTAAGTAAAAGTGAGTTTTATATGTTTGTTAGAACTTGAACTCAAAGTTTGTTCCAAATATCTGTGATCCCCCAGTTCGTTAGATGCTCTGTTCTTTAACGAAAGTAACTGAATTAAACCAGTAAACAGAGGACCTACTCTTGGAAGTGTGCCTTTAGCACTCTCTGACTTTTAATTATTGAGACCATCCTTACTATTTTATCCCTTCAGCCCTTATAAGTCAAAACTACTGCAATCCTGCATAAAATACCCCATTTTCTGCACAAATCCCCCTGTTTTTTATGAACAATACTGCAGAAGCATTCTTCTTGAAAGAAAACAAGAGGTCAAGTGGCTTTGCTTAAGATTACTTAGTGGTCAGTTTAGAAACCCCGAAAGCCTGAACTCCGGCTTCCAAAAGTCTAACCCAAGATAAAATACTTTTTCTCGTCTCTACCTCCTTCGGAATTATAACAGTAGGCAGTGTAGTGTCCTGAGCCAAATCCTTTCCCGTGGTGCATTACTACAGCAGATAAATCATAGATAAAACATTCTGGTCTGAGGGATTTCAGGGATTCCCTGCAGCAATAGGGCTCCATGTTTAAGATTTCTTCAAAGCCAACATGAACACCAATCTTCTCTCGGTTATTACGTCCTGACCACCTACGAACAAATCAGGGTAAAATTATCAACAAAATCAAGGGAAAATAACCACATACCAGGTCCAAACTCATAATAATAGAAGGCCTCAGAGAGTGTAGAGTACAATCATATATATAATAAATAGTGTAAATAGAAAATCCTTTCAATGCTAAAGTTGGCTATAAATAGAGGAATGTAGGCTTATTTACCAAACAGGTACAGTCAGGTTGTAAAATAAATTACTTGGCTTCTGTAGTTAGATGACAGTATAGGAAGAAAATTAACTTTCAGAAAAATATGGCAGTATGGCATTTTCCCCCTTTGAAGAGAAATTCAAGACACCAAAGGGTTTTTAATTCTTTACTGTCTTGTCCATACTTTGAGGAGGATGTCCCAGAACCTAGAGTTTGTTCCTGGGAGACATAACCTGGACCTTTCTTGGCCAGGGGTGGAGAAAAAACAAAACAGGGCACCTCTAATTCCTCAGAACACTTCAGAACTCTTCATACTAAAAAAATACAAACTGTGACCCTTCCCTGTGTGTAAATCAGTATAACACCTGTTAGTGACAAAACTCAAATAATGTCCCTGTACTGTCAGTTTCTCAATCTGTTGGTCATGCTTCCCAGTATGGGATCTATGCATGTAAAGCAATGTTTTCATCTTATGCATAGTATGAATTGGTGCTACAGGGGAAAAATAATGTAATATATGTTAGTTCTTTCAAGAGATTATAATCCAACTTGGGGTGGTATGGTGCAGAGACAAAAGAGAGACAGATGAAAATATAGTATTAAAGTATTGGGGCTTCCCTGGTGGCGCTGGGGTTAAGAATCTGCCTGCCAATGCAGGGGACACGGGTTTGAGCCCTGGTCAGGGCAGATCCCACCTGCCGCGGAGCAACTAAGCCCGTGCACCACAACTACTGAGCCTACGCTCTAGAGCCTGCGAACCACAACTACTGAGCCCACGTGCCACAACTACTGAAGCCCATGCACCTAGAGCCCGTGCTCCGCAACAAGAGAAGCCACCACAATGAGAAGCCCGCGCACCGCAATGAAGAGTAGTCCCCTCTCGCCACAACTAGAGAAAGCCTGTGCGCAGCAACAAAGACCCAATGCAGCCAAAAATAAATAAATAAAATAAAGTTTTAAAAAAAGTATTAAAACATGAGGTTAAGACAGTAGGAGGTAGAGAAGGGAGAGGGGCATATAGACAGGTTTTATGAAGGAAAAAAATGTGAAAATGCTTATTATGTTAAATGTGGTATGGAACTAAAGGTGAGACTTGCAAATTATGTCATCTTCTGGACTAGAAGTCATATCCCAATCTTTCCCTATTAAATGTATAAAAAAATCCTGTATCCAGTGTACCTTTAATCTTAGTAAAGATGGAAGACCAAGCATGGAAAATAATGGGACTTGCTTAACCTAAGTTTCTGTCATTCTCACTTTACTCCCTTTTATTTTACCATAAAATTCAAACCTTAAATTATTTAATTATGCTAAATAAATACTTAAAAGTTATCTAATTAGAAAATATTCATTTCTGCCATTTGCAGCAACATGGATGGACCTAGAGATCATCATACTAAGTGAAGTCAGAGAAAGACAAATATCATATGACATCACTTACATGTGGAATCTAAAAGGATACAAATGAACTTATTTACAAAACAGAAACAGACTCACAGACTTTGAAAACAAATTTATTGTTACCAAAGGGGAAAGATACGGGGGGAGGGAGAAATTAGAAGGTTGGGATTAACCTATACACACCACTATATATAAAATAGATAATCAACAACGACCTACTATATAGCACAGGGAACTCTACTCAATACTCTGTAATAACCTATGTGGGAAAAGAATCTGAAGAACAATAGATATATGTATATGTATAACTGAATCACTTTGCTGTACACCTAAAACTAGCACAACATTGTAAATCAACTATACTCCAATATAAAATAAAAATTAAACAACAAAAAAAGAAAATATTCATTTCTATCAATAGGTGGGTACCCAATGGTTTTTTCTGCTGATAAAAATACAGTAAAATGATAAAGAACAAGATAACACTATAGCCAAAATTCATAATGGTTTACTTCTGAGAGGGAGAGGGAATAGGACTAGGAGGCACACACATTGGAGCTTCTAAGGTATTAGAAATGTTGTTTCTTATGCTTCTTAAAAGCTCTTGGGCTCCCCTCCCCAACCCCATTCTCCCTTATCTTACATACCCTATGTATTGTATACATTGGCAAATACAATAGTACTTTTTGAATAGATGAAGAGAAAGGAAAGAGATAAATGTGGTGGTAAAGGCAGCATAAAAATGGTCTCTGAATCAGAAATATGGCATGAAGCTTCAAAAATGTTTTTGGCAGAAGATGGAAGGGGGTCAAATAGGTTTAAATTAAGGTGAGCTTTAAATGGCAGATTAAAGAGGCAATTATGAAGAACAGGAGGTTCTTCAACAATTTATAGTAGCCAATTAAGTACCAATTTAAGTACCAGAAATTTAAGTCCTTTCAATTCTGTCTTTATGGAATCTTATATGTTCTCACCTCTCCATGCTCCCTGGCCCTTGCTACCTGGCCCTGAACAATATTCACCTCCTAACAATCTTCCTGTTTTCATTCCACTTGATTTTACACACCATGGCAGGTCTCACCAGACTTTTCACTAAACCTTTTGTTATATACCCTTTCCTTCCTTCATACCTTTGTTCAGGTTGCTCTCAGGCTAAAGTGCTCCTCCTCCTGTATACACCCCATTTATTCACTTAATATTTTGGGGCATCTACTATGTACTCAGTTCTAGGCTTTGGAATATAGGAATGAAAAAGACAAGATCCCTGTCATTACTGAGTTTCTGTTCGTGGGGAGAGAAATAAGTAAATAAACTATTGCAGATAGTGGTTTTGGCCATGAAGCAAAAATAGGGTAGGTAACGTGACACTGAAGGTTGGGTGGTGCTACTTTTAAATAGGATGGTCAGGGAAGTCCTCTCTAAAGAGATGAAATATGAACTGAGATTTAAATTATACAAAGTCCTCTATGCCATTAGAGAGGCTTTGGGAATGTTTAGATTTTGCCTAACTCCCTCCTCCAAGGCGCTGATAAATCATTTTGTATATAGTTTGTGATACTTGGTATTTCTACTTCACCATTATTTCTGGGCATGCCTGATTATAATCTTATTGAGAAAAGAATCCTACCTTATATTCCCCAAAGAATATGAAACAACATCTGGCATTAAAAAGCACTCATATGGTATCTGCTGACTGTACTTTTAACAGCTTAAATAAATAACTTTAGTCAGTTATTTCCATTAACAGTGATTATCTCTGGGAAGTGGGACTGAGAGGAAGAGGTACTTTTAGTTTGGGCTTTTACATTACCTTCTGTAATGTTTGAATTTTTTTTTTAACATGTATTCCTTTAATTTAAAAAAGACAGAAAGAAACCGGCAACAACTAATATGTACAAGAAACATGATCTCAATAGTTTTCAAATCATAGCACATAAAGTAACTTCTCATTTCTTAAGAGAACAATAAACTCTTAAGTTAACATGGTTATTGGGCTTCCCTGGTGGCGCAGTGGTTAAGAATCCGCCTGCCAGTGCAGGGGACATGGGTTCGAGCCCTGGTCTGGGAAGATCCCACATGCCGCGGAGCAACTAAGCCCGTGCGCCACAACTACTGAGCCTGCGCTCTAGAGCCCGCGAGCCACAACTACTGAGCCTGCGTGCTGCAACTACTGAAGCCCGCACACCTAGAGCCCGTGCTCCGCAACAAGAGAAGCCACCACAGCGAGAAGCCCACCCACTGCAACGAGCAGTAGCTCCCGCTCACCGCAACTAGAGAAATCCCACGCACAGCAACGAAGACCCAACGCATCCAAAAATAAATAAATAAAATAAAATAAAAAATTAAAAAAAAAAACATGGTTATTACAAGGTATGAAACCATATGCTTTGATTAACCAACAGATTTGCCAACTAATTTATCTAAATATATTTCTGAAGACTAAAGTTTTTTGTTTTTTTTTTAACTGCTTGGAACTGAACTGCTATACCATTGTTCAAATATTTTCCAAGCATGAAGCAATTGGGTTAAATACTCTCAAGTTATAGATTTAAATTTAAAAAATTTTATACCTAAAATATGCTGAATACTCTCAAATCAAATACTCTCAAGTCATAGATTTAAATTTAAAAAATTTTATACCTAAAATATGCTGAATACTTTCAAATCAAATCCTCTCAAGTTATAGATTTAAATTTAAAAAATTTTATACCTAAAATATGCTGAAAATTAAACACTATAAGCAGAGACTTACAAGGAGAATGATACTAGCAGACCGAAATGTGAGGGGTCTGCTGATCAGCAATGCATTCTGCAAGGGCAGATAATCAAGGATAGTTATTGAACATGGTGTCTATGATTAGGGCTAGAGACAATGACAGAATTTTTTTCCCTTAAAAAAAAAAACACAGAAGTAGATAAGTCATCTAGCCAAGTATTAAAATTTATTCTACTACTAACCTGAATCGTTTGAGATGTAGTCTGAGAACCTGAGGTAGGTGGCAAATCATAAGCTGTTTCTGGGCTTCTGTGAGTACAACTGGTTTTGAGGAAAACCTTCTACGCTTTGCTGTGATATTAAAGACAGAATGAGATGCAAATTTAAGGATACAAGGAAAAGCTGAGTAAACTCAAAATAATTCAGACATGTATTATCAATTAAACATCTACTGCGTTACAGGCATTTTACTGTGCTAGAGATAAAGGCATGGCCTTGCCCTCAAGACACTTAGAATCATGTAAACACACAAAACTTATGAGCTAGTCAAGGTATACAGACATGTAAACAAATAAGCACAGTTGACTCTTGAACAACAAAGGCTTGGACTACATGGGTCCACTTACATGCAGATTATTATTTTTTTCAATAAATGTACAGTCGGCCCTCTGCAGGTTTCGCATGCACAGATTCAACCATGGATCGAAATTTACATCCACAGTTGGTTGAATCCGCTGATGCGAAATCTGCAGATACAGATGACCTACTATGGAACTTGAGCATCGGTAGATTTTGGTATAAAAGTGGGTGCACCTGGAACCAATCCCCCATATATACTGTACATGATTTAATATAATCCTGAAAATAAGGCAACAGAACGATACTGTGCTATAATATTTTAAAATGGATTTGGCTATGCCAACTAAGAGGAAAAGTTAAAACTCTCCCTAAACATACTTTAATATACTCTTACCAAAGTCTAATTAAAAAGTTTCATGGTCGGTTCATTTCTTGAGGCTAATCAGGATCCCCAGAGCATGGGACCTTCCTTCCAAGAACACCCATCCCTGCTTCCTGGGGATCCACCCCAGCACTGCCCAAGAAAGCAAGCCTTTACTAGCTCAGCATCTGAGGTCTCCCTCAGTATCTTGCTATTTTAGTACCAAATCTTAAACAAGTGGAACTGAGGATTCTTTTTGTTTACCCCCCTGTTTCTCTAGAGGTCCACCTATGGACCTTGTCCTGGCTGGGCCATTGGCTACCAAAATTTGCTCTTGATGTCCAGGAGCTATTCTTCAACTTGTACAACAACTGTGACTCCAGCCGTAGCAGCAGCTGCTTCTCACGTAGGAAGTAGAATCAGTCCACCATGAGGCTGTCCTCTAACCCATCTCCTCTTGCTACCAGAAGCCTTTCCTCCAGGTCTATGCCCCTGAGATCCAGGTATCGGGCTGCTGCTGAATGTCGAGGACCTACCTTTGGATTGTCATCCAGAGATATATGGTCCAAGTGTAGCTAGACAAACGATGTTAACTCCTTGAATTATAATTTTAAACATTTGCCATTATGTATTAAATTAAAGCAGCTCTTTTAGGCCCTTATTTGGTGGACCCAGGACACACACAAACATGTTATAAAGCCATATTCTGCATTTATTCATATCTTTCTACTCCCAGATTTGGTGATGAAAGCATCTAGGACCATTCACATTTATGTCCAAGAAAAAAAATACTTCACTATACAAATTTGATAAAGGTTTATTTTCTTTTAACCTTATAAATCTTAGGCTCCTATAAATTAACAGATTTTATATTAGGCAGCACACAGAAAACAATGGTAGTATAAGTTGTTCTAGAATACTATCAACTGATGTGCCATTTTTTCAATGCTGGAACAGCCAATGTTTCTTTTATATTACCTTAGAAGTTTAGTATCTAAAGCCCTAGAATCATTTTTTCAGACATGGAGCTTAAGGAGAATATCTGCAAATATAAAGTATAAACACTAAAATGCCATGTACACATCGACAGAGATAAAGAAACTGGATAAAGACACAGAAGATCCGATGTGGTTTTATATACCGTTTGCCTGGAGGATGATGCTTCTTTAATTGAAATGGCTATTTCATCCCCCAGTGCTGGGTTCCTATGCTCGCCTCTATCAGAGAGCTTATCATAGTAGATCTTAATTGTCTGTTTCCTCCATTAGGTATGTGAGCATCTTGAAAGTGTCTTACCTCTATCCACAGCAACTAGAACAATGACTAATATAGAAGAGACGGTCAGTAGATGATTTTTGAATAAATTTTTGTTTTTATGAAGCAAAAGTCCATAGCAGCAGTCCAGCTATATGTCTTATTTCCTATTATATAAGTATGTATACACACACACACACACACACACACATATATTATCTATATATCAATGTTTTGATATGTAGCAAAAAGACTCATAAAGCAAACATTTCATTCAGTACTAAATAACATGGTTACCTTTTACTATTCCCCTTGGCTACTTTATTCTGCCCTCACATATTAAATTTAAATTTTATTTTATGAATCCTTTCTATAATTTACTATAGGATCAAAAAAATTTTAATGTCATCAATAAGGCAAAACAAACATATAGTTCACAAATGCCAATTAAAAAGTAGAACTATCCAGCCAAGTTTCTTTTGATAAACTAACAGTTTATTTCTATACCTGCTACTAAAGGAATTTATTCCAGCTTCCTTCATTTGTGTTTCTCTTTGCTAACCTTAGAAAAGCAAAGAGAATATACAGCTTCTACTTACAATTACACTGGTCACATACGTAGATTTTTCCTTCTAAAGCTTCGGTTTCTGTGAATTTGGCCAACATTTCAGTAACCAGACATGGCTGGGAAGCAATATCTTTTCCACTGCATTGGTATCTTTCTGGAAATTCCAGTGACAAGTCCCAGAAAGGTTCTATGGTGTTTGATTTGTTGTCACATGCAAGACATGTAACCTGCAAATAAAAATATTAGTTTCTCAGATTACAATCCTTCTGTCAAAATATTTATTCCTTTCACTAGAAGTCACTGCCAGTAAATTAGCTCTTCTTCTGAAAATGTACTACCAGAATTCTGAATAATCTGTTTTATATTATTTTCAGGGAATAATTTTTTTCTTCCATAAACCCATTATGCATTGATGGGCTTTAACTACTAGGCATTCGAAAAGCTCCAAGGGCATTAGTCAAGTCTGAATTTAGTAGAAAACCAAACCGTGGACTCAGTTATATACCCATTGTGTGTATATATATGTGTGTGTGTGTGTGTGTGTGTCTATACATATATAATATATATGATATATATTTATATGCATTTAATTTAATGTGTTTAGATTATTAGACTTGAGGTTCTTTACCCTTTTTCCTTCCTCATCTTTCACTGATTGATTTTCTCTCCCCAAATCTCTATAACCTTTTAACCATGATACAAGTAAAATACTATTAGTATATTTTTATATACAGATTTTAAAATATAGTATATTTTTATATATGGTATATTTAGTATCTATTTTGAAGCCCTACCAACTGATAATTTCAAAAGATAGTACATATAACATAAATATACATATAATATAAATATTATACATATAATATAAATACTCCCACTTAAAGCAAACGTCACTACATTAAAATCCTCATCAAAATATAGGAACCACACAGAATATGAGGTCTTTCTAACAACTTATGTAGGAAATACAGTAACTGGAAAAGGAAAGAATAATAATTTCAGTAAAGCATTCAGCAGGATTTAATGCCAACAAACACTGCCCATAACTGAAGACAGACTCTATAGATCTGAAAATCCACACATGATACGAAATATCACTAAACTCTTTCATAAAAGCTACATTCCTGGAACAAACAAAAAAATAAAGAGGCCAATTTTAATGTAGATTTTAGATTTAACACATTGACACAAAGAAAATAATACTCCTGGTGTTTAGTTTGGGGACTCACTAGGACCGTGGTCTGACCTTTTGAGAACAGTTTCTTGAATTTGGGGGCGGGGTGGGGCGGGGCATTCCAACCTCTGAATCTCCTGAGATGACCAGTTTCCTAAGTGTTTATTACACATTGAAAGGAAGAAAGCAAAATGCTGGCATAACAATTTTTATTAATTTCAAGATTCATCCATAAAGGAAAAAACAAGTACATAACCACTCTCGCACTATTCAAAATATAAAATGGTAACTTTCTGGAAAGAAATTTGCAGCCAAGTATCAGAAGTCCTAAATTTTGACAAAGTAATTCTACTTCTAGGACTCTGTCCTAAGGAAATCATTAGAAAAACCGTATTAATTGATCGTGACATTATAATGATGGAAAAACTGGAAACAGTTTACAAGTCAACAATATGGAAATGGTTAAATAAATTATGGTATATACATATGATGGACACTGAAATGTTGTGAAAAGAATGATCAAATATTTTGATGACTATGAAAAATCCTTACATTATTAAATGAAAAAATGAAAAAAAGCAGGTAAATTCAACATGACCATACAATTAGGGGGGAAAATATGTATAAATATTCAGAAGAAAAATAAAACCTAGATGGAAATATACCAAAATATTAATAGTTTTATGTGTGCGTTATACGGAGTTATGGTACTAAGGGATGATTTTTCTTCTACATAGATTTACTGTACCATATAGATTTTCTATATGGTATATATTATTTTCTTTATAATTGTGTATTTTAACTTTTGCATAAAAAGTTAAAAATGACAGAGAAAGATGGTGGAAAAATAAAATTGCATGCAACACAAGAAGCACAACTCTTATGTGCTAATTGACACAGTGTAGAATCTATACATTTCTGAAATATGAAGGGAAATAAACTTCATAGATATTCCCTAAGAAGAAATACATTTGAAACATTTAAACTACATTCCAGAAAAGTATGCTACAAAAACAACAGGTGGTATCATTACCATGAAAGTTGAACTGAGGAACAGAGGCATGTGTATAGGGGCCTAACTGCCTCAGTTAAAAAACAAACTTTTTTTTTTTTTTTTAACATCTTTATTGGAATATAATTGCTTTACAATGGTGTGTTAGTTTCTGCTTTATAACAAAGTGAATCAGCTATACAAATACATATATCCCCATATCTCCTCCCTCTTGCAAATAAACTTTTTAATAGATTTTTATTGAGTATAATTACTTCACAATACTGTGTTACTTTCTGTTGCACAACAAAGCGAATCAGCCATATGCATACTGACTTACTTCACTCTGTATGACAGACTCTAGGTCCATCCACTTCACTACAAATAACTCAATTTTGAATAAACTTTTTTTAAAGCTCTATGCTCTGGAAAAGTAGAGAGCCGATGTCTAGTAATAGTCTACCAACAAGTCCACTCATTCTAGAGAATCAGTAATTAGATGGAAGATTCTGGTTTTGTGACTTTCACAAGAGAAATTTTTGCGGGTGTAATTAAAATAAAGGAAAACCATTTAGGATCTTTCTAGATGAAATCACATTTATTTATCTTAAAATTTCGCTACCTACTTGTTAAAGTTTTCAAACCCTGCCCCCTTAGGTTCTACAGGAAATCCTCCAGGGCTACTCCTTGGTCCCTGAAATTTCTCAAGTGTACACCAAATCCATTCCCAGTACAAAAGTATCTTCAAATCTGTTCCTTGTGGGATTAAACTCTTCTCAATCCCTCAGAGAACGAATGCAATATTATTAACCTAAGAAGCTCTGTTTCCTGATTCCCTCTCCCCATCAAAAAGCTTTAATACCATGGATGTAAAACTACTTCCAATGATTCATGAAGGAAGCAACTGTAAGAGTGAGCGACTTCTTCATACATTGTAAAAGTGACCAATTTTGACCTGAGAACAGTACTAGCGCTAACATACTAGATATACAGAGAATATGCATTTTTTTAGGCTTCACTTTATGAATTCCCCAAGATGAAAATAAGATTTTAAAAAAATCCATACCTGACTAAGAAGTTGTCCATGAAAGATGTTATTTACAACATTCAGAACCTGCTTGATAAGTTTCCTTTGAGAAGTGGGGATAAGAGCTGGTAACCTGGTACCAGTCGTCTCTAGTTCATGTTGTATTTTATCCAAAAGCTCACAAAGAAATTCCTGAGCATCTTGTTGGGCATAACCACGAAAAGCAGGAATTAGTCTCCATACTGAGTGTAGCATAGCAAATGGTGAGACCAAGGCCCACTTTCCAGACCACATGACTTGGAACAAAGTATGCAATTCATGACAGAGAGAAATGTATTGTGAACTTGGCTCCCTTGGCTGAATAAGTTCCATCTTTCTACTCTTTGATGCTCCACCGCTTAGTCCTGATGATAAACTTGGATGTCTGGAGCGAACAGAGCATGTTTCTTTTTCTTGGCATTCATTCATTTGATATACTGTATCTGTGATTGGAGGATGCTTATAAGATGATCTTGTTTTATCACTAGCTGTCACAGCTAGCCATTGGTTCAGATCAAGTTTTAAAAAACATTGTCGAAAAATAAGTAAATGACTTAACACTTGAAGAACAGAATTCATATAGCAAGTATTTCCCAAATTTCTCAATCCTGTTACACCAGGAGTTACTATTGGCCTTCGTTTAACAGAGGAGTCACTGGCTTCTTTTAGTCTTACATCTTCTGAGGTAGATACTACTTTATCTTTTGCTGGTGATGCTGAGGCTTGCAGTGGTACTTGAACAGGAGCTATTTCTACTGTGGTGGACTCAGCTAGACCTTGCAAACGTAAACTCTTTCTTGGAGGCATACTTTCCAATTCTGCTTTAACTTGATACTCTAGTTCTTGCCGTCTTTTCTTCACTTCTCTTTTTGCTATTTTTTCCTGAAATTGTTCTTGCCTTTTTCTTCCAGTGGGTGACTGTTCAAACCAAGTTCGAAAGATTTTACCCATTAGTATCCTTCTCCTGTGCCAAAGAGCAGTATACATTTGATCTTCATTTTGAAGCAGAGATTGGGTGCCATCATGTAAGAAATAAGAATCATCACTTGTACCCATAGACCGTAAAACCCTTCCACTACGAGTGGTGCAGTGATAATTTTGACTTTTGATTGCACTTAATGTACTTCGTAGTAACTTCAGGTCTCCAATTGCATTATCATTAAGAACATAATCATCACAAAGGTAACAAAAAACATACATCTCGTTCACCTCCAATGCAACAGGATGACTGCTTTCTTGAAAGTGCTTGAGTGCATGTTCTTCAATATATCTTCCACAGGCCACATGGGAACAGCTAAGGCAAGCCCAAATAGACTCAGTTGTATTGCAGTCCACACAATGCCATTTCTGAGGGTTGAGGATGGAATGGTCTTGAGCAAGCCGCAACTGCCCAATGTGTTTGCACTTATCCATTGTTAGCATTTATTTAGTCTAGCTGAGAAACACATAATCCAAACAAGTCTCTGTTCATAACATTTGAAGCATCTGAAAACTAAGCAGAACAATGTCAATTTTTAATAAAAGAAAAACAAAAAGCCAATATTTTTCTTTTTCACAAGGTATTTTTCCAGGAATTATTTTATTTTTCCAGGAATAATTTTATAAAATTGCTCTCTCTGCTCCCAATATCTGGGCTGCCTGTCATAATACCATAGGCAGTTCTCACTTTTCGTTTACTCTAAACTTCACTAATCTTTCATCCACCTTGCTCTGAAAGCACACACACATCACTTTACTTTCTCTGATGGTTCCTTTTAAAAACTTTGTTTTTAATTTTATGCCACCATCTACTGGTAAAGAATGGGTAGCGATCCCTTTTCACATCCCCTTTTATCCAATAGTCTGAAGGCAGTTTACAAAAACATTCATTTTCTTAAAAATTGGGACTGGCAAGACCCAAATACATCTCATTAGTGTCTATATTCTGAGAGCCCTAAGTGGAGTTACTAAAATATAATCATAGTTAAAAGCATGGGTTTTGAAGTAGAAAAACTTAGGTTTGAATGCTACCTCTGCCACATACTGTTTACATGTCTGATTTGAGCAAATATTCTAACTTCTCTAAACTTCATCTGTAAAACAGGGAAAATCATACCACCTTCACAGAATTGTTAAAGGACTGAGATAACAAAATATCTGGCACATAGTAAATGCTCAGTAAACAATAAATATTTATCTGACACATAGCTATAGTGAACAAATCAATATTACATTCTATTTATTTAAATAATACTAAATAATAATACTAAATATTCTAATTAACTACGATTTAAAATTTGGCTTTCCAGTAGTAAATCAATAATGACCTTTAATTCATGGCTCTGTAATGATAGAGTCTGATTTGATAGACTTGACAGTTTGCCTTAAGGAAAGAGAAACGCATTCTCCCATTCTGTCTTTGTATTTGAATAGACTCTCAGGAATGTGCAAGGATGTATAAGCAAATTAAGAAAAAAGAGGAAAAATATGAAGTGAGTGGCAATATAATAAACTTCTACATGCTGGCAGGCTAAGCATTATCTGAAATTAGAAGCTTATTCCAAAAAACAAACCCACACACCAAAGAAACTTAACATAATAAAACAAATGTGATTCTGACCCAGAAACTTGTTCCTTTATCAGTTAAAGAAACACATCTGCTACCTGAACCTAAAGAGTGAAACGAAATCTAGTTAAAAAGTAGGGAATCACAAAACATTTTCTTCATTGATTTAACATAAATTGAACACAAATTTTAGGCTGCAGGTGGGGACCTAGATACAGAACACTCAGAACATTGTGTGTAGCATGAGCAATGCTTTAAATTTTTTAGGACAGCAAGACAATATGAATTTCAATGTTACCTGCAGATGCTGCCTCCAAAGCCCTAAGAAAACTGCAAAGGTAAAGTTGATTTTTGGTTTCTTCCCACCTCTTTTTTGTAAAATCTCCTAGCAATCAGAGATACTCCTGCCCACCACCAATGTCTTAACTTTTAGATACAGGGTTTGCTGAATAAAGATTTAAGACTGCCAGCCCCAGCCCTCACAACTGCACACATTTCACTTCTCTTCCCTCAAAATTTCCTGAGGTCCAAAATCTGGTCAAATATAGTATTTATTAGAACTAGCATTCAACAATAGCTGCTAATGGCAAAAGTAAGACATCAGTGATTAATATGCTCCATTACCCTAAATCCTTCCAGGTACTGAGGTTAATAATCTTGGAATCACACTTGTCTCCTCTCTTTCTCTCTCCCCACATCAATCCTTTAGGGAGAATGTTTGGCTCTACCTTCAAAATATATCTAGAATCTGATTACTTATTATCTCTACTGCCACCACCCTGGACCAAGCCACAATCAAGTGGATTACTGCAATTAGGCTCCTAAATGGTCTCCCAGCTTTGATCCTTGCTGCCACCAAAAGTTTACTGTCCACACAGCAGCAGCACACTCTGCCTTTAGACCCAGACAATGAGGGCCCAGACCTGACACGTTAGAGGGCCCCTGCCTGGCCCTCATTATGTGGAGTCAGCAGAGTCAAGGGATGTGGAACAAGCATACATCTCAAACTCCCCTTTTAACCTGCTACTTGGGACCTGGAGAATTCCCTGCCCCAGTCATCCTCAAAACCTGCTTCCAGGGCATACGAGCAATAAGAAGCCACTGAAGAATTCTATAAAGGAGAATGACACAATCAGATATGTAGGTTACAGAGGGATCTGAACGGCAGATCTAGAGGAGGGATGAGTAATTAAAGGAGACTCTACTGCTCCAGATATTACAAGGAAATTAAAGCTGTAGCAGTGTTGAAGCAAAGACAGGAGCAGAGGTAGATTAGTGCTGACCAAACACTGGTTGAAAGAACTGACTCAATATGGAGACTAAGTGAAGAATCTAGGGTTCTCTTCTATCTACTTTTACTTAAAAAGGATCATATAAAGAACACAGAGATAATTTAGTTAAACATTTGTTTCTGGCAAGTCATAGACAATAATCATTAGTTCAACTTCTCGTAGAGATGAAGTGGGAAATGCTGTTTATTTATACTCAAGGGAAATTATTTCATTCTAAAATTTTAAAGAGGTGGTATGAGTTGACACCTTGCAGAACATTCAGAAAATAAGGCTCAAAAGAAAAAAACCTAGAAATAATATACACACACACACACACACACACACACACACACACATACGGTTCGTATATGTATATATACACATATATATTCATTCATTCATTTTTGGGTTATCTCAGGGTACTAGGACTACAAATTATTTTATTAATCCATATTTTTAAATTCCCCAAAATAAGTTTTAAATAGGAAAGATAGTGCTAGATTATAGACTAGCCTCTTTACTTCCTTCTCCTCTATATCCTGCAAATACATTCCCTTAGTTACAAGGAATTTTCCTATTTCGTTACAGTTGTTACTAAAAAATCTATTTAGATGATGGCAAGGCCCCTGACCTTCAACAGGAAGTGGCCTATAATCAAATAGCATAATTCCATTTGATGCAAAATTGTGAAAAGGGTGAAATGTTGATCAGATGCCATCTCTCTGAGAGGCAATATAGCAGGGAAGAGGTCTCACAGCAAAACAGCCCTAAGGAATCCAAATGCCTGAGTCTAACACTCGGCTGCATTTATTACGTGACATAGACAATTATTTATGTTCCACATACTCAGTTTTCTTATCTGTAAAATAACAGTAGTAATAACATCAATAGGGTTGATGAGGGAATTAGGGAAATTTATATTTGTAAAGCACTTACAACAATTCCTGGCACTTAATAATATGGCCCTTAGTACATCTTACCTGCCAATAATAATAATAATAATAATAATAGTATTACTACTACTACTATTAATATTAATATTATAAATGCTAGCTTCCCTCTAGTTTTATCACTTTTAGCCAGGGGTTCTTCTCAGGCAAATGTGTACTAAGGCAAACTTAGGTACTAACGGATAATTAAGATGTTAGCTGAGGACTAAGGTCAGACCTCTCCCAGGGGTATTTGCATTTTAAAAGGGGATCTTTCAGATAAAATCTTCTAAAAAATCCAAAGAAGTGAAACCAGAATGGTGGAATGACAGATCATGAGATTAATATTTTAGAGTAGGGGGCCCACTTGCTCAGTCTATTTATGAAAGAAACCAGTAGGGGGTGGACGACCAAGCAAAGGGCAGGGAAGAAAGCAGGAGCTAGAGAGCCAGGCTGCTGCCACCAGAGATCTCCAGTTTGCTCTGCTGCCTGGAGCCACAGCTCAGAGACAGTTACTAGAGTACCCCAAAGGGGCCTCGTCACACAAAGATCTACAAGCTTGGAAGAGAAGAAAGGGGGATGGGAGTATTTCTTGACACTTCCTATTTTCCTCTACTGGGTTCAGAGCACTTCTTTTCATTTGCTAATCCACTGCTGAGAAGCTATGTATTAGCTCTGTTTGGCTCCAGCAGATAGGATAAGTGATTTGGGGCAGTATATTCATTTTATAGAGAGTTAACAAAACATTTTGGCATCCCCCATGTAGATTCTGGTAAAATATTACCTGTATCTATATATAATATCAATACACAAATAGTCAAGATGTTTTGAATGAAATCTATATATAAAGATTAAAATTACCTATATCATTTTCTCATATTTTAAAAAAGTTTCACACTTTAAATTCCAATTAATAGCTATGAAATGGCTTTTTTTTAAACCAGATATGCTATCTTTATTTTAAAGACAAATGGATTTATAAATATTGTGAAAGCTTCGCTTTGTCATTCTTCACTGCTTAAAGACAATAAAAATTTTAATTTGTTCAAAGAAAACCATTCAAGCTATTCAAACTTTTCATGCCATATAAATGAACAAGCATCTTTATTTTTACAATTCCCTTCAGCAAATCTCTAAACTTTACAAAATAATTGTATTTGACTTGTTGAAACCTAATTATTTTACAGAGTTAGCATACCATTAAAGCAATTATAAAATAGAAAGCTAAAATGACTGGAAGAGAAATAAAATGTAAGATCTTATTAGATATGGTATTTATATTCAAAGGTTTATATCACACACAAACATCAAATAAGATTACAGGTAAAATATTTAACTTGTTACGGTTCGACAGCACAAAACTGCGTATACTTACCACACAGTGAGGACTCTGTGGAATCTATTTTAATGGCTCTTCAAACCTCTTCTTGTAATGAATCCTTTCTACCAGCAGAGGTTCAATGGTCAGATCTAGATAGCCATCTACCAAGTCTTTATCTTCAGACCTAGCCCTTCTGAACCAGTGCCAGGCACACTTCAACTCAGCTTACCTATACATCTTGCCTTCACAAAATTGGCTTTTCCAATATTCTCTTATTAAAGATACTGTATTATCATTCAAGTACCCAGGCTAGAAATCTTAAACTTTTTTTTTTTTGATTCATCCCTCCCACCTTTTCCATGTGAACATTCAATTTGTCATATATAGTAGGGTTATCATTCCCCAAGTCTTCATTCCTTTCCATTTCCAGAACTATCATTCTCATTATGGACAAATCACTCTGAAGCACAGCAGTAACCTCCAAACTGGTCTCCCATCATCCAGACTCTCGCTTTCCTTCATAGTACTATCCTGCCAAATTAATCTTCAAGTTTGCTTTGAGCCTTTAACTCTTGTACTTAAAATCCTCTGTTCCTCATAGTCAAGTAAAGCAGTGGATTTCTAACTTCGACTAAGACTCCTTAGAAACTTTACATCAGGTTCCAGTAAATGTGTGTACACATGTAACACACATACCTGGAGCAAAAGTTTCACAAACAATCCTTATAAAAATAATGTATTCTGATATTTCCTATTCTATTTCATTTAAAAAGAAAATGCTGGTCACAAATCACTAAACGGCAGTTTTTCAAATACTGCAATAAAAAAATACTTTACATTTGCCAGTCGTGCTTTCAAAATTCTCCAGATTCCAGCCTATCTTCTTCGCCTCATCTTATTACCCCTCTGTCATGAGCACTCCAGCCAAAAGGAGTAATCTCCAGTTCATTTCCTGAACTCATCTTCCTCATTCCCTCACTTCCACCTTTAAAAAATTTTATCTATCCTCCAAGGCCCAACTCCTTCATAAAGTATTTCTAGTTAAGAAAATCTTCTTCTCTCCTAACTTCCTAAAAGCCTTGAGTTGTGCCAAATGTGAATCCTTGGGTTTATCTGTGTGTACATCCTTACTCTGCCAACTATCTGCTGGGTAGGTCCCCTGTGGTAAGGGAGGGACTACTTCTCAAACATCTTTTATCTCCTTAATAAGAAAAGGTAAGGGCTTTACAAAGATCCTCTAGGTTCTATAGTCATACTGTTTCAGGCTACCAAATTCTTGGCACAGTCAGTCAACTAGTATTAACTGCAGGCCCACTTCAGTTTTCTTTGTGGCTTTTAAATCAGTGGTTAAGAATAGAAAGTCATCGATCACCAGTGACCAAAACTGCCCCCTCCTCTTAACCAAGTGGCCGTTTTGCCCAGCTAAGGCAGTTTCCTGATAGTTTGTGATGTCATTATCCTACTTCCTCTGTTCTTAACCAAAGCCTACCATGTGTCTTGTCCCATCCTACATGCTTCCAGATGCCCAAAATAGATCTTACACAAAAGCAAACTGAGAAATACTTCCCCAACCCTAACTGGGGTATTTTAAATTTTGGTATGACATGTAGTGACCCTTTAAATAAATATTTGTGGTCCAAATATAAGTATTACTAAAAGCTATAAGAATCACTGAAAAATTAGAAGGGTAACTAATTTTTTACTTCAAAAATGAACATTCCACTATAAATTTTTAGTTATCTTTAACGTAATGATCTTTCTCAGTTGACCACTCACTTTCCACCTCAGTTTCTTTAGAAGACACTTAGAAAGGAAGCATAGAAACTACAAGAGGTTAGGTACCAAAGATCAGTTATATGAAAGTAATTTAGATTTTCTAATCAGTGCAATTCGTAGCAGAGTTTACAGATTTTTCTCATTAAAAATGTTTTTATGGAAGTCTGGAAGTTACCATGAAAAACAAACACACAAAAATAGCCAAACTAAATTACTATTTTAAAAAGTGACATAAAATGAGGGAAATGGCTAATATACATTTCTAGAAAGAGTATTTTAAAATCTGAATAGTCACTAATATAACATCATCATGCTCTATTAAGAAACTTCCCTCTTTCATAGTTCATACTTAGTCAAATAATCATCATACAAGATTTACATTTCAGATAATGCCTAGTGTGTCTTATAGGCACAGTTTTTACAACTATCAAAGGAGTGTTTAAAACTCTTGTAAGACCACATGATAAATCCAAACTCCTTAACATGGCATGTAAGAGTTTTCAAATTGTGGCACAATATGTACTTTTCTACCCTTATCTATGACCAGCCATTTCCCACACATCTTTTGTTAAAATGTTTTTATATACCAATGACCACATGGTGAATAAGTTCAATTTTTTAAACATTTCATAACTGGGATATGAGCTATTGTTTCATAGGAAATGGGTACGCGCATTTTATATAAATACTTATATATAAATTATATTCTTATTGAAGAGAAAAACATGTACCACTGGGCATAAAGTAGAATATTTAAATAAAATTGTCACAGTAACCATCTTTATCTCATTAAAGAAAATTCTCTCGAGACTTCCCAAGAGGGATGGCATATGTTGAATCTTTATTTAACAAAGATAATTTTTGTAACAAAACTTATTTTTCTTTTAACAGTACCAAATAACCTAAACAGATCCTCTAGAAGCTATTAAAAGTAGGAAGATTTGTTATTTTCCATGATAAAAGATAGGAGGAAATGGCAATTTCAATAGGAAGTAGGCCTTAGGAATTACTAACCACCACAATCTTTACATGCATTTGGATAAGAATGAAAATAACTATCCACAGTAATTAGGGCAAACCTTACCCACTCCTTACAAGTAGTTTTCAATTTTCCATTTATTTCACGGAACCACCATAGTACCCTGTTCTCTTAAGAGATGTTTATAAAATGTCAAGGGTCAAGCATAGTGCCTGGTACATATAAAGGGATTCAATATTTTTGAATGAATAAATTATTGAATGAATAAACACAATGGGCTCTCAAACTCTCTCTGCTCCGTCTTAGGTATGCTATTATGCCTATTATGTGTTTTGGCACCTCTCCTTGTCAATCATGATGTATTTCCTTTCCTTTATCCTTAGAAAGGCTCTGGTTATTCTTTCTTCCTCTAGAGATCTAGAATCTATAATTACCCAGATCTTGCTTGAAACTCGTTAAACAATAAAGGATACTCTTTCCCTGGGCCTTCTTCAAGTCTCTAGCATGCCTCTCCTGAGGCACAGAGATTGTATCTAGTTGACCATCTAAGAAAAAGCTCCTGAAAAGCAAGTTCTGCTGCCAGATTATTTGATTTCCTCACCCACCACAACTTACAAGTATTTCATTCACAGGCAATTTTGTTCCAGAATATTTATCATTACATCAACCTACTGCAGCTAACTTCATAACAACGGGGGAAACATTCATAAAAAGATTGAGCATTCTACCATGGGTCTAGTAAATTGAGCTCAAATACTTTGTGTAAAATGGCCAGACTATTATTCTAGTACATATATGACTTGGCCTAACAAGTATATTCTTGGACCATAAATTAGTTTTCTATGCCATGTAAAACTCCATTAAAAATGAATTTCTTATAATAAAGTTTTTATGATGTCTGAAAGTGCTATGAAAAATCAATTGTACTTCTTATAGTAATCTTTGTCAGAAGCCAGTATTGGTAGAATCCTTTTATATTTTAGTTACTTGTCACCTGTTTGGGCTGTGCCTAATGGCAAAATTGTCCCCATTACTGAATTCAGGAAATGATTGGGCATACATTTCCTATCTTGATTAGACTCCTAAGCCCATGCTCTCAGCCTCTCTCTAATCTCCCTCAACCAGACAAGTCCATTAGAATCTGGCAATGTTTCTTCTGGCTAACATTGCCAGGAAGGAGAAAAACTTCAAAGCACGTTTTTTTCTGCTACCAAGATGCCAAAATGTTGCCTTTCCCTGTACTTCTATAAGATCCAAAAACCCAGTTGGGTGAACATTTACAGAGGTTTTCCCTCCATGTTAAGCAGTAAGTCAGGTGCTAGGGTTACAAATAAAATACAATCAGACCCTGCCCTCAAACAATCCAACAAGCAGAAAATCCTCTTATGTACCACCAATGCTATAACACTCAGTAAGATTCAAGTGTGTAGAGGAAAAGTTTGGTAGAGGTATATATGATACCTTATTTCTTTCTTTTTGGAGTGCAAGAAAAAAACTATGTGAAAAAGGGGGGTAAAGAGAATTGGGTAGAAACAATATACTTCAAACATTTAACCCAAATCTTCAACGGATTTCCCATTTTAAATATTCCAAAAAGTTTATCATTGTATATTACACTAAACGCGGATTCACCAATCACTTAAATTTTTTAAGCTTAAAAAAAAATGTGGGACATTAATATTTTCAACGGAAAATAAGACTTATGCACAATCAAACCAGTCAAAACACTGCAACTTTCTACAATGTATGTACTGAACTCTGTTCAATATCAGAATGTCTAAATTTCAATATGAATAGTCTACAATGATAAATACTGGATTGAAAAATCTGCTACCCATTGCAAAATTAATGGCTAGGACACAAAAAGCTAGAGAAATGGCAGTGCCGGGGAGAGAGGCTAAATGAGACAAAATGTATTAAATCTCTTTCAAATGGCCTGAGACGCTAAATTAAGGATAAAAAGATTAGGGTTCCAAGAATACAAACTGTTCATCTCTTTCAAGACAACTGAGTACTGAATCTCACTGTGATTATGAAATATTCTATAAACATGTGCTTAACTTATGCTTGGCTTTCCGAATTTGATCACAGTGAACAGCCAATTCTTTTTCCTTGTTTATACCTAAAGCTGGTTTTAAAGACAACTCAAAATGGAATTCCAGGCCCAACATTACCACCCCCCTACTTTTACCCCACAGGCAGCTACTTAACAGATAATAAGGAATTCAAGTGCAGGGCCTGAAAGTCGTATTTCTATGCTAATTTCACAACCCCGTTACTCGCAGGATCTGACAATTAAGGCTTAAAAATGGGGAGCGGGGGTTTGAGGATAAAGCGGCTCTCTCAAGACTTGCTTATTTTTTAACTTCCAAAATTAAAACTGCAAGAAATTATCCAGTTACCAGTAGAATTTACAACAGCTCAAACTTGAAGTTGAAACAATTACCATGTTTCACTTTCTTTTTTATTGCGGGGGTGGGGGAGAGGGCGAGTCCTACTATTTCGTAAACTTGAGCAGTCATTTTCTTCTCCCTATGCTGACACATTTCTTTATGCCCCCCAAATAAGTGTAGCCTATTAGCATTCCTTCCCCGAAGGCCAGAGGGAATGGTTTAGAAAGCTGGTATTCAAAAATCCCAAGTGTCTCTAAGTGGCAGCAGGTGCTGGCAGTGCCGAGACCCGATCAATGGAGGGAAGGCAAGACATTCCTTCTAAATGGAGGACTAGAACCGCCCTTCCAAAGCATCCCAGGGGCGCTTCGGGCATCACTTGGCGGCACTCAGAGCCAGGAGGAGGATGCGGTTTTATCTGGACAGTGCCAGCTCCACAGAGCGCCCCAGCCCGCATCAGATACGCGATCAGATTCGCGATTACATCTCCTCCACGCTCCGGCACGCGGGTCGGGGCACAACTCCCCCTCTGCATCCCCTCAAGTCCCCCAATCTTGCCCCTTCTCCCAACTCGTCTCCCGCCCCCAGCCGAGCGCAGGGTGGCAACGCGGTGCCCCTGGCCACAGGGGACGCCGCTCCTGGCAGCATCTCCGGGGACTCATGAGGTGCCGGCACCGGCCAGGGCATCGCTCGACCCACCTTAACTTCCCAGAGGCGCCAATTCTAAATTCGCCAGACCCGCCGCCGCTGCCGCCGCCTCCTCCTCCACGCGCCCCTAGGCTCGCTCCCCTCAGTCCGTCGGCAGCCCCCTCTCCCTCCCTCAGGACCCCTGCGCCCTGCGCGGCGGGAAAACGCCGCTAAGTGCCTCCCGGCCCTGGGGGCTCCCGTCGGATCTCTGCTCCAGCAGGGAGCCTCGCTCAGCCAACCGCCGCAGTCGCGCGCGCCTCTCACGCACACTCACCAGCCCGAGCCGGAGCGGCCATCTTAGCGCTCGTCTCCCGCGCCCCCCTTCCCCGCTCCCCGGTGCCGCGGCGACAGCAGCAGCGGCGGCGGCGGCGGCCCGGTCGGGCGGCTACGTCAGCGGTGACGCCGCGGCCGACCCCGCCTCCCTCCCCCACCGCCCTCCCCTCCCAAGCCTTCGGAGGGCCCAAGGGGGCGGGCCGCGCTGCGTGGCGACTGCGGACCCGTGGGTTGCCGTCCTGAGGGGTAAACCCGCGCCCGGGCTCCGACTGGGCGTCTGGGCTCCGACTGGGCGTCCGGGGATGGACGTCCCCCGGCGCCGCCTGTGGCTCTGCGCTGGCAATAGAAGCTCCTCCGGGGCGGGCTTCGCACCTGTCGTAGCCGTCGGGGCCTGGGAGGGGGCGTCCAGTGTTTCCTCCCAGTCAGCGAGATGCACAATATCCCCGGGGCGTCCTTACTCCTTCGTAGAATTTCTGCCACTCAGCGCCGAATTGGTTGACAGAAACGCGCGCCAACCTCGTTGTCGTCAGAATCTGCCCAAATTGGCGTAGAAAGTTTTCAAGAAAACGTTTCCTTCTCGAGGATGCACTCACGTGTGAGCTCAAGTGGCGGCGACTGCTTTGAATTTGGCTTCTTCAGACGGCAGTCGGGCAAGGAAGGTTCCAGAATGGGAAACTCCCTGAGAAATCAGAGGTAAGGGACACGAAAGTCACCTCTGTCCAGCGTTACTTTACCTGAAATTGCCAATTTAAGGTAATGAAGTAGATTCCGAAAAGAAACGAAGGGAAGAGACTGAGGGATAAAAATCTGGAGAAGAGGAAAGGCAAGCCCATAGATACGGGAAGATTAATCCGTTACTATTTATTGAGCTTTTACTTTGCGCTCGGCTCTGAGCCAGTTCTGCTCCGCTACCCCATGGGGAGTATGGAAAATGAAAAGACACTGTCTTCCTAAGGGGGGAACTTGAATCAGCGAGACAAACGTGCGAAGTTAATAACATGTCAATGGAGTACAATATCTTGCCGTATATAAGGCAAGCTATAAAATTGTTCATATCTTTTAATCAGTTCCACTTTGGGGAATATCTTTCAATGATGTGACCTTAAAAAAAATGAGTGCACAAAGCTATTCATAGCATATTATCCAAACAACAAAAATTTGAAGGGGAAAAAAAAAAATCTAACCAAAAGGAAATGGCTAATTAGCTTCTGGCATATTGGCCTCAGGAATTCTTATGCAGATCACAAAATGGCAATAGCCTTATCAATTAATACTTGAAAAAATACCAAATATGTACATGAAGGTTCAACTGCATAAAATGTAGTTATGCACATAAAGGTTAAAGAATGAATTTGTATAGTTTAATATGCCTTTCATTCTTTTTTTCTATGTACTTAAGTGCATAATAATTCTTTCCAATTCAAATCTGTCCCCAGTGCATTCCTCCCACTCAAAACACAAACTGCTGTCTTGTAATCTTCCCTACCACCTTCATTTCTAAAATGCACTAAGTTCATTACATGAGAGCAAATACTTCTTCCAATTAAGTATTTCTAGCATACAGTATGGATTTCCCTGTGGTTCCTAGAAAGCAAAATATAACAAAAGTCAAAATCCTTGCTCGTATTTTAATGTCATAAAACCTTCTGGAAGTTTGTTTGGCAAACTCCATCAAGAGTGCCACCTCTGATGTAGTAATTCAACTTTTAGAAATCCAAAGAGTTTTTACCTGAGACTCAGGCAGCTTAGAAGGCTATTCATCTCACTGTTATTTAGAATAGTGAAAATCAGAAACACGCTAACTGTTCATTACTGTTGGAATGGTTAGGTACATCTGGAGTAGTCACAGGACAGAATATTATGTAGTCATCAAAAATCTTATTTTCAAAAAGTAAGAAATGAAGGAACATAGGTCAAGACAACTGTATCTGCCATTCCCATTCCTCTAAAAGTTTCCTTCTTCAAAAATTATCTTATGGCACTACATGACCCCTTCTGCCTCTTTGCAGCAGTTTGTGGACTGGCATGGACAATAGACCCAAGGGCAATAGATCTGTAGAAAGCTTGTTAAAGCTCTACCTAAACACTGTTCAAGGAGAAAGAGGGGTTGAAGTGGATTGAATAATGGTTTAAAGGTGCATTGGGTAGGCAAGTGGTGTACACCAGGCAGCAAGAACCACAAGGAAGCAGAAATCACGAATAATCAGAGGATGTAGGGAGTAGCAGCTGAGTTACAGAGAAGCAGCAGTAACATGGGTCTTTACAAGATTCTGAGTAGAACTGCTTGGATTCTAGGAGCCTCTAAAATAACTGAAAGTAAAAACTAAAAGCAAGATGCAAAGATGTATATACTGTATTTTAAAATATATATAAATTATTCACATTCAACAACATTTGGAAGGAATACATCAGCATTTTAATAATGGTGGTGAGACTACAAGTGATTTTTATTTTCTACAATGATCATAATTTTTAAAAAAAACAGAATTAATTAGAATGAAGACCATCAATAGTCAAAAATTCTAATCAGAAAATAAGTTGCAAGTGGTCAAAGTGACTAGCAGACAGAATTTCAGAGAGAATTTTCTGAGATCATAAATGGCTTCAAGGGAAAGGTGGCTGGGTCTTTTAAGGACTAAAATGATTTGACTAAATGAAGAGGATGAGGTGAAATGAGAAGAAGATGAAGCAAAGGCAAGCTGAACAGGCAGAGGTGGAGGGTACTGAAGAGGATGTCCTGAGTAAAATGTCTTTGATACAAAGGTGTAAGCTAGGGAGAGGTGCTGGGTAGGAACGGGGAACTGGAGATAAATTATCTGGAGATCATTGTTAATTGGGTTGATAATTAAAGAGTAGTAACTGGATAGTTTGTAGCATAGCCTTTTCTTTATTATTACTACCATTTATTCAACTTTGAAAATTTCCTCAGCTACCATTTTATTCCAGGTCTTAACAACCTAGGCCTAAATTATGACCTATCTAGCTTGTTTCCTGAGCTCCGGGACCTCTCTATTGTAATCTCATTTTTACATAGCTGTCATAAAATCATTCTTCTCATGTAATTTCCCTATTTGTTTTTTACCACCACGTCAAATCTAAGTTTTTTATTTAACAGCGACGAAAAAATCTCAGTCCCTTCCCACCTTCATCAACTGACTTCCCCAAACTTGCCTATTACATCCTCAGAATCAGTCTTTCCCCAAATCAGCCTTTTGACTGCTAGGAAGTCAGTCTCCTTACCTTCTCCCTCACTTCAGGCACTTCCCACCTTTAAATCAGGGCAGATGTTTATCTCCTAAGTAGAAGGCCCTCCAACTTTCACTCCTGCAAATCATTACAATCAGCCTCTTTCGGAGCTGGCCTAAAAGCTCTCACCTTCTGGAAACCACTTTCCTAGTAACAACTGGGCTTCCAGATTCCCCATCCCCTACCCCCACTAGTACATTATTATGCAGTCACAGCTTTTGTTCTGAGTTCCCCGCCTGGTTCTCTCTCTTTGCATTGTAACTTCAGGGGCAAGGACTATGCACTTGCTCCATTCGTATACCTTACTGAGCACAGTGCTGGCCGAAAATGCTCTTAAAATGTTTAATGAATTAACAAAATTAGAAGTTCCCTAGAATAATATGGGAATGTGGAAAAGATGTGTAGGGGTTTCCCTTGTTTCCACAGTCTCCAGATGGGAAGAAATGGCAATTTGCCCCTTTCCCAAGGTAAGAAGACAGTTTCCTAAACAAGATTAAGATTTAATGACTCGAATACTCAATTCTGAGGCCATATCCAGCTTCTTCTGAAGTGGATGCAACACAAACTGGTTTTGTTTCTATATCCTGAGAAGCAGGTGTGAATGAATTAAAAGAAGACAAAACACACTGCAAATTTTTTAAACTTTAGAGCTGCTTTTTATGCTTTGATTTTTAGAGTTTTCTAGTCTAGTCTTTCATGAATCTGAGAAATAACAGAGGAATCCTAATTGTAGACAAATGAAGAATTTATGAGCTTGTTAGCTTTGAGGAAGCCACTTTCAAGGATTTTCAGAGTTTTACATACTGAACGTTCCTATCTAACTTTAAAGTTATATGAAGTTATAACTTATGACAAATATTTTTTGAGTACCTATGTGCCTGGCACCATGCTAGGCACTGAAAAATCCACAGCCTTCATTTAAATGTTACAAGGAGATGAAGGATTGAATGGAGGAAGTAGGTAAAAAGAATACAGAAGAGCTCAGACCTAAAGTTTGATTAACATGCAGCAACACAGTGCAGTTGAATTTTTTTAAATGAACGACCCAAAGAACCTTAAATCTGTGGCAGATACGTAAGAAAGAAGTTGAGAGCAGTATTGAAAACAGAACCGCCGATGGCAAGATTTGGCTTCAGTAAGTGAATAGAGAGGAAAGAGAACAGAAAAAAATGGCTTTAGAACTAGCCTTTTTTTTTAAAAAAGGAAAGAACGAGGATGGTGGCAGATAGGGGAGGTGAGTGCAAGTTGAGAAGTAGGTGGTACCAAAGCTGATTTAATTTTAAAGGACCATTAAGTGTTTATTTAGAGGTCTGTGAGGGAAACTTGTACCTTGGAGGTGAATTACCAATGTAGGCCTACTGGAAACTGAAACTGAGCCCAGGGTTTTGGCGTTAATGGAAGAAAAATTGTGAAGCTAGTGAATGTCTCTGTCCTTTTAACATCCTCACCACCTCCACCGTACTCAGTTTTTCAGGGATCCTCAGGCTCCTTGTGCCCAGGGCTTTACCTCAATCTATCAAGGCCTTTCTCTCTTTCCTCCCATCAAAACTCTCCCCATTTTGTTCTAGGACTGTTATCGCAACCTTCCATTTTTCTAAGGAGCCCAATTATCATGTAGTAAATTGACCCACTTGTAAATTATTAGCATCTAGTAATGTTTTTTGCATTTCTCTCTATTTAGGTCTGTGTTCTAATGGACTTCTTGTAGATACTAGAGTATGGAGTTTCTAAAATGAAATTTTAAGCATTGTAGCAGATTAGTGGGATAAATATTTTCTTAAGCCAAGACACCTTTCCAAGGATAAGCTATGGGGTGTGTGTGTGTGTGTGTGTACAGTTGACCCTTGAAAAAGGTGAGGGTTAGGAGCGGCGACCCCTCCCCGCAGTCAAAAATCCAAGTGTAACTTTACAGTCAGTGCTCCATATCCTACAGTTCCTCCACATCCACAGATTCAACCAACCATGGACCCTGTAGCACAGTAGTACTTATTTATTGAAAAAAATCCATGTGTAAGTGGACCTGTGTAATTCAAACTCGTGTTGTTTAAAAGTCAACACATATATATACATAGATAACTATATAACATATTTATTTATAATCACAGTGTATGAATTTAGTTATTTTTACTTCTTTACATATGTTGCGTGTTTTGTCTCTATCTCCTCTGTAATGTTGGGAAAATAGTATCTGTCTTTCTTACAAGGATGTATTAAATATCAAATGAAGTTTTGCATGTGTAAACCCTTCCTTACATGTAAAGAGAAAAGTAAATGTATTTATCATTATTATTTCTCTTAGGATTATTACCACCCTGTAAAGTTCCTTGAGGTCAAGAACTGAGTTTTGTTCATATTTATAATCCTTTGAATTGAGTTTTACTTCTGTACTAAAGTAATAGTTGAAGGATAAATACTGTTAAGTTTCAGATTAATTACAGTACTCTGAGAAACATGCAGAACAAAGTTTTAGTCTCCCTTTCTTACAGCAGGGGGAAAAGGATCTGGAAAAGCAGAGAGAGAGAAGGGAAAGGAAAAACATTAGGGGTGGAAATTTTAACTTTTAAAGTTTTTTTTGTTGTTGTTTGTTTTTTTTTAACTTTTAAAGTTTTAATAAACCATGCCAAAAAGATACTAGTAATCGTTCATGAGGGAAGATAATTGAGGTACCTAAATTTTATTTTATATCCTGTACATTTCTTTAAGCCCACTTCTTAAAAAAAAAAAAAAGTCGACTAAGAAAAGCATAGGTGGTTAACCATAGTTGTTTGTATAATTATTTACATCTTCCCAAGCCATTTGGAAATTAAAATCTTGCAGTGTTGCTCCTGGGTTGTTAAAAAGAAAGCTGAATAGAGAACAGCAGTCAATGCAGTAGGTACTGCATCATATAAAGGAAACCATGTACTGTAGATGCAGGATGTATGCATGCGATAAAAAGAACTAACAATTCTTCATGTGCAAGAACTAGGATGATCACCCTGCTTTTCTCTGCCATCTTAAGATTGCTTCCTTTCAGGTCAAAGGCCCTCTCGATAATAATCATTGGTTCAGCGGTCTGTAAGTAGTGTCTGTAAGCCTCCCTTTCCTCAGCTAACCAGAGATTAATGAAGTCCTAGAAAACCACATTTCCACAGGAGATTCTTAAGGGGCAAGGCGATTGTATGCAAAGGAGATAGCCCCATCTGTTTCATTTTATCTATGATCCTGGAACTAGTACTTACAGAACTAAGCAGAAAAGACACTTGACATAGATTTCTTAATTTTCAAAACTAAATATATGGCTCCTGATCTTTAGAAAAATAATGAAGGATGAGTCAGTCAGAAAAAAAAAAAGTGTGACATGAAGGAGGTTTTTTTTAACAAGTATAAAGTTTTCTTTCTTTTGTCTGTTTGTATGAAAACTCTAAAATGCCTCAGGAATGATCATAGGAAATTTGTATAAATTCACCATTAAACACTTATGAAATTATCTCTTCTCTTCTTAAAAATCAATGATAGTATTAAAGGATGGCTTAAACATTTAATTTACTTGCTTATGCCCATAACATTTTATTGAATTAAGATTAAATCTGGTTTTACCATTATCATTAGCCAATCACAAAATTAAACTGTACAAAAGAATTATAATTTTAACTAGTCTTATTGTGAATATTTTCCCCCTTATTATTTTGTTTAATATGATCATGTAATGAATATTAGGGTTATTCCTACAAAAAGGCCTATAAAGTATGCTTTTGCTGTGGTGGTGTGATGGGATGCCAGGAAAGACCAAGCTTCTTTGACTCCGTTCTGAGGGTCAGAAATGCCCATATTATTAAAAAGTTTAAGAGGCCCAGGTTAAAATGCAAATCTGGGAGGAGGTAATTTGTTAAACTGTTATTAGTTCTGATATCTTAGTGCAAATTAATGAATTAGGTAAGTTAACAGTGCTCTGAAAATAATGGGAAATAAGTTGTTAAGTTTAGGGAATAAGGAGGGAAAATGAGAATTGTGCATGGATATTATGCTGCCTCTGGGAGGCCTGATCAACAGTGGAGCAACATCAGGACACAGGTCTTTGGGGAAACAGAAAGAGGGAATCTGAATGCATGCAAAACATTTTATGGAAGACTAAGTGCTAGTAAGTCCAACACTTTAAATATCTACCAAAAACCTAAGAATTCTCTGAGAAGAATAACTCTTCATAATCAACTCTGTACTTAAGAAAATTTTAAAAAACCTCGTTTGCAAGTCATTTAACCTTCATGACTTCAATTACTCTATCTGAAAATGAGAATTACAAAACTGACTGCAGATTCACTTTGTTTTTGTGAGGATTATGTGAAAGCTTTTGTAAACTATGAAGCTACATTAATTCAAGGTAAATTTTAAGTCTAAAAGGTGGATAAATGATGTTTCTACCTAATTTATAATTTATATTGACACCAATAAAAATCAGATTTAAATTGTAGTATAACTGTTGGCTGTTATTATGTATAAGACAGAGATCTGGGACTTCCCTGGTGGTCCAGTGGTTAAGACTCCACAGGTTTGATCCGTGGTCGGGGGAACTAAGATCCCACATGCCGCGCAGTGCAGCAAAAACAAAAAAAAAAAACAAAAAAAACCCCAGAGATCTAACAAAGTTTTTAAATGATAATGGTTCCCAACAAATGCTAGGTGCAAATATTACTGAATCTTATCCTAATATGTGAGGCACTTTGTTGCTAAGCTTTTCCCCTTGTTCTGTATCTTCATTCTCTTCCCTTTCGCTGGCCCCTTAACATCTGCTTTAAAACATGCAGTTTTCTACAACTTGGAAGTAATTGCTTGACCTATTGCTTCTTGTCTCAACCACTTTATTTCTCTTCTCCTTTATGTCATCAATGAGAAGCTTGTATCAGTAGATCTCAATGGCATAGAAATAATCTAGTTGGCATGAAACTACATTTCATCACAATCACTAAAAATTCATTCTCCTTCAATCTCCATATCTACTTAGAGATATGAAGGCCTCCCCCTGCCCACTGTACTTACCAATTTTTAATTCATCATCAAAGTGCTCTGTAGAAATAATAGTAGCTTTATATATTGTCAAGCACTAATGGAACATTTTTCATGTTTGTGAATTAGAACCATGGAACAAGACAGTCTCAGTTAGTAGTATTTTTCTCAATCCTAAAACGTTCTATGAATGAGAACTATAATAAAAAGCCTAGAAACAGTCCTTCCCCGATTTTTAAAAAATCATCATGTCTCTATGATAGTGATTGGTGGATACAAAATGTTGAAAATCCCTGGTTTATACATGCTACCTCCATTTTCTTTTCATGTGTTTTCTGTTAGCCACCTATAATCAGGCTTCCCACCTTTCTGCTTTGAAAATGTTCCCGTAAAACAGGGTCACCAGCAGTTCCTTTCTTGTCATATTCAAAAGCCATTCATATTCCTCCACCGCTGGCTAAAGTTGATCACCCTTTCCTTCTTAAAACGCTCTTAGTTTTTATTCTAAAGACCTATGCAGGCATCAGGACAGAATGAGAACAGTGGCTGCCGCTCTTGCTGCTCCTGCTAATACTACTGCTGCTTTCACTTAGTAGTTAGCTTGTATTCATTGATTTTCCCTCATTTAAAATTTTAGATTTATTTTTTTACTGAGGTAACTTTGCTTATAATATTATATAAGTTTGATGTGTACAACATTATATTTCTGCTTCTATATACTCTACAGTGTGCTCACCACCAAAAATATAGTTTACATCTATCACCACACAGTTGTATTCACTGTTTACCATAATTCTCACAACTATCCTGTGGAGGTCAGTGTTATTATCGTCATTTTACAGTTGAGGAAACGTGCTCAGAATTTAATCAACTTGCTCAAATTCACACATCAGAACAAGATCTGCTCTGGGAAGTGTTAGGTTTAGCAATAGAGAGGAAAGCCTTTTCCTAACTGGATCACAACATGCCCTGTTTCTATATTTAGATTAGGTAGAGGTTTTTGGTTTTTTCCTATTTATCTGTAGTTTGGAGTATTACTGTACTTCATTTGTGAAGATGGCATTTCAAGGAGTTTTTTGCCCAGGCTGTCCATCCACAATTTTATCTAGTCCATTTTTTCTCTCCTTTTCAAGTTAACTGACTCCTGTAGGAATAGAAATGCAACCTTGGATTCATTTAGGCTAGGCAATGCTCTAAACGCATACACTAAATTGAAAAGTATAGTTATCAGAATTCAGTGGATGACAACATAGATTTTAAATTAAGCTATATAGTATAATTTATTCAACTTTTGACTGACTGGGTGTGTTTTATTGAAGCCATTGTAGAGATACAGTAGGATTTAGTTACACACATATTTTGTTTTCTCAAGTAAGTGCATAACAACAGTGTAATCTAGCTACAAAAGATTTCCTTAAGGTTTTTGTTGGCATGTCAGTGTTAACAATTGGAACTTGAGTGTTTTAGATTTCATCTGAAATTAGTGGTTCAAATACAACAATAAATGGTTTTCATGGTTGTCAGCTTTGATTAAAGTAATACTGAACTTCTTATTACACCACTACTTTTGTTTTCTAACTGACAAATTTGAAAAATAATACAGACACAGTATCTGTCTTATGAACGCATAAAATGTAGGTCTTTGATGTTTTTCATTTAACGTACCCTTTCCTTTTTCAGAGGCATTTGGCTTTATTTCTTTAGCAAGTTTTTTCACTAAATCTTTTACCTTTCTCCCAAAATGCCTCCCACAATTTGATTAACAAATCTGCTGGAGGGAAGAGAGAATTATGAGTTATCCCAAAGATATATTAAGGACATCATTTCAACATAAATAGAACGAGGAAAAGAAGAATTATGCATGAGTAATAAAGTCGTTCACTGCAGAACAGTTTAGACCTCTCAGAGGATTTTCGTACACATTCTCTTACTTCATACTTAGCATTATATAGCTGAGGAAATTAAGGTAATAAGGGACTTGTCTGAAGCCACACAGCAATTATCAGACTAGGATTAGAAGACAAGTCTTCTTAGGACCAGGCATTGCTCTTTACCGTGTACCTTATAGATACCATAGAAGTGATTTGAGTAATAGTTATTAAAACCATTTTTTCCCCTCTCAACTTGTCTACTTGTGAAAAAAATGGATTTAAATCTGACTGCCTAAATCAGACAGAATAGTGTTTTGGAACCCCCAAACAGAATTTGTATAGATTATAATGAGAAAACATAGTTTAGAGAATTTTACCTACAGCTTATCTTCTGTTAGATAGCTGCCTTGCCAAGCTAATTTGACATACGTTTCAAGGTGTCCAAATCGATTTAAAAGCCATTCTATTATAATTTATAGAAGCTCTTCCACCATAATTTATTCACCCATAGGTAAACTCATGACCTTGGAGAGTGAACAGAAAAACAAGAAAGAAAGGCCTCAGAGAAGAAACAGAAATGCATGTGTTCTCTAAGTTACGCATTATAAGGGTGGGTGTGAGGATCAACTGGTTCATACACGAGGTGTTTCCTCCTCTTCTTGATCTGAGCTATATCCTCATTTATTCATCTGCATTTGATTGTGAAATGCATTGATGGTCACGAATCAATTTCTTCTGTTACACTCAGGGATACAGGAAGTGTCCTAATAAACACCAGCATCCAAACAAAAAGGATAAAATCTTTGGTCTGAATTTTGCAGATGAGACAGCTGAAGTGGGGGGTAAAATGACTGGTCCAAAGTAAAACAATGGGATACTTAAGCTTCCAGGATTCCAAAGCAGAGCTGTTTCCTCCAAGATGTAGTGACTCCATAACCAGGTCCTCATGTTATTGGAAAATTCTTAATGGGGGCAAACCAAATTTACTTGTAACATTTACTCTCTGATCCTATTTCTGCCCTGTAGGGCCTCACTGAACAAACTGTTTTCTCCATGTCCCCCACCCCCTACCCCAGTCTCTTTTATGTCTTTGTGCAGTTTAGGATCAGAAGTGGCTTTGTTTCCTAAGGAAAAATCTCCAACCAAGAAATTTCAGTATCTTAGATCTCTTTCCCTCTCTTTTTAAATTTATTTATTTATTTATTTTATTTTTGGCTGTGTTGGGTCTTCGTTTCTGTGCTAGGGCTTTCTCTAGTTGTGGCAAGTGGGGGCCACTCTTCATCGCGGTGCGCGGGCCTCTCACTATCGCGGCCTCTCTTGTTGCAGAGCACAGGCTCCAGACGCGCAGGCTCAGTAGTTGTGGCTCACGGGCCTAGTTGCTCCGCGGCATGTTGGATCCTCCCAGACCAGGGCTCGAACCCGTGTCCCCTGCATTAGCAGGCGGATTCTCAACCACTGCGCCACCAGGGAAGCCCTCCCTCTCTTTTTAATGCCCACTTGTGCCTACTTGCAAAAGATTTAATGTCTTAAATATCTTTTGTCCTTCCCTTCCTCCCAGTCCCCAATCTCCTCTTTTTCTTTTACTCCCTATTTTTTGATAATAGAATCATCATCTAGTCAACCATTTATTTTAGATAACTTAGAATCATCTTTGACTCCCCCCATATCCCCCTTTTCCTGATCTGGGGGGCAGATGAGGCAACTGAGTTCAAAAATTTTAAATAATATGCCTAATATCACACAGTAAATTTCAGAGCTGGGATTTAAACTCAGTTGTGTTTGGTTCTAAAGCTCAGGGTTGTTTACTATTTCACTAAAGCCCACTCAGATATCTTTGGCAGTCTGGAAATTAGTATAGCCAAGTTGTGTTAAAGGGGATTGTAAGTCCACGTGTCTAATTTTGAGGTTATTTCTATGGTACCTTGGGCTATATTCATTACCTTCATCGTTATAATCAAAGGATAGTTTAGAGATAGATAAGACATCATTACTGTCTTCAAGGAATTAGACGTGATGGGAAGACTGACAATACAGTGTGGTCAGTGTTATAATAATGAAAAAAGGTCAGGGGCTTAGTTGAGATTCAAACACTTGTTGCTCTGTAGCCTTGCTTCTGACAGTAACTAGTTTAGACAAGTCATTTAACTAATACACATTTCAGTTTCCTCCTCTGTAAAGTGAAGGGGTGTGACTAACTAAGGGAACCTCTTAGTTATTAAAACTCATTGCTCTTTTTATTCCTAACCCTTAGTTCTATTTTTGCTTTTCCATTTTATTTCACTCATTCACTGACTCATTCATCATTCCTTCATTCCATCAGCATTTATTGAATACCTTCCATGTTCCAGGCACTATGTGGTACACTGGGAACACAAAGAAAAGATACAGTAACCGCCTCCCCTCAAGAAGCTCACAGATTTGGAGACATATAAATTCAAGGAAGTAAATTAGAGACAGTAAATTCAATGTAGTTTCACAATAGAGTTGTTTACAAAATGCTATGAGAGTGCAGCAAAGAGACTGTAAGGTGGGGATGAGGATGGGGATGCAGTGGGGAAGACTTGCCAGGGAGTTGACATTTGCAAAGGCTCTTAAAAGACTGAATAGGTGTTTGCTAAAAGGAGTGCACATGGGAATTCCAGGCCTAGGAAATATATAGATTGTGGCTTTCTTATGTCTGCCTGCTCCTGATGCTTTTCTTCGTCAAAATATTAGCTCTTCTTTAGTTATCATCACAGTTAGTTGCTGCAGATCCAATACATTGGAGATTTGGTTTCCTTAAAGAATACCCTAGATAGAAGAGAATGCTTTTTTTTCTTGCAAATGCTCTCAGTTATTAGATAGAAAGAAAAAGATACTTGGATCACAAATTCTGTTCTCTGTAAGTCCATAGGACTTTGAAATGGAGCTTATATATGTTTTAATAAAAAGAACTGACAAGGCATTATAATAACCTAGAGAAGTCACACACATACACACATAAGGTATTTTGCTAAGGGATAGAATTCATGTTTTTGTACTAAAAAAGCATTGTTCTTCTGAAATATTTAAAACATATGTCAAGAGAATTGAAGAAGTTTGAGAATTTTCTGGGATGTAAACTATCTCCATATTGTAAAACCCTGCAGTAGTCCCACTACTGAGTTCAATACCTTAAGTATGAATAGTAATATAAAATAAGTTCATGTTGGTGGTTTCATTACTTTTACCTTATATATGCTTATGGGCTTGTGATCTATTGTTTATTCCCGGATCATAGTTGGAACAGTTTTCTACCAGTGAGAAGGACTTGTGATTCATCCACACTCCCTAGTCATTGTTTCTGGAGAGGGCAGATTTAGAAGCAAATTGGGAGACATTGCCTAGAGTTAGAGTGTGCCTCAGTGCGAGGAAGTACTTTCATCATAGAACTGTTCAGTAGTACACTGATTTCATTTTGTCTTCTCTTAGTTATTTAAGCTTCACCAAATTGTAAGTTTCCTTAGAGAACGTATGTCATTCACCTTTATATTCTTCCTTTCTCTATCCCCACCAATCTGGTGCCTGACACATATTAGATAAACACTAAGTATGTCGAAATGAATTGCCTATGAAATAATGTAATAGGCAGAGGTTGATGACCATTTGCCAGGCATGTTATAGCGGGTGATAGACACCAAGGCCTTCTCCATTATGGTGTGGTAGAGAAATGCAGACCATGGGGCTTGGGTTCAAATATAGGCTCTATCATTTATTAGTTGTATAATCATGAGTAAATCACTCTTCTGTGCCTTGGTTTGTGAATGAGATTGCATACACACTCATCTACTCAAGTACACTGTAATCCTTCCCTCTCTCTCCTGTGTCATCAGTTTTCCTCTTTGCTGGATTATTACTAATACCATAGAAACATGCTGTTATTTCTCCCATCTTAAAAATACCATCTCTTAACTCCAGCAACAGTTGCTCCATTCCTCTGTTCTCTTAATGGCAAAGGTCCTTTCTTCCCATTATCTTTTAAACTCATTCCAATAAGGCTTCCATCTCCATCATTCCATAGAAGCAACTCTTGTTGAGCTTCCAGTAACTTCCACATTGTTAAATACAGTGGTCAGTTTTTAATTTTCATCATTAGGGGCATCAACACAATTGATCACTTCCTCTTCCTAGAAATACTCTTTCCTTTGCCTCCCAGGAATTCCACACACTCCTGGTTTTTCTCCTCCCTCACTGGTTGTTCCTTTTCAGTTTCCTTTGCTGAATCCTTCCCTTTTCCCCACCTTTTACATTGGAGAGCACTAGGGCTCATTTCTTGGTCCTTACCTCTTTCTCACTCTCTTAGTAATTTCATCTTGGTCCTTACCTCTTTCTCACTCTCTTAGTAATTTCATCTTGGTCTTTACCTCTTTTTCACTCTCTTAGTAACTTTGTGTGTGTGTGTGTGTGTGTGTGTGTGTGTGTGTGTGTGTGGTTTTATTCATTTATTCACTTATTTATTGGCTGCGTTGGGTCTTTGTTGCTGCGCGCGGACTTTCTCTAGTTGTGGCAAGCGGAGGCTACTCTTCCTTGCGGTGCGCAGGCTTCTCATTGCAGTGGCTTCTTGTTGCAGAGCATGGGCTCTAGGCTCGTGGGCTTCAGTAGTTGTGGCGTGTGGGCTCAGTAGTTGTGACTCACGGGCTCTAGAGTGCAGGGTCGGTAGCTGTGGCGCATAGGCTTAGTTGCTCCACAGCATGTGGGATCTTCCTGGACCAGGGATCGAACCTGTGTCCCCTGCATTGGCAGGTGGATTCTTAACCACTGCACCACCAGGGAAGTCCCTATCTATGTGGTTTTAAATGCCATCTAAATGAAGACAATTCCCAAATTTTATCCCCAACCCAGATTTCTCCCGTTAACTTCTGACTTGATATATCTGCCTATTCAACATCTCTACTTGGATGTCGAATAGATAGCTAAACTTAACATTTGCAAAACTGAATTCAAATTCTTCAGATCTGCTCTATTTTTTCTCATTTCAGTGAATAGCATCTTTGTCCTTTTAGTTGCACAGGCCCAAAATGTTAGCATCTTCCTTGGCACCATGTGCCTTTGCCACCCACATTCTACATCAAGAGGTCCCGTCTACTTTCAAATTATATTCAGAATCCATTTCTCACTACTTCCACTGCTATCACCATGGACCAAGCTGCGGTCATCTCTTGCTTGGATTATTGTAATAGCATTTTAACTAGTCTCCCTGCTTCTACTCTTGCCACCCTACAGTCTTTGCTTGTCAAAACAGCCAGAATGGCTTCCTATTGCTCTTAGAGTAAAAGCTAAAGGCCTTACAAAGACGTTGAAGGTCCTAAAAGATCTGGCCCTGCCCCTTCCCCCTTGCCTTTCCTCACCTCTTATCATTTTCTTCATCACAGTTGTCTTTTTGTTGCACTTTAAACAGTCCAGGCAAGCTCCTGCCCCTGGACTTTTACACAGACTGTTCCCTCTGATTAGACCACTCTTCTCCCAGATATACTCTTTCAAATAACGCCTGTCTTGACACTACTATTTAAAATTGCAACCCTCCCCCAGCACTTCCCATTACACTTATTTATTTTTATGTAGTATTTAGTACTTTCTAAATTACTTCATTGTTCTAATATTATGTTCTAAATAACTATATAATTGTTTATATATATATATAAGCAAATTGTATATTGTCTCTCTCCTACTAGAGTGTAAGCTGTATGAGAACAGCAACTCTTATCTGTCTTGTTCACTGCTGAATTTTCAGTACCTCAAACACTCTTTGGCACATGTTAGGCACTCTATATTTTGTTGAAGGAAGGAAGGAAGGAATTGAATGTAAACAACAAAAATGATGTCTTAGTTTCACCTTCCTGAACTATGGTAAGGATCTAATGAGAGAATGGATGTGATAGTCCTTATTAAATCATGGAGCAACAATCAAGTTAAGATACTAGTATTGATAGTATGCCTTGCAGTCTGCCTTGCAGCCTTTTTGAACTTTTGCTATATGTGGTCATTGAGTAAAGACTGGTCTTATGAAATCATACCTCCATTTAGTCAGACTTTTGAGATTAAATTTTCTAAGTTCATTTGACTATCAGTGTTCATTTATATTTCCTTTCAACTCTTAATACTGCTCTTTGCTTATGCTCTAGAATAACGTTACTTTAATTCTGTAGTACATCTGTTTCTGCATATCCTTTGTGTATGTGTGTCCTGCTGGCCATCTCATGTGTACATGTGTGTCCACATGTGTGAGTACATGTGCATGCTGCATGTGCTGTTCTCTCCAACCTGGCTCTCTGAGCCATCATCAACCAGATCAATAATAAGAAAGTTGCTTTTATGAGGGTCTATGACCAGCCAGAAGCTTCAGATAAGCCAGATAATGGGGGTGGGGGTGGGGAGGAACCAGAGATGGATATTATAGATAGCATGACAGATATTAAATTTTTTTGCTTGTTTTCTGTTCATTTTGAGAGGCTTGAAAATGGCAGCGCAGTGGCAGCTTGTTCTCCCTGAGTCCCTTGCTACTCTCACTGCCACTGGCCAGGTAAAGGACCCGTCACAGAGAGGCAGGGAAATGGATTAAAAGGTATCTTTTCCCAGAGCATTTTGGAAAATTGAGCTTTTACTTTATTTTTAGCCCTCAGAAGAAAATACACAGATTATACTGTTACTCCAGATTATGGGGTTTGGGCTGGAAAATAATTCACCAAGTGATAGGATAATTGTCATATAAGAAAGATTTAACCTAAGACCCTCTATTTAATTCTGTCAGCCAAAGAGCAGAAGGACTTGATGGCACACTGAACTGTCTTGCACTTTCTCCAGGGGGTTTGGTTACCTGAAATGTCTTATTACCAACCTGTTTTTGTGAGGCTGTGCTTGTGCTGGATGTGATAGCTGACTCTAGGATTGATTTAGCCGATTTGGCTAGTTGGACAGGCATCTTCTCTGTGTCTCCCCATTTCATGTTTTTTCCCCCAGAAACTATACCCTTTCAAAGAGGACTGCCTTCCCAGACACAGTTATTTTTTTTATGTCTTTTTCTCTCAGCTCTAATAGTCTAGCATAAATCTAGAAGATTTTTTTTAGAGTATCATGAAATATTATTGTGCCCAGACTCCAGAATCAGGAGTGATCCAGAGAAGGTTTTCAAGGTATGAATTAGAATAAAATTTCAGTGGATTTGGATTTAAAACAAACCTTGATTCAAATCCTATTTTCTTCACCTGCAAAATAGGTGATCTCACAGAGTTGTTTTGAGGATTGAATGAGTTAATATACGTAAAAAGTAATAGATATAACCAATTATTTAGGCATATGATAAATGGTAGGTGGTTGCTGATGGTAGGGATAGTACCTTATTATTATGGTGACATATTTTATTGCTGAAAATAGCAATAGCTATAGTAAGAGTGAACTAGAGTTAAAATTGCTAGATTAGATGGTAGCAGTTGATGATCCCTGACTCTGCCAACCACTGGTCCTTATTATAGAGTAGGGAATAATCAATTTCTTGACTATCCAGATTAAAGTTATGTTTGTCATACATCTAATATGGGGATAAATGGGTAATTATATCTATGAAGCTTTACGTAATTTGTATAGTTAAAACATGCTGAAGGAAATTGTTTTGGGAAGACGTTCCATCTCTAAATATCATTCTCCACAACAATCAGGGGAGGAATTCTGCAGGGCAGGCTGTGGAGCCTGACTGAATCTGGAGTTTGGGTGTTGGAGAGAAAGGGGAAGGAGAAGTTGTGAACTATCTAAGGAGGGGTACCTCCAGAGGCTCTTAAGGAAAGAGGTATAAATTTGAAAGTGACAAAATTTACATTAAGAAGCCAAGGATCATAGGGCTATGTCCTTACCAGGTAGATAGCAAATTCCTAGAGAAAAAGAATAGTGAAGAATAGGAAAAGGAAAATACGGTTTTCAAGGTGGTATCTCTGGGAATATAGCTCACCTATGACACTGAAAGAAGTGCAACATAATTTCACAGTCCAGATTCCAAACCCTAGTCCTCATTCTATCAAACTGTGTACATGTGATCCCCAATTAGGAAAAAGTGTGCAAGGAAAAATAGAAGACAAACCAAAAGTTAAGTAGCTTTTCTCTGACTGGTAGGATCAGGGGTTTTTAATGTTCTTTTAAAATTCTTTGTAGTCGTTTCCACATTTTACAATAAGCATATGTTATTTCTATAATAAAAATTTCATTCTTAAATATTTCAAAAGGTCTGTTTTCACCCATCCAGATGGAGCCACTGTGTTAATAGTTGCTATTATTTTATAAGCACTCACTTACATGCCTGGGGACTGTGCAAGCAGCTTTATCAGTATTTTGTTATTTAATCCTCACAATAAGTCCATGAAGTGTAGTGTTATTTCCATTTAAAAGATGAAGCCACTGGGGTACAGAGAGATCAAATAGCTTATTTTAGGTCATGTAGCTAGCAGATGGCAACACCAGGAATTGAATCCAGGAAGTTTGACTCCAGAGATTCCTGTTCATATTTCCACTATGTTACAATGTCCTGGTCTGTACACACACTGAGGCAAAGGAGGCTCTCTGCCTTGGGTCTACTTTAGGTATATCACACACAAGATCTGTTTGGTGGCTTCTAGACTATTTTAACTTTTTAAAAACTTACTGTAAATAGGCATTCAGATACTCTTATAAAAAATATTTTTGCTTTTCTTAGAATTCTTATGAAAAGGCAACTAACTATTTCATTAAAAGATAAGCTGGAGAATTGAATTCAAATATACACATAAAGATATGTTTTTGACCAATCTGAATAATGCTGCAAAATTCTCTGTTACATCATTAATGTAGCTTTTTTCTAGACTATTTTAACTTTTTCTAGACTATTTTAACTTTTTAAAAACTTACTGTAAATAGGCATTCAGATACTCTTATAAAAAATATTTTTGCTTTTCTTAGAATTCTTATGAAAAGGCAACTAACTATTTCATTAAAAGATAAGCTGGAGAATTGAATTCAAATATACACATAAAGATATGTTTTTGACCAATCTGAATAATGCTGCAAAATTCTCTGTTACATCATTAATGTAGCTTTTGCTTTTTAAGCCACTGTCTCCTGGAGCTAGGTTTTTAGTCCCTATGACTGAGTGTTTTTAAGAATACGTGCAAAGAAGCAGGTAATGACATTTTTTCTTTAGTTAGTGTAACCTGTATAGGAAAGATGCTTATTGGGAAGTCGTGCAAGAGTAGTAATCTAGGTCGAGTATAGCCTTGATGTAGAATTTCCTTCTATAGTTTCTCTAGCTAAGAGTTTTTAGGTTTGAAAAAATACCTTATACAATACAGGCCAATAGATGATCTGGACATCCTTGAGTCCCTTTCTCATTCCCCTCCGATCTTATTTCCCCTTCCTAAGGTTCTACTACTAGTAACAAAGAACTCACGGTTTCCAGAAGCAGCCCTTCTGTTTTAGGACCACTGTTTGTAACTTTTCCTGTTGTTGAGTGGGAATTAGTCTTTTGGTAGCTTCTTTTTCATCCTACAAGTGATTGAAAGAGCAATTTCAATAGGTCTGAAACAAGTCTTAATCTATTTTTGTTGCGCGTGATGGCAGAAGAGAGCCCTCAATATTCTTTACATCACTATTGTGGATAGTACTTTATATAGTACTTTTTTTTTAAGGTGCTTTCTGTGTAGTACATGGTATTTTGTCTTACCCTCTCATCTGAGAGGGAGGCTGGGATAGTTCACACACACACACACACACACACACACACACACACGACCCTAATCCTTACAAGTTAGATCTTATTATTCCCATTTTACAGGTGAGGAAACTTAGGTTAAATAACTTCAAAATCACCCAACTAGAAAGTGACTACATTGGCATTTAGAACTCAAGAGTTCCCAAGGGATGAATGCCTGGGCTTTAAATCTTTGCTCTGTAATACACTGCATGTCAGGTCAAATGGATTATCTGTGGTAGAGAGAAGGTAAGATCGCAGAACTTGTTTTGGAGCTGGAATCAGTCTTGCAGTCTTTTGGTTCTGTTTCTACTTGCTTGTGTAGCCTACTGGATGTCACTGGCTTGAAAGTATAAATTTGGCTCATTTTCCCCAGAGGGCTTGCAGACAGTGACGCCTGTTTGATCCTTTGGTTTAAAAAGAACTGGTTGGTATCTTTAGGACGCTATGGATGGCATACTGCTCCAAAACTGGGCTATACCTCTAGTTTGAGATGATTTCACTCTAGGATTTCCAGGTTGCTTGCTTTTAAGACATAGTATAAAACCCAGTTCTTTCCTTAAGTCTGGCCAGTTCTGATGGAGCCCAGTGCTAAAACAAAAGAACATGGTCTTTTCCCCAAAGGATTAGGGAGAGTAGTTAGGTACAAGGATATGTAGCCCCATCTTCAAATGGACAGGATTTTTGCTAGATATTGTTAATAAGTCACTTTTAGTTTATAGATGGGAAGGGTCAGGAATAACAGTAAAAAACAAAGGTCTTTATTTTATAATACATTCTAAACTCCAAACTCCACTGAGATGGTTTAAGTACACATCAAAGCCCAAATCTTCAATCCCTAAAGGAACAGAAAGAAATCACAGTTCTCTGAATTCTCTTTCCCATCAGCCTCACCTGCCCACGCTTCAGACCTTTCTGAATTCTCAAACTACACACTGATGGCAGACTCCGGCTCCGCTCATCCAAAGCTTTCCATTTTGATCAGTTTAAATCCCTATGAGGCAACTGCCATCAGAAGGCTAGGTATTGTGAGCTCACACAGGGCCGTGGGGGAGGGGTGAGCTGGCCTGTGGGGAGCCCCATCTCGAGGAGCTGGTCACTCAGCTTCAAACAAATCTGCATCACACTGGGGGTTTCCACCCCTTTTTCTCTGTCAATGATCCCCATTTGTCCCCAGGGCCCGGGGTTTCAGGTCCTGGTGAGCCATTCTCATTTATCTTCCTTTTGTTTTCAACCTGCATTCTGCCCTAACCATCAACAATTATCATTTATTCTGTAACTTTTAGTTTGGTGGTGAATGCTGAGGCTTTGCTAGCCTTTCAGTTCTGTCATTCAGGCTTTTTCTAAAGAACAGCGTCTCAAACATCAATTCCTTGATCTGTCTCTGGCTGAGGTAGTCAGCGTTGGAGGGGGTTTCTGAGTCCAAATTTCTGCTTGAATTTTCTTTGGTGTCATAAAGAGTGGGAAAAAAGTCATTTTTCAGTGGTTCTGAATTTCCCTCTCTCTCTCTCTCTCTCTCTCTCTCTCATCTCTGAAACCTCTTTGAGAATCTTTCTGTCCTCAGAAAAATGCACTATTTTAGAGGTTCACAGACCTTCTGATACCCATGAGTGTACCATCTCCAAGTTAGGAACCTGTCTGCTCTAGTGTCCTTCTAGAGTCACATGGGTTCTGATCTAACATGAAGGAATAAGTAGGGAATGTGGCTTTTGAGAAACAATAAACTGATTTCCTCCCACTTTTCCATAATTTCCATGCGTATTTTTAGCCTCATATGTTTGAAATTCTTGGAGCACTGTGCACTGTGGCACGGGAAAGACAATTTATTTCCAATTTCCTATTATATTTTTTTACAACTTCAATACCAACACTATTTCATAGCCTTCTTTTTTTAGCATCTTTATTGGAGTATAATTGCTTTACAATGGTGTGTTAGTTTCTGCTTTATAACAAAGTGAATCAGCTATACATATACATATATCCCCATATCTCCTCCCTCTTGCGTCTCCCTCACACCCTCCCTATCCCACCCCTCTAGGTGCTCACAAAGCACCCAGCTGATCTCCCTGTGTTATGCGGCTGCTTCCCACTAGCTATTTTACATTTGGTAGTATGTATAAGTCCATGCCACTCTCTCACTTCGTCCCAGCTTACCCTTCCTCCTCCTCGTGTCCTCAAATCCATTCTCTACGTCTGAGTCTTTATTCCTGTTTTCATAACCTTTTTTAGGGGAAATGAAGCTCTGAAATTTCCCCGTCCATTGCAAGTGACAGTAAGGTGACCTCTAGTGGACTCTTACGGTAATTACCGGGACATTCTGGAATAAGGAGCCATCATTGCTGGTGGAGGGGCAGACCACTGAAATTAGAGCAGCTATTCAGCTACCTAGTGCTTGAAGTTCAGTTGGATGTACAGTCATCTTCAAGGCCAAGGCTGGGGCAGGTGAGGGAGGTACACTTGAATGAAGCAAGTTTCATCACTGGTTAAAAGAGGCTTCAAAAGACCTTGAGTTTCCTGGAACTAACATTTCTCTAAAGGACCAAGGATTAGGTTATGACCAACCCACCAGATTGATTTTAGGGAAAAGAAATTTTCTCTTTGAAATAATAAACAGTGAGAGGGATTTGAAGTCATAATAGAACTTGTAGGCAAAGAGAAGGTAAGTATTCCACAATTTATGTTCTGTTTTGAGTGCTAGGACATGTTGGTAGGGAGAAGAGAAGGAAACAAACGTTTAAAAAATTCCAACTCAGGGCTAAATAGTCTCTCAATCTCCCAGTCTCTGTCTTTCTCACCCTCACCCTGTACCTTTTATCCAGCCTTACTCAACAACCAAAACAAGGCAAAGCTTTGTTCACAGTCATTCCCCAGGGCCTACTCTGGCCCCTTTTCTGGCTCTGGGTCATGTTTCCTGCCCACTGGACCTGCTTGACCTTGGTTACCGCTTTGCTCCTTAGAAGTCCTTAAAAGTGTTTATTGGACTTACCTCTCAGGATATGCCCACTCCTGCTTGCTTTGGGGAGGATACGCTGCCCCAACTCTGTTCATGAGGACCCAAGCCGTGGCAGCAGCTGGCCCACTCGTGGTGGGGAACAGCTGGTTTGGACATTTGGTTTGGGCCTTTTGTCTGTCAGTTATCCCTTCTGCCCTTGCCCCCTCTAACCTGGTATTTAGTCTTGTACCCGTGAGCCTGTTTCTCAAGTCACCATCCCCTGGCTTTGGTCCCATGTTTAACACCTAGATCTCATCTAACTCTGTAGGGCTCAGGCTTCTTTAGTTAGGGCTGACCTTTTTGGAACCCTGCTATGATGGGATATATATTGTGTCTTCAGGATGGCATGATCATAGGTTAATAATGTTTTCTGAAAGGGAAAGAAAAACTCAATATCTACTATTATTCTCTTGATCAGCATTTAAAAATACTATTAAACCAAGCTCTGTCATACGTTTAAATTTGAATGCCTTTTTCTGACGTTTAATATAAGAACATAGAGACTTATTCTTAACTTACAGAATACCTGTAAAGTCTAAATGATGTGTTTAAAAAACCCAGAAAACAGAAGTTATGTGTGAATTTCCTGTCATGCTAAATTATTATAAACATTTGCCTGCTTGGTTCATAATTATTATCTCATGTCTTGTCTATCCAGCTACAGCAAGACCCCTCAAGAAAACCATGTTTATAGCTGGAGTCATTCATGATCTTAACAATAAGAATCAATGATCCTGTTCAGTGAATAACAGCTCAGATGGTGCTCATAACATGAACGGTCTCTGAAGCTGACATACAAGAGGAGTTCAGAGGTTAGTGGATGTGAATGGTTTAATGAAAGATGACATGTCACAAAATACTTCAAGTCCAGCTGGTGGTATAAGAATCCATCTGGGAATTAAGCTCATCAGGAGTATAAAAACTGGGTTTGTTTAGGTTTGCCATGATTGAATGAATCTACAGTATAGGGTTCCATGTTATTCTAGAATGAAAAAAAATTAACTTTTGAAGTAGTAAATGAATCTACTTATAAAGTGAACTGAGACCGTTCTTTTGAGTGCCAAGGGGATTTCTTTCTTTTTCTTTTTCTTTTTTTTTAATTTTATTTTTTGGCTGCGCGGCATGTGGGATCTTGGTTCCCGGACGAGGGATCAAACCTGCTCCTCCTGCATTGGAAGCGCGGAGTCTTAACCACTGGACCGCCAGGGAAGTTGCTAAGGGGGTTTCTAATTTCCCATCAAAAAAGGAGAAAATGTCTTAAGGGTGGAAAAGCAGTATCTACCTCTTTATATTGAAGATTTGAAACACTTCTGACTTTTTCCATGAAGCACTTTCCTTAGTGCATTTTGCCATAAGGGGGTGCTCTGGGATAATACTTTTCAGCAAAGCCGCTGTCTTTTCTACTTGGTTACCTAAAAAAAAAGCAAACGTAGATTTGTTCATTCTACTTCTCATCCAGACTCACTAACCTTTGAAAGGTGTCAACTTAAATTAAAACGATGAAAAAAATAGTGAAAACTGTTTAAAATAACCAGTGTCATTTTGTGTAGACCCTTGTTTCCTTTTTTAAGAAATAAGTTCAGAGGTTAGTGGATGTGAATGGTTTAATGAAAGATGACATGTCACAAAATACACAATAAACCAAAATTACAGTTGAATTCTGCTGGCTTGGGAACTAAAGCCATATCTTGAGGAATTAGTATTTACTCTTTTACTTTAGTTCCTTTCTGTGGCATTACTTTCACTATGTCTTTGGCCAGTGCTGTGGGGATGCATTGTAGTTGAAACTGCTTTCTTGCAAAGTTCTGTCAGTGTTTCTGTAACTTCTTCTGTTAACCTCTGCCACATTTATTGACCAGTTCTTAGGTTCTATTCTTGCCTTCCTAAGTGTGGGGAGTGACACAGTGGGGAGGAAACTCAATTCTGTTTTTATAGACTGGAAGGGAAAATGAGAGGCAATCATAGTAGCTATTCCAGGCACAGAATGCTGTGAAGGACAACTAACTAGTCAAGGTCACCAGCAGGGTTCTACCGCAGGATGTCTGAAGGTGTTGGCTCCTTATTGCCTGGGTGGCAAATGGCCCTGGTATATAGTAGAGGGATAGAGAGAAATGTTATATCTTTGCTTATGAAAGAGTAGTTCTCGCTATATATTCCCTAAACCCATCTCCTTAGGCATAACTACGTGAGACTTCTTTAGTCATCTTTTTTTAAAAATAAATTTACTTATTTTATTTATTTATTTTTGGCTGCGTTGGGTCTTCATTGCTGTGCACGGGCTTTCTTTAGTTGCAGTGAGCAGGGGCTGCTCTTTGTTGTGGTGCGCGTGCTTCTCATTCCGGTGGCTTCTCTTGCTGTGGAGCACAGGCTCTAGGAGCACGGCTTCAGTAGTTGTGGTGCACAGGCTCAGTAGTTGTGGCTCGTGGGCTCTAGAGCGCAGGCTTAGTAGTTGTGGCCCATGGGCTTAGTTGCTCCGAGGCATGTGGGATCTTCCTGGACTAGGAATCGAACCTGTGTCCCCTGCATTGGCAGGTGGGTTCTTAACCACTGCGCCACCAGGGAAGTCCCTCTTTAGTCATCTTTATGACCATTTAACTCTATATACAAGAGGGAAATTTGGCTGAGGATTTATATAAATAGTATAACTTGGGAGATTTTTAGAATAATGTCTATTCATCAGTCTTTAGTGTCCTCTTTATGCATGGCATTAATTTTTTTAAAAAAACAAGGTATATCCATATCAATATCTATATTTTAAAAATACATTTTTCTTTTTTTTTAGTAATTGGTATTTTATTTTATTATTATTTTTAAAAATATTTATTTATTTATTTATCTATTTTTGACTGCGTCTGGTCTTAGTTGTGGCACACTGTATCTTATGTTGTGGTACACAGGCTCTTCGTTGTAACATGTGGGCTTCTCTCTAGTTGTGGCGTGTGGGCTTCTCTCTAGTTGCAGCGCATGGGCTTAGTTGCCCTGTGGCATGTGGGATCTTAGTTCCCCAACCAGGAATCAAACCGGCATCCCCTGCATTGGAAGGCGGATTCTTAACCACTGGACCACCAGGGAAGTCCCCAAAATACATTTTTCTTAAATATATGTTAAGTTCCACTTCCGATAATTGGTTACCTTTATTTATTTATTTATTTTTTTCTAGAGGTGATGCAGAGAAATGAGGAAAAGAAAGAGTTCTGGGTAAAGGAAAATGTACATAAGCTTTTTCCTCCTCAGTTTTAAGATTTAAAATAGTATTTTCCTTGTTCTTTACACTTGTGGGAAAAAACCCCAAACTTTTCCTAGATTCTTGATTATAATGGAATATCCTAAGGAAAAGACTTTCTTTAAGAGTCTAATATTAGAAACCCTAAGAGGTTATCAAATGGCCAAGAACTAAAACAAAGAAAGAAAATGTTCTCTAAGTTTTTTTTTTTCTTGCTGTTTTCCCATCTATAAATTTAAAAATTTTAAGATTTAAAGTGAGCCATAGACTCCATGTGGCTGATAGTGGTCTCACACATTTGTGGGCTGATCAAGCATCAGAAGGGGGAAGGGCAGTCACTAAACTGGCTCCTGACCTGCACACACATTTTTTTCCATTAATCCTTTTCACAGAACAGATGCTCTGGGTGCAGCTTTAGGCCAGAAGAATGTCCAAAATATGTGGGTGTGAATTTAGCCAAAGGGTTAGTTGAATGTGGAGCACAGATACCAGCCTAGTAACAGGCCACATTTTAATGAAAAATGCACATTCAGCATGGCATTATGTTTTTCAAAGAGGTAAATCCCAGTCATGGAGGACACAAGGGAGAAACAGGCATTCACGTGGAACTGCTTTAAAACAGAGTTCTTGTGTATCCTGGCCGTGGGGCAGGGCTTACTAGTAACCCTTGGGAAATTAGATAATGGAATTTTGCTAGGCATAATTGAGTTTTTTTGATCATCAGTCGTAATTCTTCAAAAATAAAAAACCCTCTACAGTTGAATAAAGGAAAGACTTCAAAATTATAATTGGCTATGCTAGAAAAAAAAACTTTCAAAAAGGGAAAAGGTGTTGTCCCCTTCACATGCTGAGAACTGTGAATAAGCAGAGAAACAGAATTTTCCTTGTTCCACTTAAAAAAAAATAGTGAAGAAAACAAAGTGACGAAAAAAATCTTTACTTGAAGAGTGAAATATAAAAGTCTCTTAGATACATGTTATACTAGAAGTGGTTCTATTTCCTCTCAAGAAATGTGTATGTGTTTTAAACCATTTGGGGTCATCTATAAGTACATAAGCAACATAACTGAGGTTATTTCTTAAGAATGAGAGAAATGTAGAAATATTAGACTCAGTCACTTTTTAAATGTGAACAAAATGCTATTTGATAGTGTTAAAAAATAAACATTTAATTTTATGTCATTATTATGGCTAGTTGTAGATGGCATACAAAAACAATGGAAAGTGGCTTCAAAAAAAGGAAATACATTGGGACTTCCCTGGTGGTCCAATGGTAAAGAATCCGCCTTCCAATGCAGGGGATGCGGGTCAGGGAACTAAGATCCCGCATGCAGTGGGGCAACTAAGCCCGTGCACCACAACTACTGAGCCTGCGCGCCTCAACTAGAGAGACTGAGTGCTGCAAACTACAGAGCCCACGTGCTCGAACCCGCGCGCCACAACTAGAGAAGAGAAAACCCGCATGCCACAACTAGAGAGAAGACCGCACGCCACAACAAAAGATCCCGCGTGCCTCAACGAAGTTCCCGCGTGCCGCAACTAAGACCCGACGCGGCCAACAAAATTAAAATAAATAAATAAATAAATCTTTAAAAAAGGAAATACATTAATGAAAGTATTATATCTGAGGTAAAGAAGGTGACAGTTTATTCTACTTTCTGCTAGTCAATTTTATGATCAGCCCCTTCCTTCAGAAGAGCTAGGGTGATGAGGGGATATGAAATTAGGACATCAAGGAAGAATGAAAGAATCTTAATGTTGTTTAGTCTGAAGAAGGCAAGACTGGAAGAGTCAAGAGGAGGAAGAAGGATCAGGCTTCTTCTGGAAGGACCCTCCAAGTTGAATTTATTCAGTGAATGGAAAAAATAGGGATTGGTCAAACTTGGTTCAATATTGAGCTCTTCAAATAGTTGGCCATTGGGCAGTAATGTTGTAGAGAAGATTTCAATATAAAGATGCCATGCCAATAGGATAAAGTTTATGAGATAGAGATATAGCCTCAATTCTGCCAAAGCCTTGAGTGTAAAAAAACTCAAAACTCAATTTATTTGCAAATATTGTGAAAATAAATAAATAAGCAAAGAATTAAATATGCATATCCTTTAGGCATAAAATAAATGTTATATTTTACTTCTCAAGTGTTTGTTGAATTGAATTAGGTTAAATGTTATAAGCCCAGAAATATTTTATCCATTCTTTCATTTTTAATATAGTTAAGCCTATTTTCTTTTTTTTTTTTTTGGCCGTGATGCAGGGCATGCGGGATCTTAGTTCCCTGACCAGGGATCAAACCTGTGCCCCCTGCAGTAGAAGCGCGGAGTCTTAACCACTGGATCGCCTGAGAAGTCCCAAGCCTATTTTCTATACTATAAATTAGGCATGCGAAATCTCAGTTTTAGATAGAAAATCCTATTTCCACATTTAACCTCTCTTAAATTATTACAACTAACAACATAAAGAAAACTCTTTTGAGTTTTAACAACTATTGGAATAAATTGAACTCCTTCTTGTTACCTTCTCTGTGAGCTGAAAACATTTGAGTCAAGGGCTAGAGGTTTCCTACACTTGTATTAAAAGAAAAAGAAAAACAACTCAGAAGCCTCTTTTCTTGCTCTGGAGGATTGGTGCTGGAACAATTGGGTATCTCTATGGAAAAAAATGAAATTGACTTCTACCTCATACCATAGAAAAAAAATCAATACCAGGTAGATTAATGACTTAAATATGAAAGTCAAAACTATAAAGCTATTGGGAGACAATACAGGAGAATACCTCAAGGGTTAAGTGCCCTAAAACAAGTCACAGAAATCACTAAACATAACATTTCACCATTTCACAATAAAGGATATCCAGATGGTTGATAAAGTTTATGAAAAAGATGCTCAACCTCATTTTCTATCAGGGCTGTGTAGATTAGTGGGATACCTTTACACACCTACCAGATTTGCGAAAATTAGTACATCTGACAATATCAAGGACTGGCCAGGGGAAGAAGCAGCTGGAGCGCTCATAGGTTTCTAGTGGCAGTGTAAATTGGCACAACTGCTTTGGAAATTAGTTTGCACCATCAAGTAAAGTTGAAGATACTCATATCCTATGACATAAGAATTCCACTCCTAGGAATATACTGTGTGCTTATGTTTATCAGAGTTCATGTTTAACAGTATTCATAACAGCATTGTTCTTAGTAGTTCCCAAATGGAAACATCATAAATATCCATCGACTGTACAATGGAGGAATACATTAAAGGATATTTAGAAAATGGAAAATTAGGCAGAAATGAAAATGCACAAGTATAGCTATAAGCAACAATATGGAGCCAAAGAGAATACATATAGTATGATTCCACTTCTATAAAGTTCAAAAATAGACAAACCTAAATTATATTATTTAAGGATACATACATGAGTGGTAAAACTACAGGAAGCAAGGACATGATTATGATAAAAGTAAAGATAATGGTTAACTCTAGGGGGATGGGAGAATAACAGAAGATCCATTCTCCAGAGTTAGCCAAGTATTGATGATTTCTAGAAGGAACAAGGTATAGAAAGTTCATGAGTTGAAAAGAAAGTGTGTCTAAGAGAAGAGCTATCTATAAATAAGGTATCATCCAGAGTTATCAGATCGATATTTTAAAATATTTTAGAAGATAAATTCATATCTAAGCCTAACTAAGTTAGTATGGGCTTATATTTATGATTCATTTATTACCTGAAATCTTATGAGGGTAGGTTATTGGTAATATTGTAGAACAGGCCAGAAATTGTTTTTTGGCTTTCTGGCCACCTCCTTTCTTGATTTTATCTCCTTGCCCAAACCCTGCATCTCATTTCTAAATTATTTAATGAAGATGATTGCTGCTCTCTTGGCTTAAGGGATTAACTCTCCCAGGAATTTGTATTTTAAGAAATTTTTTTAAAGAAGACTGAAAGGCTTTAAAGACCCCTAATAAAATCTCAGATAATGGAATTTAAGCTATTTTTTAAAAATGTGGAGCAATTTTTCACAACATGACTCACGTGTAAGGTTTTGTGGGTAACAATCAGCTTCTGCTTGCAGAAGGCCCACCAAAGAAGAGACCCCTGTGTAGCTTGGAGGTTGGTTTTGAAATTGGGTATCTCTATGGAAAAAAATGAAATTGACTTCTACCTCATACCATAGAAAAAATCAATACCAGGTAGATTAATGACTTAAATATGAAATTGACAAAGATTTAAAACACTTTGCCTGAAGTTTTTGCTCTGTTAAGAGGTGAAATCTCTACTAACTCAATGAATTGTAAATAGAGATACACATTTTAGTTGTCCATGTTATGAGATGGCTATTTTCAGTTCAGTGAAATGAAATATAACCAGCCACCAAAGTATGAAACTTATAAGTCCTTCATAAAAGAAACTGAAAAATTATATTCTTGGCTAGAATGGAATGAGTTTCTTTGACTTATAAAGTATAAATTGTTAAGATCACTAGTTTGGCAAAGTTAGAAAAGATCTATCATTATGCATAAGTATAAGACTTCTACTGAATTTGAAATGCATTCTTTAAATAATTATCCCCAAGATTGGATCGTCTCCTGGGATAGAAGAAATCATCAGAGAGTACTAAATACCTAACTGATCGAGTAGGTAATTTGTGGAGCTGTGCTTGCAGTGAACAGAAGAATTTTTTTAAAAAAATATTTGTTTATTTATTTATTTTGGCTGTGCTGGGTCTTAGTTGCGGAACACGGGATCTTCATTGCGGCATGTGGACTCTTAGTTGTGTCATGTGGACACTTAGTTGTGGCATGCATGCAGGATCTAGTTCCCCGACTAGGGATTGAACCCAGGCACCCTACATTGTGAGCTTGGAGTCTTACCCACTGGACCACCAGGGAAGTCCCAAACAGAAGAATTTAAATAAGTTGGACTATATTCTAACTGTTGAATACCCAAAATTCATTGGGTGACAATAATTGCTAATCCACCTCAAAATTGTGGGTGAAAAGAATTGCTCCTGTATTGATTTAAATGTTAGCTCAATAATATAAACAGGTGATAAAATATGTACAGTTTATCCTTGAACAACACAGGTTTGAACTGTGTGGGTCCACTTATATGTGGATTTTTTCAGTAGTAAATAATACAGTACTACACGACCCGAGGCTGGTTGAATCCTCAGATGCTGAACCGTGGATACAGAGGAACTTGGGATACTGAGGGCTGACTGTAATTTATATGCAGCTTTTCTATTATACAAAGAGTCGATGCCCCTAACTCGCGTGTTGTTCAAGTGTCAACTGTAGATTCTCCCTCTCTCTCTCTCTCTCTCTCTCTCTCTCTCTCTCACACACACACACACACACACACATTCTCTTGAGAATTTCATTAGTTTCTTTTCTGAGTGGTCAGGGATACCTGTAATAAATTTCATCATTCCCTAGAACATTTTTTTTTTCCAACCCATGCCCCCTGCATTGGAAGCGTGACATCTTAACCACTGGACCACCAGGGAAGTCCCCTGGAACATTTTTTTAATTTAATTTTTATTTTATATTAGGGTATAGTTGATTTACAATGTTGTGTTAGTTTCAGGTGTACAGCAAAGTGATTCAGTTATCCATATATATATACCCATTCTTTTTCAGATTCTTTTCCCATATAGGTTATTACAGAATATTGAGTAGAGTTCCCTGTGCTATACAGTAGGTCCTTGTTGATTATTTTATATATAGTAGTGTGTATATGTTAATCCCAAACTCCTAATTTATCCCTCCCCCAGCCTTTCCCCTTTGGTAACCGTAAGTTTGTTTTCTATGTCTGTGAGTCTGTTTTCTGTTTTGTAAATAAGTTCATTTGTATCATTTTTTTTAGATTCCACATAAAAGTGATATCATATGATATTTGCATTTCTGTACACTAACAACAAAAGATCAGAAAGAGAAATTAAGGAAACAATTCCATTTACCATTGCGTCAAAAAGAATAGCATACCTAGGAATAAACCTACCTAAGGAGGCAAAAGACCTGTACTCTGAAAATTATAAGATGCTGATGAAAGAAATTGAAGATGACACAAACAGATGGAAAGATAAACCATGTTCTTGGATTGGAAGAATCAATATTGTAATAATGACTATACTACTTAAGGAAATCTACATATTCAATGCAATCCCTATTAAATTCCCTGGAACATTTTAAAAGGAAAAAATAAAATTGAAGACAAGCTAAAAGCCCATTGCAGTGGGATGGTTGTATTATGGTACAATGATAAAATGGAATACAATGATAAAATGAATGAGCTAGATTTATATTATAAATGTAAAAGGATTCCCACTTCTACTACATTACCTTCCTTCTCCCAGCCTGTGCCTGTGACCTCATCAGGAGTTCCCTGCAATCAGTTGATAGGGGAAGAGAAATCTTAGGCCTGGTTTACAGATGATTCTGTGCAGTATGCAGGCACTACTTGAAAATGGACAGCTACAGTACTACGACCCCTTTCTGGGACATCCCTGAAGGACAGTGGGGAAAGGAAATCCTCCCAGTGGGCAGAACGTCAAGCAGCACACCGGCTTGCTCATTTTTCTTGGAAGGAAAAATGGCCAGATGTGTACCTATACACTGACTCATGGGCTGTGGCCTGTGGTTTGGCTGGATGGTCAGAGACTTGGAAGGAGCACGACTGGAAAACTGGTAACAAAGACATCTGGGGAAGAGGTATATGGGTAGACTTCTCTGAATGAGTGAAAATGTGAAGTTATTTGTGTCTCATGTGAATGTTCACCAAAGTATATCCTCAGGAGAGGAGGATTTTATTTTTTAATTTAATTTAATTTAATTATTATTATTTTTTATTAATCGAGGATTTTAATAATCAAGTGGATAGAATGACCCATTCTGTGGATACCAGTCAGCCTCTTTCCTCAGCCACCTCTGTCATTGCCCAATGGGCTCATGAACAAAGTGGCCATAGTGGCAGGGATGGGGGTTATGCCTGGGCTCAGTGACATGGACTTGTACTCACCACAGCTGACCTGGCTGTGGCCACTGCTGAGTGCTCAGTCTGCTACCTACACTGAGTCCCGATATGGCATCCTTCCCCAGGATGATCAGCCAACTACCTGCTGGCAGGTTGATTACATTGGACCACTTCCATCATGGAAGGGGCAGCATTTTGTTCTTACTGGAATAGACACTCTGGAAATGGATTTGCCTTCCCTGCATGTAGTGCTTCAGCTAAAAATGCCATCCATAGACATATAGAATGCTTTATCCACTGTCATGGTATCCATACAGCATCGCTTCTGATCAAGGAACTTAATTTACAACAAATGAAGTGTGACAATGGACCATGCTCATGGAACTCGTTGGTCTTACCATGTTTCCCATCATCCTGAGGCAGCTGGCTTCATAGAATGGTGGAATGGCCCTTTGAAGACTCAGTTATAGTGCCAGCTAGGTGGCAGCATCTTGTAGGACTAGGACAATGTTCACCAGGAGGCTCTATGTGCTCTGTACTTTCTGCTGTTCTCGCATAGCCAGGATTCATGGGTCCAGGAATCAAGGGGTGGAAATGGGAGCAGTACCATTTTTCCCCTGGTGACCCACTAGCAAAGTGTTTTCTTCCTGTCCTCATGAGCTCATACTCTGCTGGCCTAGAGGTCTTAGTTTTAAATGGAAGAATAACTTTACCAGGAGACACAACAATGGATTGGAAGTTAAGACTGCCACCCGGCCACTTAGGGCTTCTCATGCCTCTAAAGAGGCAAAGAAGAGAGTTACTATGTTGGCTGGGGTGATTGATCTTGAAAACCAAGGGGAAATTGGACTACTACGTCACAGTGGAGGTGAGGAAGTGTATGTCTGGCATACAGATCTCTTAGGGTGTCTCGTATTATTACCATGCCCTGTGATCAAAGTTGATGGAAAACTACAGCAACCTAATTCAGGCAGGACTAGTAATGACACAGACCCTTTAGGAATGAAAGTTTGAGTTATCTACCTGGTAAAGAGCCACGACCAGCTGAGGTGCTTGCTGAGGACAAGGGAAATGCAGAATAGGGAGTGGAAGAATGTATTCTAAATACCAGCTGTGGGACTTCCCTGGTGGCGCAGTGGTTAAGAATCCGCCTGCCAGTGCAGGGGACACGGGTTCTAGCCCTGGTCCAGGAAGATCCCACATGCCGCGGAGCAACTAAGCCCGTGCGCCACACATACTGAGCCTGCGCTCTAGAGCCCCCAAGCCACAACTACTGAGCCCGCATGCCACAACCACTGAAACCCGTGTGCCTAGAGCCCGTGCTCTGCAACAAGAGAAGCCACCGCAATGAGAAGCCCGTGCACCGCAACGAAGAGTAGCCCCCTCTCGCTGCAACTAGAGAAAGCCCACGCACAGGAACGAAGACCCAACACAGCCAAAAATAAATAAAATAAAATAAATTTATTAAAATAAATAAATTAATTAATACCAGCTGTGACCACATGACCAGTAATAATAAGAATTGTAATTGTCATGAGTATTTCTTCCTTATTTTGTTACGAATATGTGTGTGTGTGTATTCTTAGCAAGTATCTTCATTTTCTTCTCTCTCTTATCCTCTTATCATATAACATTAGATGTATTGACTTTACACTATACTATTTAAGTTGTATGGTATCAAGAAGAGTGAACATCACCCAGGAACTTTGCATCTTCTTTTGGAGAAAGCGTTAGTGCTTTTTCAGTTGAACAAAGTATAGTTGTATTATATTAGCTGGAAGTATAACCTTATTTTTATGGACTGAATATGTCCTTCCAAAATTCATACGTTGAAAACCTGCCCCCCAATGTGATGGTATTAGGAGATGGGGCCTTTGGGATTAGGATTAGATGGGATCATGATGATAGAGCCCTCAGGAATGGGATTACTGTCCTTATGAGTCACAAGAGAGCTTCCTATCCCTTCCTGCTTTCTGCCATGTGAGGATACAAGAAATCTGCACTTAGTAACTGGAAGAGTTGCTGGAAGAGCAGTCTCACCAGAACTTGACCATGCTGGCACACTGATCTCAGACTTCCGAACTTCAAAACTGAGAAATAAATTTCTGTTGTTTATAAGCCACCCAGTCTAGGATACTTTGTTATAGCAGCCTGAACTAAGACACTTGTTATTATCTTTGTTTAGATATCAGGTATGGTTTAAAGAGTACCAAATTGACAAGTAGTGGATTTGTGATGATTAATTTTATGTATAAACTTGGCTAGTCTATGGTGCCCAGATGTTTGGTTACATGCCAGTTTAGATGTGGTGGTGAAGGTATTTTTAGATGTGATTAACATTTAAGTCAGTAGTTTGAGTAAAGCAGATTACCTTCCATAAGGTGGATTGCTGAGCAACACACAGAGTAAATTCTGTTTTTATTAAAAATTCATATTCAAACATATGCACACCTATAAATAAGTAGCCATGGAAAAAGTTCTGGAAATAATTCACACCAAACCAACAGCGATTACCTCTGGAGAATGGGACAGGGGCTGAGGTGAGGAAAGAGGTGTATCATTCCTTTTTGATTTTATAAAATTTCTGTAATTAAAATTTCCCCCAACCAGAATGTATTTCTTACAATTGTCCTTTATTCCAGAAGAAGATCCTACTTTTCTTTATTTTGATTTTATTTTGGTTAAGAGGATCAGTTATCAGTCTGACAGATTTTGTTTCCCAATATTCATGTACAACTGTAAGCTGGAACTAGTGCTATGCGTGTCAAAGCACAGCTACACCATGACTATCTTCCTTCCGACCTACAGGCTGTACAAATGTGCAGAATAAGACTAAGGATAATGTAACTTGTTTGAGATTCCATATTTTACAATAACTAAATGTAGTAACATAAATTATTAAAGACGTGAGATATTTTGTGTGAGTAAAGATGGCTCTTTTTTGGTAGTGTACTTGCAGTGTTGCAATTGGATTCCTCAGGCAGCAGGCTCTGAGACACAGCTTAGCATGCAGGATGTTTATTAAGCAGTGCCCTTGGGATTAAAGCTTGTTGAAACATGGGGAATGAAGCAGAGGGATAAATCCAGCTGTGGTGCACACCAACCACAGTCTCAGCTGACCCCACAAAGAGCTCTGAAGCTAGAATGGCCATTCGGGGTTGTCCTAAGTTGGCCCTAGGTGGTTAAGTCTTTATACTCCCACATCAACCAGTCATTGGATAGGGGCCACCCTGGAAGGGGCATAGTTTTGGGCAAGGTTTCAGGCAAGGGTCTCTGCTTCTGAGGCAATCCTGGAAGGGGCTGGCTGACAGCAGAAGACTGATTGAGGTAATTCCTGAAAGGTGTTAACATAGGGTAAGGCTGTCTGCCAAGAGTATTCCTAGTATTCTCCTAGCTGAAGCAACAAGTCCATCAGCGAAGAAGAATCTGGGTGGCACACCACAATGTCTATCTCATGCACCCTTCTTATTCTTGGGATCAACTTCTAAAACCATTTATGTGTCATTTTTTTAAATATGTAATTCTATTACATAATCATATCAGTATGGTACTTCAATGAGATAAGTCATGTGAAATACTTATGGTGCTTATTAAGTGCTAGCTATCATTATCATAATTATTAATACCATTATTATTATTCTCACCTAGTTGGCAGATGTCTTGAAAAAAACATAGTGTAATTTCCCAAGCTTTGTTTTTATTAAGCATGGAGAAGAGCTGGTACAAGCGGAAAAGAATATTATAACATTTCTGTTGAACATACATTATATTAAGTTTATCCTGAAAAAGTTTCAAATTTTAGGTTGTTTTCCTGTAATCCCTTTCATATGATAAAGAGAATTTTATTCTTCCCTTTTGATCTTATAAGCTATAATTCAGTGTCATTTGATGATTCCTAAGGAACTCTCTTTCCTGGTTTATTAAGAAAAAAGTTAGGCCCAGGTTTTAAATTCATTCCCTTGACAAATGTAATCCCATCATAAATCATAACAATAAATGAAAAGCCAGCTTCTGCTCTAGGAAAAATAGTCATGTGAGACTATTGTGTTAATGCTGTTGACATTTGGTTTTGTACGTTTGACTGCTATGCTGATGAAAAATATCTGTTAACCAGGGGGAAAAGAAAAGAAGCTAATAATACTTACTGAGTACTCTTCTAAGTATTTTACCTGCATTATCTCATATAAGTATATCAGTCTTCTGAGGTAGATACTGTTACTGTCTCTTTTATAGATGATAAAACTGAGGTTCAGAAAGGTAATTTGATTAAGGTCAAACATCTAGTCAAGGGGCAGCACAGTAATTAGAACCCAGGATAATTGGGCTGCAAGATTCATATTTCTAATCATTCCACTTTACTGACACGAAGGACTGATTTGAGTCCATTTCTCTCAGTTAATCAATTGTTTATTGAAAACACACTGTGAGCCCAGCACAGCCCAGGACTGGAGAGATTTTAAGATGATCAAGGGGAGTGTTTCCTGCACCTTAATTATTCATTTACTATTTTTCTTTGTTGTCATGTGTACCACATGAAGTATTACTTCCCCCTTTCTGAACGCTCTTGTTTCCAGAAATTGACTTGTATACTCAAATCTCTCAACTGTGTTAAAAAATCTTAACAAAAGAAATAGTTTTTATTATATCTTTTATACCTTTTGAAAGATGATTCAACATTTTGTTTAGTACAATAAGAAACTGAAGAGTGATATATCAGTGGTGATTTATTTCACTAGTGCATATGCTTCTAGGTAATTTAATAATTCTTCCATTTTCTTATTATTTTATTCTTTAAAAAAATCACAGTTGAGAATAATTGGTCAGTAATGATGAACTAATTTCAAGGATGATGACATAGCAAAATAATTGAAGATATGAGAAAAATATCTCTAAGATACCATATGTTAGATTTTAAAGAGTTCATTGGACCTGTTTGGTAATTGCAAGATATGAGTTTTAACCTAAAAAATAAAAAAGCAAAATTTCCCTTTGTTTTTTAAGACCTCTAAGGTAAGAAATCAATCTTCTTAAATAAAGACCTCTATGAAAAATTAATCTTTACAAGTAGAACTGCTCAAAAAAGAAATTCAAAAATCAAAAATGAGTCCAGTGGACACTGACATTATACCAAGGTTACATTTTGAAACAATTTTATGAGATAGAGTCTATTATTTCCATTTTACAGATCAAAAAACTTAGTGTTCAAATTAAGAAACTTACGGTCCGCCCAACTCCACAACCTGTGCTAATATAATCACTTACTATTCTATAATAGTTTCCCTAACCTCTCATATCATCCTATAGTTTTCCTTCAAAAACTATATATACATACAGTTTCTTACTATATTATAAGGACAGAAACTATGCTTTGCTGACCACAGTATATCATTGCATATAGTGTAGTACCTGGCACAGAGTCAATGCGCAGTGAATATCAATTGAATTGAATAAATGGACAATTATTTAATCACTGTGCTTAGCATCCAATCAGTTAGTATGGGCAAAGGTATCTAAACACTTTATATATTAAGCACATATTCTGTAAAGAGCAAGTTTTAGGCTCTGAGAAAAGAAGATCAAAACGTAGTCCCGGGCTTCCCTGGTGGCGCAGTGGTTGAGAATCTGCCTGCCAATGCAGGGGACACGGGTTTGAGCCCTGGTCTGGGAAGATCCCACATGCCGCGGAGCAAGTAGGCCCGTGAGCCACAATTACTGAGCCTGCGTGTCTGGAGCCTGTGCTCCGCAACAAGAGAGGCCGCGATAGTGAGAGGCCTGCGCACCGCGATGAAGAGTGGCCCCCCCGCTTGACGCAACTAGAGAAAGTCCTCACACAGAAACGAAGACCCAACACAACCATAAATAAATAAATAAATAAAATTAAAAAAAAAAAAAAAAAAAAAAAGATGTAGTCCCTGCCCTCAAGGAACCTTTGATATAGGTGGGATGTAGGGCAGGGAGCAAAGACAGGGGCATTAAAGGGTTAATAATAATGCAGGTGGGAAGATATAGACAATTGATCTATAGAGAGCATCACCCTCCCTAGGAGCTTCACAGCTTAACATGAGGGAGTCATCATGGAGGGCTCCATTTTGTCCAGGGCAGAGAAAACTTTCCCATATAGAAAGAAAAATTTGTGTCTCCTTTTTCTTTTCTTTTCTTTTTTAAAATTAATTTATTTATTTGCTTATGGCTGTGTTGGGTCTTCGTTTCTGTGAGAAGGCTTTCTCTAGTTGTGGCAAGCGGGGGGCCACTCTTCATCGCGGTGCGCGGGCCTCTTACTATCGCGGCCTCTCTTGTTGCGGAGCACAGGCTCCAGACGCGCAGGCTCAGTAATTGTGGCTCACGGGCCCAGTTGCTCCGCGGCATGTAGGATCTTCCCAGACCAGGGCTCGAACCGGTGTCTCCTGCATTGGCAGGCAGATTCTCAACCACTGCGCCACCAGGGAAGCCCTGTGTCTCCTTTTTCTAATCCATCATCTCTTCCAGGAAGTTGTTTCAACCTAAATCTTATATGATCAATTTAAACAGATATCTTCTTTTTCTCTTCTTGGAGAATAGGAATTGGTGGTGAATGTTCATATACAGGCTTTGAGGATCTTTAAGTCACTCTCCAGTCTTCTTTTCTCCAGGCTATATAATTTTTTAAAAGTTTTCATCATAAATTTTATTCTCCTATCCTCCAGTTGTAATTACTGCTTTCCTCAGACTTATCTCCAAAATTTCCAGGTTTCTTTTAAGCTGTGAAGCTGAGATTTGAACATGGTCCTTATAACAGAATCATTGTTTTATAATTTCTGCCTATTTTCCTCTTTCTTTTCTCTTCCTTTTCTTTTTCTTTCTTTCCTGTGCTGGCCATGCAAAACAATACTATTTTTTCCCCTATGTTTTATTATACAGACATATTAGAGTCAAATTTTACTCTAATTGATAGTAGTATACAGTTAACTTTACAAAAGTCACATCTCATCTGTGGTAAATTGAACCATGCCTCCTGTTTATTCATGCCCCTGTGTGGTGTTCTCCCCTTGAATGTGGGCTGGCGCTGAGACCTGCTTTAACTAATAGAATGCAGAGGAGGTGACACTGCTCATTCCAGGCTTAAGCCTTAAGAAGACCTTGCCGCTTTCTGGGGTAAAGCCAGCTGCTATGTAATATTTCTACTCTGAGACTGCCATGCTGTGAACATTTGTGCTCCACATGGCCTCTCCACGAGCCCAACCTAGCCACATGGAGAGGCCTGTGGAGGAGACCAAATCCCTGGCCAACAGCCCTCACCGACCTAACCAACCATGCCAACTACACCAACTTGACTGCCCATGAGTGAGGCCATCTTGGAAGTAGATGTATTCTCTAATTATAGTTGCACCACCCCATCTGAAGCCATGTGGAGCAATGACAAGCTTTCCTTGCCGCGCCTTGCCAAAATTGCAGAATTATAGGCAAACAAACAACTTTCTAAAGCCACTGTTTTTCAGGGTAATTTGTTAAATAGCAAGAGACAACTGAAGAGACACTCTCTCTGTGCAAGACTTTTTTTCATCTGTAAGATGAATTAGTTGGACAAGATAATTTCCATATAGCATAAACTCTCAATTAGAGTGTGGTCCACCTTGTTCAACACATTGCTATTCAACTTCTGCCTGCAGCCCTGTGTTGGTCCTACAGATTCTTCATACCAATTTGTGATTGTTCTTGTTGAAATTTTTTCTTTTTTTTTCCTTAGACCCAAGTCTCTAACTTGCCAGAGTCATTCTGAATACTGATTTTTATCCTCCAGCATGCTAATACTGCTCTCAGCTTGTTGGTGTGTCCATTTTATGAGCTCAGCTGGTTGGTGTGTCCATTTTATGAGCTCAGCTGGTTGGTGTGTCCATTTTATGAGCTCAGCTGGTTGGTGTGTCCATTTTATGAGCTTGCTTTCTACTTCATCATTTCCTTCAGCAATCTCACAGCTGCATTCTCACAGCTGGACTGGCTGATTCACTGTCTTTTCTTGGCCCTCAGAAAATCCTACTGGCATAGTTTCTAGGATTCAGAATCCTGAAACTCGCCTTTCCCACCATTTTGCTGTTTCTGGCTCAAGAATACTCCTAAATGGGTCACTTTTCCAAGACATAGCATGTCCATCCGTGTGAATTTCTTGTGAGTAATATGTGCTATTAGAAAGTTAATGAGAAAAATATTTCCCTTTTTTGGTGGAGTCTGGGCTCAGACTCTTTCTGAAGCAATCATCATCAATTAATTATGCCTCAGGACTTCTGTGATATCGATGTGAAACCAGTAATTTTTTTTCACATCACGTCTCAGAATATTACAGCACATCTGCTCTCCTTGAGCTGAATTCATTCCAGAAGGAACATGTTTCTTAGTAAATATTGTCCAGTCATTTTTAAAGGACCTTTAAGCTTGGAGAGTATTAAAGTAATTGATTCTCCGCATTTTTTAAACTACTTTCAATTTTAGCCACTGCTGACCATCTGTTTATTCACTTCAGAAAGAGTTCTAAACATAGCCTAGAGTCATTATGAGTAATCTTAACAGGCTCACTGGAGCATATGCTATAACCCCGGTCTTCCCAGAATTTCAAAGTGCTTTAGAAAAGGACTGCATGCCATATTAGGGTCCACTTATCCTGTCTCACAGATGATATACTCAGAATATCTAGGAGCTAAATATATTATCTGAGGTAAGAGCAAAATAGAAGAGTTGATCTATGGGACAACTATAAGGTTGTAAGGTTAACACAACGCAAATTCCCATGATGTAAGGTTACTAGTTCCAGGGCAGAAGGCCAGTGTTTTCCCTCGCCACTAAACCTTTCAACTTGGAAGAGCACTAATTGTCACAGGCTCCTTAAATACTTGAATACAAATGTTCTGGGGTAATATCGTTTACCTGAAGTTCTGCTTTCCTACTACACTGGACTCTTTTTTGTTTTTTGTTTTTTCCAGCATCCTTTCTTTACAAGAACTGCCTCTTCTCTACTTCCTTTGATTCTTATGGGCTACATTTCCCAGGGGCTCACTCATTTGGCCACAGTAATGGCACATGAACCAAGGTTGGCCTTTCATAGTAACCTCTTCTTCTAAACACAGTGTTTGGCTCAGGAGTGGGCATTGACCTAAGCAGGACAAATCAGAGACTTTCACTCAACTGATGGATGATGGTAGAGAGGATTCCTTCTACAGAAGCTGCTAGATTAGGATATAGCATGGAGCCACACATAGTAATCTTCTCTGGCCTCACGGAGTCTGTCTTATATTAAGAGAAAACTAACACACAGGAGCAGAGTGGAGAAACAGAGAGAAAATGAAAGCTGCCAATATTGGTTTGGTCCCTGGATATAGTTGTATTTAAACTTCTCAGCTAACCTAGTCAATTGCTCTTTTGCTTAAACTCATTTAAATTGTGTTTGAATCATTTTTAATTGAATCAATTAATAGCAACCTATTCTTTAAGGAAAATTTATGCAACCTTAAAAATTCCTTTCTTATCCAGCAATCCCACTTTTTGGTGTATATCCAAAGGAAATGAAACCATTATCTTGAAGAGATATCTATACTCCCATGTTCATTGCAGCATTATTCACAATAGCCAAGGTATGCAAATAACGTAAGTGTCCATCAACAGATTACTGGATCAAAAAAACCTCTCTGTCTCTCTCTGTAAACACACACACATACACACACACACACACTCATACCCCACCCCCCCACAGGAATATTATTCAGCCTTAAAACAGAAAGAAATCCTGTCATGTGAGATGACGTGGATGAACCTGAAGGGTATTATGCTAGGTAAAATAAGGCAAATACTGCCTGGTACCACTTACACGTGGAATCTTAAAATAAAGGTCAAACTCATAGTAACAGAGTAGACTGGTGGTTATCAGAGGCTAGAAGATAGGGGAAAAGGGGAGATATTGATCAAAGGGTACAAACTTTCAGTTATAAGATGATTAATTTCTGGAGACCTAGTATACAGCATGGTGACTATAGCTAGTAATAATGTATTGTATACTTGAAATTTGCATAAAGAGTAGATCTCAAGTGTTCTTACCATACACACACACTCACACACACAAGGTAACTGTGGGAGGTGATGGGTGTGTTAATTACTTTGATTGTGGTAGTCATTTCACAATGTATACATATATCAGACCATCATGTTGTACACCTTAAATATAAACAATTTTTATCTGTCATTCATAGGTAGGTAGGTAGATAGATAGAGAAAATTCAGACACAGTTAAAACTGAAAATCACTAATCGAAGTGAACAGGCCAAATTCAAGTTAAAAAAGTGGGAAGGGAAGAAGTAGAAGGGAGGAGACATTCTCAAACTTGGAAAATCTTGGAGGATTATGGCAGTTTTCTTTGTAAAGATAAAAACATATAATTACAGGGACTTCTCTGGTGGTCCAGTGGTAAAGAATCTACCTTCCAATGCAAGGGACGCGGGTTCAATCCCTGGTTGGGGAACTAGGTTCCCACATGCCTCGGGGCAGCTAAGCCCGAGCACCACAACTACTGAGCTCGTGTGCCTCAACTAGAGATCTTGCGTGCCGCAGACTACAGAGACCACGCACCCTGGAGCCTGCGTGCCACAACAACAGAGCTCACATTCCCTGGAGCCCGCAGGCCACAACTACAGAGAGAAAAAAACTCACATGCCACAACCAGAGAGAAGCCCGAGCGCTGCAACTAGCAAGAGGCCCAAGTGCCACAACGAAGAGACTGCGCACCACAACAAAAGATCCCCCATGCCTCAGCGAAGATCCTGCATGCTGCAACTAAGACCCGATGCAGCCAAAAAAGAAGAAAGAAAAAAAAAGAGAGAAAAAGAAAAAAAATTAAAATTGTACTCGTTTAAAAAAAACCATATAATTACAAAGCTGGCAGTTAAGATGAACTAAAAACAAGTTTACTGATCATCCGTACTTAGAAGTGTCCTTTTCACTTCTCCTGACACATCCATCAGAAAATAGCTTATGCTCAGTGGACTTATCACATCTTCAGCGCATCTTGAAATCACTATCACCTGTCCCCAACAGGCATTCCTAAGGAGGTACATGCCAGAGTTCCTTAATTCCAATTATTTCTCTGGTTTCTATATTTCTAATATTTCAGGCTAAAGAGATGCTACAACTATATTTCTTGGTCTAAAACTTCCCAGTGGGTAGCAATACATTTTTTTGAAAGAAGATTAGGATGGAGAATCTTGTCAGACAAGGCTCTACCTGGCTGGATTAAGGAAACCACTTCTAGCTCTGGCCCTCTCACCTTCTGAAAAATTACTAAATTATATGAAAATTGTGTTCGAAAATTTTAACAACTGTCATTCACATTTCCAAGAAGAAGCCTATTTTTAAATTAAAATTAAAATTAAAATAAAAAAATTTTTTTTGGCTGCACCACATGGCTTGCGGGATCTTAGTTCCCTGATCGGGGATTGAACCCTGGGCCCCAGCAGTAAAAGCACCGAGGCCTAACTACTGAACCGCCAGGGAATTCCCAGAAGGCTATTTTTTAAATAAGTGAAAGTTTGAACCCTTTTACCAACTACTCCCTATTTTTTCCCGCGCCTTAGCCCCTGGCAACCAGTCAATTTTTTACTCCATGTTTCTATGAATTCCATATTTTACAATATTCGAATGGAATATATACATACATACGTTGAGAGACACTTAGGTTGTCACCATACCTTGGCTGTTATGAGTAGCTGCAATAAACATGGGAGTGCAGATATCTATTCAAGATAGTAATTTTATTTCCTTTAGATATGTACCCAGAACTGAGATTGCTGAATCATATGGTATTTCTATTTTTAGTGTTTTTGAGGAATTTCCAAACTGTCTTCTGTAATGGCTGTACCAATTTATATTCCCACCAATAGTGCACAAGGGTTCCCTTTTCTACACATCCTCACCAACACTTGTTACCTTTTGCCTTTCTTATAGTAGCCATTCTAACAGGTGTGAGGTGATATCTCCCATATTGTGGTTTTGATTTGCATTTCCCTGATGATTAGTGATGTCGAGCATCTTTTCATATAATGGTTGGCCATTTATATGTCTTCTTGGAAAAATGTCCATTCAGGTATATATATTTTTTAATTTATTTATTTATTTTTGGCTGCATTGGGTCTTCGTTGCTGTGCGTGGGCTTTCTCTAGTTGCAGCAAGAGGAGGCTACTCTTCGTTGCGGTGCGTGGGCTTCTCATTGTGGTGGCTTCTCTTGTTGCGGAGCATGGGCTCTAGACGCATGGGCTTCAGTAGTTGTGGCTCATGGGCTCTAGAGAGCAGGCTCAGTTGTGGCGCACAGGCTTAGTTGCTCTGTGGCATGTGGGATCTTCCCGGACCAGAGCTCGAACCCATGTCCCCTGCATTGGCAGGCGGATTCTTAACCACTGCACCACCAGGGAAGTTCCTATCCAGGTATGTTTATATTTTATATTTTAAAGTACCTTAAACACATTTTGGAAGTACAATAAATACACATATGCACATACATACTAGATCGGGCTAGAGACTTCTTGCAAAATAGGAGGAAATATTAACAGAAACATACGTTGAATTTGGACTCAATATTATCCTCTAAAAAATTAACAACCACATTAGAGGACCTAGTAAAAAATGATCCTTTTGTTAAGTACTTAAGCTAAATTAATCAAATATTATTCAACACCTACATACAAGAAATCGTGCCAAATATCGAGAATGAGAAGATGAAGATGATTTGATTCTTTGCCCTTAAGAATTTAGTAAGGGAGGTAGATTTGATTTCCCAGTCAAGCAGAACTAATTCTTCTTCCGTTAGGCTCTCATTGCACCTATCTCTATTACAGCACAAATCATAATTCTTTCTTTTTTTTTTTGGCGGCACCACACGGCATGTGGGATCTTAGATCCCCGACCAGTGATCGAACCTGTGCCCCCTGCATTGGAAGTGTGGAGTCTTAACCACTGGACCGCCAGGAAAGTCCATCATAATTATTTCTTTAAGGATCCATGTCCTCTTTTACAATAAAAATTCTACAATGGGACAATTGACTGTCATTCATTTTTATGTTTTCAGTGCCAAATACTGTCCCTGGCACAGTAGGTATTTAATAAAAGCTGGATGTTGATGCCACTCATGAAATATACAACTCAATCTGACTTAAAAATGGGGAAGTGTGTTCGTTCACATAAGAGGAACTCCAGTGGTAGGGTGGATCCAGTAGTTTCATTATTTCACCAAAGGCAGTGGGTCTTTCAAAGATGTCACAAAGGAAGAAAACTACAGGCCAGTATCACTGTTGAACATAGATGCAAAAATTCTCAACAAAATACCAGCAAACAGAATCCAATAGCACATTAAAAGGATCATACACCATGATCAAGTGGGATTTATCCCGGGAATGCAAGGATTCTTCAATATACACAAATCAATCAATGTGATAAACCATGTTCACAAGTTGAAGGAGAAAAATCATATGATCAACTCAATAGATGCAGAAAAAGCTTTTGACGAAATTCAACACCGATTTATGATAAAAACCCTCCAAAAAGTAAGCATAGAGGGAACTTACCTCAACATAATAAAGGCCATATATGACAAACCCACAGCCAACATCGTTCTCAATGGTGAAAAACTGAAACCATTTCCTTTAAGATCAGGAACAAGACAAGGTTGTCCACTCTCACCACTATTATTCAACACAGTTTTGCAAGTTTTAGCCACAGCAATCAGAGAAGAAAAAGAAATAAAAGGAATCCAAATCAGAAAAGAAGAAGTAAAGCTGTAACTGTTTGCAGATGACATGATACTATACACAGAGAATCCTAAAGATGCTACCAGAAAACTACTAGAGCTAATCAATGAATTTGGTAAAGTAGCAGGATACAAAAATAATGCACAGGGACTTCCCTGGTGGCGCAGTGGTTAAGAATCTGCCTGCCAATGCAGGGGACACAGGTTTGATCCCTGGTCCGGGAAGATCCCACATGCCATGGAGCAACTAAGCCTGTGTGCCACAATTGCTGAGCCTGCGCTCTAAAGCCTGCGAGCCACAACTACTGAGCCTGCGTGCCACAACTACTGAAGCCCGCGCGCCTAGGGCTCATGCTCTGCAACAAGAGAAGCCACCTCGATGAGAAGCCCGCGCACTGCAACAAAGAGTAGCCCCCGCTCGCCGCAACTAGAGAAAGCCCCTGCGCAGCAACGAAGACCCAATGCAGCCAAAAATAAATAAATAAATAAATAATAAAGTCCATAAATTAAAAAAGAAAAGAAAAGAAAGATAGTTTCCCCTTAAAAAAAAAAAAAAAATAATGCACAGAAATCTCTTGCATTCCTATACACTAATGATGAAAAATCTGAAAGAGAAATTAAGGAAACACTCCCATTTACCATTGCAACAAAAAGAATAAAATACCTAGGAATAAACCTACCTAAGGAGACAAAAGACCTGTATGCAGAAAACTATGAGACACTGATGAAAGAAATTAAAGATGATACAAACAGATGGAGAGATATACCATATTCTTGGATTGGAAGAATCAACATTGTGAAAATGACTCTACTACCCAAAGCTATCTACAGATTCAATGCAATCCCTATCAAACTACCAATGGCATTTTTCACAGAACTAGAACAAAAAATTTCACAATTTGTATGGAAACACAAAAGACCCGAATAGCCAAAGCAATCTTGAGAAAGAAAAACAGAGCTGGAGGAATCAGGCTCCCTGACTTCAGACTATACTTGAAAGCTACAGTAATCAAAACAGTGTGGTACTGGCACAAAAACAGAAATATAGATGAATGGAACAGGAGAGAAAGCCCAGAGATAAACCCATGCACATATGGTCACCTTATTTTTGATGAAGGAGGAAAGAACATACAATGGAGAAAAGATAGCCTCTTCAATAAGTGGTGCTGGGAAAACTGGACAGCTACATGTAAAAGAATGAAATTAGAACACTCCCTAACACCATACACAAAAATAAACTCGAAATGGATTAAAGACCTAAATGTAAAGGCAGACACTATAAAACTCTTAGAGGAAAACATAGGCAGAACACTCTATGACATAAATCACAGAAAGATCCTTTTTAACCCACTTCCTAGAGAAATGGAAATAAAAACAAAAATAAACAAATGGGACCTAATGAAACTTAAAAGCTTTTGCACAGCAACGGAAACCTTAATCCAGATGAAAAGACAACCCTCAGAATGGGAGAAAATATTTGTAAATGAAGCAACTGACAAAGGACTAATCTCCAAAATTTACAAGCAGTTCATGCAGCTCAATATCAAAAAAACAAACAACCCAATCCAAAAATGGGCAGAAGACCTAAATAGACTTTTCTCCAAAGAAGATATACAGATTGCCAACAAACATATGAAAGGATGCTCAACATCACTAATCATTAGAGAAATGCAAGTCAAAACTACAATGAGGTATCACCTCACACCGGTCAGAATGGCCATCATCAAAAAATCTACAAACAATAAATGCTGGAGAAGGTGTGGAGAAAAGGGAACCCTCTTGCATTGTTGGTGGGAATGTAAATTGATACAGCCACTATGGAGAACAGTATGGAAGTTCCTTAAAAAACTAAAAACAGAACTACCATACGACCCAGCAATCCCACTACTGGGCATATACCCTGAGAAAACCATAATTCGAAAAGAGTCATGTACCACAGTGTTCACTGCAGCTCTATTTACAATAGTCAGGACATGGAAGCAACCTAAGTGTCCATCGACAGATGAATGGATAAAGAAGCTGTGGCACATATATACAATGGAATATTACTCAGTCATAAGAAGAAATGAAATTGAGTTATTTGTAGTGAGATAGATGGACCTAGAGTCTGTCATACAGAGTGAAGTAAGTCAGAAAGAGAAAAACAAATACCGTATGCTAACACATATATATGGAATCTAAAAAAAAAAGAAAATAGTCCACAGTTGCTGTGGACTAGTGATTACTATGTATTTCCCATTCTTCCCTTTTCTGTCTTGGAGTTTTTATTGTGGTTAGCTCGTCTTTGTCATACCAGTGCACATTGGCTGTCTTATGAGTCACTACTCCAAAAAGGAGCCACATCCAAATATGATGGAAAGGACTGCTTAGCACTCAGAGATCTTGGAATCCAATAGATGTGGTAACTGGGTGGGACCGTTGGATGGGTTTCCATGGGAAGGAGGTGAATTCGTTCTTATGTATCAGAAGGGTATGTATCAATACTTGGGTGGCCAGAGGTGGTCTGTAGAAGAGCCTACGAATTGGCCTCTGATATTCATTCTGTCAGTCTTTTTCTTACTAACAGAAGTGCCAGTTTTTAGCTGGGAACATGGCTCTCAAGCTAGAAACAGCATTTTCCAGCTTCCTGTGAATGTAGGCCATATAGCTAAGTTCTGGCCAAAGAAAATATCTTTACTTATCTTTCTACCCTTTCACATAAGCTGCAGTGTGGTGGTGAACCAGATTTGACTGTGCAGTAGAGAACTTCATTTAGTATATTTCTTTGCAGAGGTTGGCAAATTTTCTTAAAGGGCCTGATAGGAAATATTTTGACTTATAGGCCATAGGATCTCTGTCACAACTATTCAATTCTGCTGTCACAGCAGCCATAGACAATAGTTACACAATTGGGCATGGCTGTGTTCTAATAAAACTTTTTTTTTTTTTAATAAAAACAAGCGATCACCCTACTGACAGTAGTTTCTCTACCCCTGCTCTAGTGGAACAATAACATAGGTGAAATCTGGGTCCTTGGACGACCTCATGGAAGAAAGTCACCCTACAATCCACATCATCTACTAGCTCAGACTTTTATGTGAAGGAGAAATAATTCTTTAATCTTACTTAAGTCACTGTTACGTTGGATTCTGTTAAGGTGTTCAAACCAATGTCTTAATGCAACTATATCTTATTGTGAGAAATCCCTAAATATTTGTAGTCATGATCCACTAGAAGTATTATTACTTTATTTTAATCATTAATCTATTTCTAGAAAAAAGGAGCAATGATTTGGAAAGTAACTTTCTCAAAATCCCATGGCAAGTCTGTGATGGTATTGAGAAATGCTCCCATTTCCCTTGATTTTGAAGATGTCAGGAGTAACAACTAAAGTTTTTTGTTTTTGTTTTTAACCTGAAATCATTGTGAAAGTGCTAAGGAAATGTCAAATGACCTCTGAGCCATTTATTTACTGATAAGGATATAATGACTAACATTTCATTAAATGCACGTTAGTTGCAGGTTGTTACCTGCAATCCTGGTTAAACATAAATATCCTAAAGGCAGCATGCTGGTAAAGGAAATTCCAATATGTTGCATAACATTTACATTTTACCCATCATTTAAGGCTTTGTATGCACTATTAACTTCTCTGACCATCTTCTTTATTCATAATCAATATGAAATTGAGAAGAACTTCCTTTCATGCTGCTGATAGCCCACTGTTTTCTGAAGAGCAAGATAATGACAACAAAAGAATTGGTCACTTTGAAAAAGAAAATTTACTGAATGAAGCAGGAGGTTGGAGGGAATGGGTTATAATTTTTTTTTTTGAGAAAATTTGCATTGATTGTTCATATTAAAAAGGTCTTCAGAGTATTCTTTTTATTTGCCCTCTCTTTTTAGTGAAGACATCAGTGTGTACTCGGTTTAATGTTCTCATCTCTGTTGTAAATAGCACATTTATTCATTTACCTAATTTCATCTTTTGGCTCTATAGTTTTAAAAGTGCCAAGTGATATTTATATTACCATTTTGGATTTTTGCAGTAGTAGGTGTGGTTGCCTTATAAAAGTTTTTTCGGTATAGCAAATGTCATGTTCCTTATTTGTGTGTTATTTTCTAAACATATTCAAGGCAGCACCCCCTGAGACAGCTGTGACAATAATGCCCCACCATGACAACAGAGGAACAGTGCCAAAGCTCAGCAAAACAAAATTTACTTGGCAGGGGAGAGAGAATAGAGGCTTTTCACAGCTCTTTGGAAATGCTAATAAGGTCTCAACCTTGAATCATGCTTACTTTTTATCTGGGAAACCCTTTCCAGTTATGATACCATCTGTATAAGTAGAAGGAAGAGATTCCAAGCTGGAAGTTTATACAGCAGCAGATTTATGAGAAGGGCTAGTCCAAAATCCAGGTGCTTCCTTTTCATCTGAGATAACAGTACATTTGGGGACATTTTAAAGTCCATAGTCAACTTCTTTGGGCCCTTAAACTTGACAGTCTCCAGCTTGGCAGGCATTGCCACCCAGGGGTGGTGTTGTGTTAAAGTGGATGAAATACATTTGCAATGTGTGAACAGTTGACTCAGAGCTCAGATTTTGTTCTGATGAATAGCTCTTTTAAGCTTCCCATTTTGTCCTATGTTGCATAGTTGGAGAAAAATATTATTATTATTTGATGGCTCAATTTAACGATCCACACTAAACCAACTAAACTCAGCCTTCACACTCACACCCTCCCTCCAATATGTGGCATTTATCTTTTAAATAAGTGGTCAGAGGAATACAGTTTTATGGGCGTGTTAAAACTGGTCATGCTGTTATGTCCCAACAACCCATGAAGCCTTGAAGCTGGGTTGTTGGGTGGAAACTTTCCCCTTCCTTTCTCTGCCACATCCTCATTGGAATGATAAGATGTATGGTGCTTTCCTTCTGTGATTTATCTGTGGTTTCAATGGTATAAATCCCATGAAGAGATGGTCTATTAAGAATTACAAAAGCCAACACTTTAAAATATCTGTTTGAAAACTTTATTCCTTTTTTATTGTTTCTAAAAGACTAAGAACCTTGAGGAATAAGCTGTAGCTCTCTTTTTGATCATTTTTAGTGTTAGTAATTTAAAGCCCCCCAATTATATAAGCTGACACTGTTTAATATAAAGACAGATAATACAGGATCATGGGAAACCCAAGTTGTATCATTGCATAGCAAAAGTCATCTATTGGTTATGATTAACTGTCTTAAAATTTATCTTTTCCTACAGAAGAAACAATATTATTATTAGCAGGCCCCTTTGAATGCTTATTGTTATTATTCTTTAGTACTGGATGTCACGTAATATTTTTCTCTATATTATTTTCATGCATAGTTAATAAGAAAAGCAGATGAGATAAAAACAACATAGGAATATTATTTATTATGTCTATATAAATGAACAAGGCTTAAATAAATATTTTATGACAATTAAATTAGTAATATGAATAATAATATGTAATCACTGAGTGGTCTCCATAATAAAATGTTGAAAGTTATATTTACACTGATTTTCAAATTAAAGTGATTTAGGGACCAAAGCATACTTCCATAATAAAATCATTTCTCAGTGTTTCAACAAACCAAAATATATATATATATCTGTATGTAAGTAAAAGAATGCTTGTTGTAGAAAATTTGGAAAAATTTCACGTAAAATTTTATCAGAGATAAAAACAAATACTTTGTTACATCTTTCCAATCTTTTTAAAAAAATGCACACAACCATTTTCTCTTTTACCTAATTGATATAAAAATCTATATAAATCCAACAGTGTTTTACTATCTGCTTTTGCTCTCACAATGTGATATTTTATACATTTTACTATTTCTTTCAGTATTATTTAGTAACATGGTTTTAAAGCTTAATCAGACGAACATACCACAATTTATTTAACAAAATATCTATTGTTGGACATTTAGATTGGGCTCAATTTTTCCTTTTTATAGTAACATTCAGCAGAATACCACTGAACATAAATCTTTGGATGCATCTTGATTATTTTCTTAGGATAAGTTCCTAAGTCTAACATTAGTGAGTCCAAAGTTATAGTCACCTCGACTTTAATGGGTGAATAATTTAAAAATTTATTATTTTCAAGTCAATAGATTCAGTTTCTATATGTGAGAAATAAATTCTCTAACAAAATAATCTTTTTTCTTTTTTAATGGTAAAGATAGTTTTGGCTTGTCCAACGAATGAAACTTTATATCAGTGGCTCTGTGTATGTGATTTTGTAAGCATTGCAAAATGTATTTGGGGAACAAATTGCCTTGGAGACCCCTTCTGCATGAGTGCCCCATTGCTTCATTCACAGCAATCCATTTGCAGCTACAGGCTTGACATTATCACTCCTGTCATTTGGGCAGGGTTTTGGAGGGTGGAGGTAGAGACAAAGACTGGTGACCAAAGATAGATTAGGAATTAATACCAAATCAGGCAAGAAGGACTTAAATAAATGGTGAGAACTGAGGCTGGTCAGAATGGGTCTGAGAACCAGAGTAGGTAATTTAATCTATTTTAATGAATGCTAATCAGCTGGCTTAGTGACAGTCTTGTCCTAATATGCCAAAATACAATGGCTTATGCAAACATTTGAGTATTGGATACAGTTTAGTTATTAAGATGTAGGCCCTGGGAACAGATTGCACAGTTTTATTCCGCTTCAATCATTTACCTCTCCCCAACACGCCCCAAAATGCAGCCATGTGAATCAAAATAATTATTAAAAATATTCACTTCAGAAGTGGTAGTGTTTTGAGTGCAAATGTAACCCAAAGGTCATGGACAAGCAATAATTAATTTTTAATAAATAATTTTTATGCATTGAGCAAAGCCAGAAGATTTCAAAGCTATTTTGTGGGTCTTCCCTGGCGGCACAGTGGTTAAGAATCCGCCTGCCAGTGCAGGGGACACGGGTTCGATCCCTGGTCCGGGAAGATCCCACATGCCGCAGAGCAACTAAGGCTGTGCGCCACAACTACTGAGCCTGCGCTCTAGGGCCCACGAGCCACAACTACTGAGCCCGAGTGCCACAACTACTGAAGCGTGAGCGCCTAGACCCCGTGCTCCACAACAAGAGAAGCCACCACAATGAGAAGCCCACGCATCCCAATGAAGAGTAGCCCCCGCTCGCCACAACTAGAGAAAGCCTGCGCGCAGCAACGAAGACCCAACACAGCCAAAAAAAAAAAAAAAAAAAGTAAAAACTTGTGCTTGCACTGCTATAATACTATGGAACAGTAAGGAATTTTCTTTAAAAGGGATGGAGCACCAGCCCACCAGGAAAGTTGTTGTTACCTAGGAGAGTCTTCCTTCCATCTAAAACCAAAGAATAGGCATAGGGCTTCCCTGGTGGCGCAGTGGTTGGGAATCTGCCTGCCAATGCAGGGGACACGGGTTCAAGCCCTGGTCTGGGAAGATCCCACATGCCGCGGAGCGACTAAGCCCGTGAGCCACAACTACTGAGCCTGCGCGTCTGGAACCTGTGCTCCGCAAAGAGAGAGGCCGTGACGGTGAGAGGCCCGCGCACCGCGATGAAGAGTGGCCCCCGCTCGCCGCAACTGGAGAAAGCCCTCGCACAGAAACGAAGATCCAACACAGCCAAAAATAAATATAAATAAATAAATAAATTTATAAAAAAATAAAAAATAACGACAGGTTTGCTTTAAAAAAAAAAAAAAGAATAGGCATAAATAATCCCTCCTCCCAAATTAAAGCGAGATAAGAAGGATAATCGAAATCTTGTGAGACAGAGTTTATCAGAGAGATGAGATAGAGAGAGGTGATGTTAGGACCAAACAGATGTAATCCCTGTTGTCACTGACCCTGTGGTCCTCTGGCCAGGGCTGGGTCTCTTAGAGCTGTGGTTTCCACATCTGAGCATCAGCTACAGCTGAGGCATTGACAGGTTCTAAGTCAGAATCTTTGCGGGGAGGGGACTTGAGATTCTATCTTTTAAAAAAGTTTTTCAACTCAGTCAGGTTAAGAGCTGTTGCCTTGAAGTTTTCTTTTTCTTTTTTTTTTTTTTTTAAACATCTTTATTGAAGTATAATTGCTTTACAATGGTGTGTTAGTTTCTGCTTTATAACAAAGTGAATCAGTTATACATATACATATGTTCCCATATCTCTTCCCTCTTGCATCTCCCTCCCTCCCACCCTCCCTATCCCACCCCTCTAGGTGGTCACAAAGCACAGAGCTGATCTCCCTGTGCTATGCGGCTGCTTCCCACTAGCTATCTATTTTACATTTGGTAGTGTATATATGTCCATGACACTCTCTCACCCTGTCACATCTCACCCCTCCCCCTCCCCATATCCTCAAGTCCATTCTCTAGTAGGTCTGTGTCTTTAGTCCCGTCTTGCCACTAGGTTCTTCATGACCTTTTTTTTTTTCCCCTTAGATTCCATATATATGTGTTAGCATACTGTATTTCTTTTTCTCTTTCTGACTTACTTCACTCTGTATGACAGACTCTAACTCCATCCACCTCATTACAAATACCTCCATTTCATTTCTTTTTATGGCTGAGTAATATTCCATTGTATATATGTGCCACATCTTCTTTATCCATTCATCCGATGATGGACACCTAGGTTGCTTCCATGTCCTGGCTATTGTAAACAGAGCTGCAATGAACATTTTGGTACATGACTCTTTCTGAATTATGGTTTTCTCAGGGTATATGCCCAGTAGTGGGATTGCTGGGTCGTATGGTAGTTCTATTTTTAGTTTTTTAAGGAACCTCCATACTGTTCTCCATAGTGGCTGTATCAATTTACATTCCCACCAACAGTGCAAGAGTGTTCCCTTTTCTCCACACCCTCTCCAGCATTTATTGTTTCTAGATTTTTTGATGATGGCCATTCTGACCGGTGTGAGATGATACCTCATTGTAGTTTTGATTTGCATTTCTCTAATGATTAATGATGTTGAGCATTCTTTCATGTGTCTGTTGGCAATCTGTATATCTTCTTTGGAGAAATGTCTATTTAGGTCTTCTGCCCATTTTTGGATTGGGTTGTTTGTTTTTTTGTTATTGAGCTGCATGAGCTGCTTGTAAATCTTGGAGATTAATCCTTTGTCAGTTGCTTCATTTGCAAATATTTTCTCCGATTCTGAGGGTTGTCTTTTGGTCTTGTTTATGGTTTCCTTTGCTGTGCAAAAGCTTTTAAGTTTCATTAGGTCCCATTTGTTTATTTGTGTTTTTATTTCCATTTCTCTAGGAGCTGGGTCAAAAAGGATCTTGCTGTGATTTATGTCATAGAGTGTTCTGCCTATGTTTTCCTCTAAGAGTTTGATAGTGTCTGGCCTTACACTTAGGTCTTTAATCCATTTTGAGTTTATTTTTGTGTATGGTGTCAGGGAATGTTCTAATTTCATACTTTAACATGTACCTGTCCAATTTTCCCAGCACCACTTATTGAAGAGGCTGTCTTTTCTCCACTGTATATGCTTGCCTCCTTTATCAATGCCTTGAAGCTTTATCGTTTTAAATTGTGATCATGGACTCTGGCCATCGACCTAGTGAGAGCTTCTTAAAATTATATAGTCTCCAAAGTAAGGATGTTGGAAAAAAATATTAGAAATATTTGTATATTTGTATTTTTAAAATCTCATTTAAAAGGTACATCTTTCATGCTTTATGAAATACATGATACATGAGTACCTGTTGTATGATATAATTTATAAATAAATATGCATAGAGTGGGACTAGTGCTCAAAATGTTTTACTGATAGGGTTGAGCAGTCAAAACAAAATTTGGGAACCACTGCCTTAAAAGGCTGGGAAAATTAAAACTTATCCTTAAGGGACAGGTATGTATTCAAAATGAACATTTGGCCTTCAGAAGCAGATATAATGGACACTACATTTCTAGAGTCACTGTATCATAGAGAATGACTGACCCAGACAGGACAAGGGTAAAATGCCAGGAAAAGGAGAAACCTGGGCAGGAATTGGGGTTCTGACCACTGATAGTTCAAGAGGCAACATGGTGTAGCAAACAGGTAATAGGTTTAGGAGTCAGCAGATCTGACCTAAACTTTGGGCTCTGCCACCTCACAGCTGTGTTACCCCATCTCTCAGTCTCAGTTTCCCCATCTGTAAAACAGGGATAGAAATACTTAACTTGCAGAGATGCTTTGAGGATTAAATGAGATAATGTATATTTTAACAGAGTTCAGCACATAGTAGGTACTCTATAAAATGAGAGCTGTTGTTATTAAGAGCTATTGTTAGTAATCGTACCATTTATAGAGGCAGTGTAAGGTAGTGGCTGATAGTATGGGGTCTGAAGTCAATTTGCCAGAGTTGGAATCCTGGCATTGCCACTCACTAACTGTTAAGTCGGACCAGGTGATGGTAATACTACTACTACTACTACTACTACTAACAGTAATACTACCTATCTCCTGGGGTTGTTATGAAGTTTTAAAGAGATTATTTAATGTAGAGCATTGTAGGATGATTTCTGCCTCAGATTAATATATGCTTGCTATTAACTGCTATCATTATCATTATCATCATTGTTGCATCAGTTTTTTTTAAGTGAGGAGGTAAATAGTAATTGAACAATTGTAACCATGTGGTTTCAATTCTGTAATTAATAACCAAGTAAAATGACCAGTAAATCTGCTGGTATCTTTCTCAAATGTTTGTGTACATTAAAATCATCTGTGGGGCTCATGAAGGAAAAAGCTAAGTCCCACTTCAAACTTCAGAATTTTTACAGTGGCGCCCAGGAAGCTGTATTTAACACAAGACACACAGGTGGTTCTGATACATTAGAAAGTTTGAGAACAAGAGATTATAGTGTCCTTCTCTTAATTTTTTAAATTCTCCACAATTCAGTTTTTCCCAAGCGCCAAGAAGGTCATTCAGATAGTGTTAAATTAGAAATACCTCTGTGATTCAATTGACCATCTGATTTGATTATTACTTGATGCCTAAATAAATTGTATTCTGGATTTAGACTATTAGGCCACTGGTTGGGAGTTTTGAAATGCTTACCTTTCATTTGGAGGTTACACTTTGCTTTTTATTTTCACTTACCACCATCTTACTATATACTGTTCAAGATAAATTAACGTATTCATAGTCAAGAGTGGAAGGGAATTTAGAGATGAACTAATTCAATGTCCAGATTTGATTAAGAGGCTATGTCTAGTTGAAATAGCCTGTGTTCCCCTGTGTTGAAATAATCAATATGCTAAAATACCGAATACCTATGCTGATGCTTTAAAGTACTTTAAAGTTTAAAGTATGTCACAGAAAACTTTTGACTTGCGTTTATCTACTTGGAGTAACTCTCATCTACAGTGGAAGACAAAGCTAACAAGGTATCAGTTGTCTTAAAGTTCTGTTGTTACTATCTTATATAATGTCTTTCCCCTTTATAAAATTATAAAATATAGTAAGCATACAAAAAAGATATATAAAATAATATGACAAATAATAAATGACCACTACCTAGCTTAAAAGAATCTTAGCATTTAACCACATTTCTTTCAGATCTTTTTGTTTCTTTTTTTGGGATAAGAGTACCAAAAAGTAATATATACTGGTTGAGATACGGTGTGTTCCCCTCCTCTGTCCTTCTCCTGTGATAACCACTATCCTGAAGTTGGTGTTTATCATCCCATGCCTGTTTTTGTTTTTGTCTTATTTTTGCCTGTTTTATACTCTTTTTATTTTGAGTTATGCATCCATAAACAATAGGTAGGGTTGTTTGCACGATTTTAAACTTTATATGAATGGTATACTGTACCTATAGTCTGCAAATTATTATTATTTTTTTGCTTAACATAATAGATTTATATGTGTTGACAGATGTTGCTCTCATACATTTATTTAAACTGCTGTACAGTGTGCCATTGTTTAACTATACCATAGTTTATTTACCTATTCTTCTTTTGGTGGATGTTTAGGTTTTTTACTTGATGTGTTTCCTTATGCACATGTGTGAGAGCTTTTCTGTGGTATAAACCAACAAGTGGGATGTACATTTAACTTAAATATTGCCAAATTGCTCTGTTATGCAAATTATAGTGCATTAGAGTTCCTATTTTTTCCACCCCTTCAATATCGCTGGGTATTATCAGACTTCTTAATTTATGTCAATCTGATGGCATCTCATTCATTGCTTACATTTACATTTCTCTGATTACTAGTGAGATTGAATATCTCTTTAGATGTTTACTGATCATTTTTCTAAATCCTATATATTTTTTCTAAACAGTGTCAAAGTTTTGTTTTTCATATTTAAATTTTTAAACTTCCTGGAGCTGATTTGTGTGTGTGTGTGTGTGTGTGTATAGTGTGAGTTATTTTTTCTACATATAAAACTATTTATTCATGTCTGAATGTTAAAACATAGATTTTTTTACAGTGCAAGTAGAGTTGTATCTTTCCAGGTTTTTTTTCCCTCTTTACATTTTAATGATTCTGAAATTCTCAACTGCCAACAGAGCTATGCATCAAAAGACATTTTACGTAGTTACCATTTTATAGGTACATGGAAACTTAGCCCTGTATAGAAATTTCTATCATCTGATTGTCACATTGGTTGTTATTTGCATAGTATCATAAATATTTAAATTTACGTCCCTCAGTGTCACTTAAAATAATTTCAAAAAGATTACACTTTAATGTAGCATTGTAAAGTTACTGTATATTCAAAAGGGCATGAAAAAAATTCTGTGGGATATAAATTTTTTTATGAGGGAACAAAAGTTTGTCATTCTAAGACTGGCTTGCTGTCTGTATTTTCTTGATTAGCAAAAGCCACATGCTTGGTTCCAAGAAGGGGAGCCGCACACAAATACTGTTTAATTTTCTTACTGTGACGTGTGTCACAGGCCTGACAATGCAGTTAAAGGCAGTGGAAATTGCCAAGTATAGGAGAGATTGGTTTGACTGATTCACACATGAAAGATTCAGGCACTAAATATAAGTCAAAATTTTCTAGATAATAGTCAAGGAAAGCTGTCTGATTTTTACAGTCATATGTAATTCAACTAAGAAAATAGAAATAAATGCAGAGTACAGAATATATCCTGGCATTCTTTATTTTTTTTTTAAATTTAATTTTATTTTTTTTTTATACAGCAGGTTCTTATTAGTTATCCGTTTTATATATATTAGTGTATATATGTCAATCCCAATCTCCCAATTCATCACACCCCCCCCCCCGCTGCTTTCCCCCCTTGGTGTCCATATGTTTGTTCTCTACGTCTATGTCTCAACTTCTGCCCTGCAAACCAGTTCATCTGTACCATTTTTCTAGGTTCCACATATATGCGTTAATGTACGATATTTTTCTCTTTCTGACTTACTTCACTCTGTATGATAGTCTCTAGATCCATCCACGTCTCTACAAATGACCCAATTTCCTTCCTTTTTATGGCTTGGATTGACATATATACACTAATATGTACAAAATAGATAACTAATAAGAACCTGCTGTATACAAAAATTAAAAAAAAAGAGTGGATTGGTTGTGTCAAGGTCACGTTCTTTTAGGGGATGGCACGCGTCTGTCAGGCAGATTACCTCACTTGTGTTGATTGGGTAGTTCCTGACTTACTGGCTTAAGATTCTATTTCTGTTACCGAACGCAAGTTCCTGTGACTGACGCACAGTAAGGCCAGACAAAGCGAAACATCGAAGTTTGGAGCAGAGAAAGGTTTGTTGCAGGGCCATGCAAGGAGAACAGGTGGCTTGTGCCCAAAAAAACCCCCTAACTCCTTGAAGGGTTTCAGCAAAACATTTTTAAAGTCCAGGTGAGGGGAGGGAAATCCCAGGGTATGTGCTCAGCTTTGGGTAGTATAGTCATTTTCACAATGTTGATTCTTCCCATCGAAGAACATGGTATATCTCTCCATCTGTTTGTATCATCTTTAATTTCTTTCATCAGTGTCTTATAGTTTTCTGCATACAGGTCTTTTGTCTCCTTAGGTAGGTTTATTCCTCGGTATTTTATTCTTTTTGTTGCAATGGTAAATGGGAGTGTTTCCTTAATTTCTCTTTCAGATTTTTCATCATTAGTGTATAGGAATGCAAGAGATTTCTGTGCATTAATTTTGTATCCTGCTACTTTACCAAATTCATTGATTAGTTCTAGTAGTTTTCTGGTAGCATCTTTAGGATTCTCTATGTATAATATCATGTCATCTGCAAACAGTGACAGCTTTACTTCTTCTTTTCCGATTTGGATTCCTTTTATTTCTTTTTCTCCTCTGATTGCTGTGGCTAAAACTTGCAAAACTATGTTGAATAATAGTGGTGAGAGGGGACAACCTTGTCTTGTTCCTGATCTTAGAGGAAATGGTTTCAGTTTTTCACCATTGAGAATGATGTTGGCTGTGGGTTTGTCATATACGGCCTTTATTATGCTGAGGTAAGTTCCCTCTATGCCTATTTTCTGGAGGGTTTTTATCATAAAATTGGTGTTGAATTTTGTCAAAAGCTTTTTCTTCATCTATTGAGATTATCATATGGTTTTTCTCCTTCAATTTGTTAATATGATTTATCACATTGATTGATTTGCATATATTGAAGAATCCTTGCATTCCTGGGATAAATCCCATTTGATCATGGTGTATGGTCCTTTTAATGTGTTGTTGGATTCTGTTTGCTAGTATTTTGTTGAGGATTTTTGCATCTATGTTCATCAGTGATATTGTCCTGTAGTTTTCTTTCTTTGTGACATCTTTGTCTGGTTTTGGTATCAGGGTGATGGTGGCCTCGTAGAATGAGTTTGGGAGTGTTCCTCCCTCTGCTATATTTTGGAAGAGTTTGAGAAGGATAGGTGTTAGCTCCTCTCTAAATGTTTGATAGAATTTGCCTGTGAAGCCGACTGGTCCTGGGCTTTTGTTTGTTGGAAGATTTTTCATCGCAGTCTCAATTTTACGGCTTGTGATTGGTCTGTTTATATTTTCTATTTCTTCCTGGTTCAGTCTTGGAAGGTTGTGCTTTTCTAAGAATTTGTCCATTTATTCCACATTGTCCATTTTATTGGCATAGAGTTGCTTGTAGTAATCTCTCATGATCCTTTGTATTTCTGCAGTCAGTTGTTACTTCTCCTTTTTCATTTCTAATTCTATTGATTTGAGTCTTCTCCCTTTTTTTCTTGATGAGTCTGGCTAATGGTTTATCAATTTTGTTTATCTTATCAAAGAACCAGCTTTTAGTTTTATTGATCTTTGCTATTGTTTTCTTTGTTTCTGTTACATTTATTTCTGCTCTGATCTTTATGATTTCTTTCCTTCTGCTAACTTTGGGTTTTGTTTGTTCTTCTTTCTCTAGTTCCTTTAGGTGTAAGGTTAGATTGTTTATTTGAGATTTTTCTTGTTTCTTGAGGTAAGCTTGTATTGCTATAAACCTCCCTCTTAGAACTGCTTTTGCTGCATCCCATAGGTTTTGGATCATCGTATTTTCATTGTCATTTGTCTCTAGGTATTTTTTTATTTCCTCTTTGATTTCTTCAGTGATCTCTTGGTTATTTAGTAACGTATTGCTTAGCCTCCATGTGTTTGTGTTTTTTACGTTTTTTTCCCTGTAATTGATTTCTAATCTCATAACATTGTGGTCAGAAAAGATGCTTGATATGATTTCAATTTCCTTAAATTTACTGAGGCTTGATTTGTGACCCAAGATGTGATCTATCCTGGAGAATGTTCCGTGCGCACTTGAGAAGAAAGTGTAATCTGCTGTTTTTGGATGGAATGTCCTATAAATATCAATTAAATCTATCTGGTCTATTGTGTCATTTAAAGCTGTGTTTCCTTATTAATTTTCTGTTTGGATGATCTGTCCATTGGTGTAAGTGAGGTGTTAAAGTCCCCCACTATTATTGTGTTACTGTCGATTTCCTCTTTTATAGCTGTTAGCAGTTGCCTTATGTATTGAGGTGCTCCTACGTTGGGTGCATATATATTTGTAATTGTTATATCTTCTTCTTGGATTGATCCCTTGATCGTTATGTAGTGTCCTTCCTTGTCTCTTGTAGCATTCTTTATTTTAAAGTCCATTTTATCTGATATGAGTATTGCTACTCCAGCTTTTTTGATTTCCATTTGCATGGAATATCCTTTTCCATCCCTTCACTTTCAGTCTGTATGTGTCCCTAGGTCTGAAGTGGGTCTCTTGTAGACAGCATATATATGGGTTTTGTTTTTGTATCCATTCATCAAGCCTGTGTCTTTTGGTTGGAGCATTTAATCCATTCATGTTTAAGGTAATTATCGATATGTATGTTCCTATTACCATTTTCTTAATTGTTTTGGGTTTGTTTTTGTAGGTCCTTTTCTTCTGTGTTTCCCACTTAGAGAAGTTCCTTTAGCATTTGTTGTAGGGCTGGTTTGGTGGTGCTGACTTCTCTTAGCTTTTGCTTGTCTGTAAAGCTTTTGATTTCTCCATCGAATCTGAATGAGATCCTTGCCGGGTAGCGTAATCTTGGTTGTAGGTTCTTCCCTTTCATGACTTTAAATATGTCATGCCACTCCCTTCTGGCTTGTAGAGTTTCTGCTGAGAAATCAGCCATTAACCTTATGGGAGTTCCCTTGTATGTTATTTGTCATTTTTCCCTTGCTGCTTTCAATAATTTTTCTTTGTCTTTAATTTTTTCCAATTTGATTACTATGTGTCTCGGCATGTTTCTCCTTGGGTTTATCCTGTATGGGACTCTCTGCGCTTCCTGGATTTGGGTGGCTATTTCCTTTCCCATGTTAGGGAAGTTTTTGACTATAATCTCTTCAAATACCGTCTCGGGTCCTTTCTCTCTCTCTCTTCTCCTTCTGGGACCCCTATAATGCGAATGTTGTTGCATTTAATGTTGTCCCAGAGGTCTCTTAGGCTGTCTTCATTTCTTTTCATTCTTTTTTTCTTTATTCTGTTCCGCAGCAGCGAATTCCACCATTCTGTCTTCCAGGTCACTTATCCGTTCTTCTGCCTCAGTTGTTCTGCTATTGATCCCTTCTAGTGTATTTTTCATTTCAGTTATTGTATTGTTCATTTCTATTTGTTTGTTCTTTAATTCTTCTAGGTCTTTGTTAAACGTTTCTTGCATCTTCTCGATCTTTGCCTGCGTTCTTTTTCCGAGGTCCTGGATCATCTTCACTATCATTATTCTGAATTCTTTTTCTGGAAGGTTGCCTATCTCCACTTCATTTAGTTGTTTTTCTGTGGTTTTATCTTGTTCCTTCATCTGGTACATAGCCCTCTGCCTTTTCTTCTTGTCTATCTTTCTGTGAATGTGGTTTTTGTTCCACAGGCTGCGGGATTGTAGTTCTTCTTGCTTCTGCTGTCTGCCCTCTCCATCCTGGCATTCTTTAATTACTATGCTTTGAAATTATCTTGTTAATCCTAAAAGTGGTAAAGGGAATCAGCAAGTGTTAGGCCAAATGGAGGTCAGTGTTTGATGTCACATATCATGCTGTCTATAAGAAGTGATTTGGAAGTTTATAAATTAAAAAAGTCTCAAACTATGTAATATTGTATAATAAAGTAGAATAATTATATGGATAAATATATACTATTTGTCAATGAGTAAAACATTTTTGTGTACTTTTAGTATACTGTTCTATTTTCATGCTCTTTTAAATACACAACTTTTCAATGCTACATTAAAGTGTAATCTTGAAATTATTTTAAGTGACATTGAGGGATCCAAATTTAAATTTAAATATTTATGATAGTATGCAAGTAACTGAAAAAAAACGGCATTATATTGATGTTCTGTCTGAGAATTGATGGCATTTTAGAATCAAAGAATTTGGAATGTCTCTTTTCCAGGTATGGATCAAGACTCCTCTGTGTGTTACCTCTTTTTCTTGGGAAGATCTGTTGTATTCTAGTTAAGCAAGATTAATCACATAGTCCAAGCCAGGACCAAGAGAACTATAGGGAGGGGATATAGGCACTATCTTTATCTTAGAAGAGAGGCGGGACTCTAAAAAGAACTGGATTGAAATTGGTGAAGTCAACTTGGACTGTTATGCCCGAGCTCTGGTGTTATTTGGGAAAGGAATGACCCAGGCTTTTGGAAGTGTATTGAAGTGATTATCCTTGAGATTCTCAGAGTAAGACCATACCTTTGTGGGTTTGGGGTGGTGGTTTCCATGATGCCAGTGGAAATTTGTCGTGTTGGAAACTCAGTCATCTTGAAAGAAACAGTTCCTGGGACTGGAAATAAAGCAGCACTTGGATGAGCCTTAGACAGGATGAGGGGAGAACTCTTCTCTCACTGGACCTCTTGGTGTTTTGACTGGGTTTTGCTGCATGGACATGCCAGCACACTACCAGTGGTGGGGGTGAGCCAATGTTTGCCACATGAATGCAGGTTAAAAACTAGGAGGCATGGATGTGCCTTGAGGTTTCCTCCTGTTGGCTGCTGGTCCTGTGGGCTCTGAAAGAAGCCACATCTTATAGCAGTCATAAATTACTTCCCATGGCAGTGATTCAAATATTGGTGTGCATATATATCTTCTGGGGAGCTTGTTATGAATGCAGGTATCTGAGAGCCACTTGCAGAAATTCTAATTAAGTGTGAAGTGGGGCCCTTAATCTTGTTTGTAACAAACACTTCAGATAATTCTAATGCATTTAGTTCAAAATTTAGCAGATAATCTTAGGGTCTCTTCCAGTTGGTTACTTTTGATTCTTTGTTGAAGTCTTCTTATAGGTGGTAGTCTGCTGTGATGAATTACTAGAAAGGCCTGTTGCATGCTTAAAAATGTACGGCCAGGAGGAGAATGATGCTGCATCCCCAAGGCCAGAGCAGTGGGAGCAGTGGTGGTGACGCAGCTGAAGAAAGCTATGCTTAATAGAGTAACTGTCTCATCAGGGGCATTGTGAGAGGCAGCAGCCTTAGTCAGGCCGCTGGGGAGGTGGCAATGTTGAAGTCTGCAAGGGTTTTCCAGGGGAAGAAATAAGAGGAAATAATTTGGAGTCAAGGATCTAGCTAATTTAGGATAAATTTAGGGCTCAAGATCACAGAGTGGTTTCCAAAAGAAGGGAAGACCACCTTTTCTCCCTCCCTATTCCACCCCCAGGTATATGTAGTCAGTAAAGACTGACTTCAGTTTCCCTCAAGGGTGACAAACAGGAAGAGAAGACAGAACCCGACACTGCTATTCTTGGGAACCATTCTCATCAGCTGGGCTTCCTTGGCAGCTCCCAATGGTACTGCTGCTCTTGGGGACTTTCTCCAGTCTCTGTGTTTGGTAACTACCCCCCGACCCCTTCCCACACATTCTCAAGCCACACAGTGACTGGAAACCTCAGTGTCGCCTCTAGATGGCGCCTGGGTCTCTATCAAAGCCCTCAGTGGTCTAGCTAGTTTGGGACTCCACTTCTAAGAAATTCCTTTTTTAAGGTTACACAAGAGAGGCAGCCCTGTGGGGTCTTAATCGATGTCCTGTGCTCTCTATCTTCTTCAGTGCCATGTGCAGGGCCAGGTTCCTTCTCTCTCCCCTGACTCAGGAAACATTTTTGAACTTTCCATTAGGTACCCTCTTCCTGGTGCTCCCCCTGCACTGCAGGGTGTTGATGGTAGAGTCTATCACTTTCTCCTGCCAGACCCATTCTCAGGAGTCTTGTGGTCTTGGCAAGAGCCCTAATTACCTCTTTCTGTGTTGCCCCAAGTAGAGTACAGGAGGACCACAGAGGCAGACTGGGAGCAGGTACTGCTGTAGAAATGGATCACAGAGAACCCTAAGGTAGATTTGCAAACTAAACCTTGAAAATCACCCCCAGGAAGCACCAATAATATCAATTTCCAGCCAAGAATAAGGGAAAAAAAGTTCTTCTCTGTCAACCCCAAAGAAAGGCCATTTTGACCTTTTGTCCTCAATAGCCTTTGCCTGAAATAAGAAATGTTCACATGGAATAGCTGCCATTAATATGGGTGACCTAAAGGTTAATATAGCCCAGGGAATGCTTTTCATTGTTCTGTATTGTTTGTTTCCCTTTTGTGAAATTCTGTGGCCAGGGAACTGCATAGTTCCAGTATGTGGTCCAGTAGCATATTACTAATTGCATTCTTCAAAATACAGATTTATGTTGGTTTGTTTGGCCATACCAGGAGAGAAACCAGTGTAGGGGGTTATAAAGCGTCAAGGTTATAAACTTCATGGGGCTTTCAGGCAAATGAGGAATTTTTATTAATTCTTTGAATGCAAATGTCCAGTAAAGTCTCCACTTGTCACACCCCCTGCAGCGCTCCAGTTAGGAAAGGATTGCAACCTGCTCAGTTGGGGGCCAAGTGGAGGGAAAAAAAATCTGATTATTCAGGGGCTCTGCGTTGTCAAAGTGTATAGCTGAATAAAAAAGACCCTCCTTCTCCCCTGGCTCCTCTCCTAAAAAACCATGTATCAAACACAGATACAAAACAGAGGAATCCCTCTCATTTGTAGCCCCTGGCAGGACACATTTTAGAATGAAATCAGAAAGTACCTTGGCAGACACCCAAGATATCAGGTAAATTGTTAACTATCTGACTGTTCTTTTACAACACCAAAATTGAGTGTGATGTTAAAGCAAAACCTCTTTATTTTAAACTAGTTGTTCATAGTCCTATTTTAGATGCCCCTAAATAATCCTTCATAAGAACTTTAAAAAAGTGTGCTTTTCTTTTTTAGCTTTCGTACTATAGCAACAAAAGTCCAAACTCAGAATAACAAATCAACATGTATCAATCACCTTCATATTCTTGTCAAGGGCATATTGGGTTACCATGAAAAAGATCCTAAATCTATCTTCTTGTGACGAAGTCAGCATGGGATGAACTTTTCACACTTTAACATATTACCTGTAGCCAAGTGTTATTCCTGACCTGTGTTTTCATTTATAATGCATACAGTAGAGATTTGATGGTTAAAGAAGGAGGAGATTGCTTTATACCAGTAGTTCTCAAACTGTGAGCTGAGGACTCCTGAGATACTGGGGAATTAGAGACAGGGTTCTCTAATCAGCACGTGAAACAGCACTGTCTGTGGATCAATAAATAACAAGTCTTGCATATATATGTGCTTTATGAAGTCAGGTGCCATATTGGTTTTTACTCACTCTTGTATCTTTAGTGCCTCACTTGGTGCCTGGGATATATTATGCATTCCATACATAAATAAACAAATAAAGGAAATAATGAACATGTTTTTCCTAACATATGTGTCATAAAAATACAAATTTATCTTAAAAGCATTACTAAATTCATATTTTGCCATCATGATTTTTTTTATTGTAGTAAACTATTCACAACATAAATTTACCACTTTAACCATTTTTAAGTGGATAGTTCTGTGGCATTAGTCATCATGGTTTCTTAATAGATACTAAGAGCACAAATACTAAACCTAAAAGGGGTCCTTATACCTACAAATGTTGGAAACCACTAGTATTCAATTTTCCTGATGGGAAGTCATCCCGTCTTGACTGTTTCCAGTGTCATAGATCTCACATCTTCAAGGGGAGGCATGTTTCATGATTGGGCTGATAAAAGTGTTAAAAAGTCCTTATGTGTATTGAGTTGAAATCTGTCTCCCCATATTTTCCCATTGGTCTTACTGATTCTAGTTGGAAGAAACAGAATCAATACATTATGCTTTCTTCCAAGGAAAAGCCCTTATTAGTTGACAGCTTTTCATTTTTTTCTTTTAGAGCAACTTATTATCAAGTCGATTAAATCTAACCAAAATTCCTCCCATTGAAATTTAAAATTAAAGACTTAAAAAAAAATTTCTGCTTTCTGTCAATTCTGAGCTTTAAGAGAGATGAATAGTAATATAAAAAGCATACATAGGTTGGATAGGCTGGTCATGTCTTCCCCATACCCCAGAGACCAAGCCCCGGTGGGGCAGTTCAGGCCTTTGCTTGCACAGGGGAGGCCTTACCCAAGACAGAGCCTCACTCATTCCTCTTTTTGTTAGTACTGATGAAGCACATACTAGGCTATGCTTGACCTCTCCTGCTCTTCCCCACATCCAGCCCAGCACAGAAGAGACTTGACATTTCCCCCCCATAATCCTAAGTGTGCCAACTTTTAAAAAATCTTTGTACCCAAAGTTATCACTGTAATTTCTTTTCCCACATTTTCCCCCCATATCTTCTATTTTCCTTTTCATCAGATATTTGGGGTATATTTTTAAAAAATGTTCTTTCTTTCTCCTGTCTATGTTCTTCTCCTGTCATTCTGTTTTCTCTCCACTATTCTACCTTGTGTCCTATAGACCAGGGGTCCCCAACCCCTGGGCCATGGACTGGTACCAGTCCATGGCCTGTTAGGAACCGGGCTGCACAGCAGGAAGTGAGTGGTGGGCGAGCGAGCGAGCAAAGCTTCATCTGTATTTACAGCCGCTCCCCATCGCTCGCATTACTGCCTGAGCTCTGCCTCCTGTCAGATCAGCAGTGGCATTAGATTCTCATAGGAGTGCAAATCCTACTGTGAACTGTGCACGCAAGGGATCTAGGTTGTGCGCTCCTTATGAGAATGTAATGCCTGATGATCTGAGGTGGAGCTGAGGCAGTGATGCTAGCGCTGGGGAGTGGCTGCAAATACAGATTATCATTAGCAGAGAGGTTTGACTGCACAGAGACCATAATAAAATCAATTGCCTGCAGACTCATATCAAAACCCCATCAGTGAGTGGCAAGTGAAAACAAGCTCAGGGCTCCCACTGAGCTCAGGGCTCCCATGGTGAGTTGTATAATTATTTCATTATATATTACAATGTAATAATAACAGAAATAAAGTGCACAGTAAATGTAATGCACTTGAATCATCCCAAAACCATCTCCCCCCTGCCACCCCAGTCCGTGGAAAAATTGTCTTCCATGAAACTGGCAGCCCTGGGGCCAAAAAGGTTGAGGACCACTGCTGTAGACCACTAATTTCCTTCTGTGATTTGTTTGCCAACAATAATCTCTTCCTGAATTATTCATCTTAATTAAGAGTGAGTGTCAGTGTTAAACCAGACTCCTGGCTTCATGTTTTGATGAAGAATTATTATACTCAGAACACAGTGGGCCTAGTGCTAGGTCATACTCCAGTGAATGCCGAAGGAAGGTTGACTATTGAGCGAAAGACAAAATAACAAAATAAGCTAGTCGGAGCTGCCAGTCCATACTTGGCTGCCTCTTGTGTTTCCCTGATTACCAGAGCCAGAATTAGCTATGAGTGGGAGACCATGCTTTCTTTTTCCAACTCCCACCCCATGTTGACTCACATGGACATTTCAAAGGATCCCCAAGTCCAAAATAATTTGCAATGAATACAAATACTTCATTTCTAATTCTGGCCTTTAATGGAGGTCTGTAAAGGAATTTTGTACTTGATGGTTAAATAAAGTGTACGGGAACCAATATCTAAATTTAAGTTTTTGACTTCCTTCCAGAAGTCAGTTCCTGGACAAGATCTTGACAGTTTAGCTCCTCAGTAGTTATTTCTACAAGTGAGCCTTTGGCAAAACTTATTCATAACATGATATGGAATCAATAGAGGCTACCTTTACCTGGTTTTCTTTCCTCCCATCTCAAAAAAATCACTTATGCTCAATCAGAATTTATCAGTAGCCCTTTAATTCTTTTGGGTCTTATTCTAAATAATTACCTGAAAGAACTAGTGAAACCCAACTAGCTCTAGCTATGACTTCAGAGTTGAATTTAGCTAAACCAACCCAATTGTGCCATCAGTTCTACGGGCAATCTAGGCCTTCCATAGTAATAACTGACCCATCCCCTTTTCACTAGGACAGGAAGTAATCTTGTCTTTTCCTACCAACAAGGAAAATTTCTGATTGCTCTTTAACATAAAACAGGAATTGTGTTGGTCATTATCCCATGGTGATCGTCTGAATACATATCTAATGATAGGTTTCAGAGGATTCTAGGACTGGAAGAAAGCCCTCAGGTAATATGGTCCATTTCCACAACAGTCCTTTATGTCCATGTTAAAGAGTCTAAGTCCACTCTTGGTCATTTCCTCACCATGTTAAGTGGCATTTTCTCTACAAGAGTTGCTAGTGTCAATCTCCTCTCTTAGAAAAATAAAACTTTCCTCTTATTCTCTGAAAGCATTTGGAACGTGTCTACGGTACAATATGTAGGTTTCTTATCCTTTGCACATGGAGGGAACATTATTAACCTGCCATTAAATTAGCTTATCCTTCAAATGACAGTTTCTTCAAAAACAGACATCCTGGGGGGGAAAAGAAGAAGGAGGATGTACTGTTACAGATAAAAGGAGACTTGAGGGCCATGTCAGCCAACCGAAATCTGTGGGCCTGGTTGAGATCCTGATTTGAGCAAAACAATTGTAAAAAGATACTTTTGATACAACTGGGAAATTTGATCATGGAATGGGTACTAGACGATATTAAGAAATGATTGTTTTAAAAAAAAGAAATGATTGTTAGTTTTGTTAGATATGATCATTGTGTTGGGGTTATGTTTAAAAAAAAGTTATTTTCTGTTAGGGATACAAACTGAAGTATTTATAGGTGAAATGATAATATATTTTAGTTTTAAAACATTCCAGAAAAATAAGGTGAAATAAGATTGAATAAATGCTCATTATTGACACTGTGTACATGGAAATTCGTTAGATTACTTGCTTTAATTTTGTATATATTTGGAAATTTCCCCAAATACAAAGTTGTTTTTTAAGGAGGGAGAAAGAGCACTTCCTTTATTTTTCCCATAAATTTGTTATTGTTATTATTCTCATAGCAGAGAAGAAATATAATTTAACCTGGGGCTTGCCTGTATTATTTGTAATAATGATAAAATAATCCAAAACTTAATCACTAAGTTAAATAACTACAATGGTTAGTTATTTTTATTATTTTAGTGCTGACTACTATATTTCAGGTGCTTTATAAATATCTCATTTAATTAATAGCTCTGTAGAGTAGGTTAAGTTATTCTCCTTTTGCAGTTGAGGAAACTGAGGTTCAGAGAGCTTAAATAACTAGTGTAAAGTTAATAAAGCAGCAGATGATTGAGCCTAAGGTTTGGACCCAGACCAGTCTCATTCCAAAGCCCATGTTCTTTGCACTACCATCCTACTTCTCATTCTATTTTAGTTTGGGGCCTTACTGACTAGAGGCAGCCAAGTCAATAGGCTAATTAACAGTGATTCTCCTAAAACATAACCCAGACCATGTCATTCGTCAGCTGAAAACCTCCAAAAGACTTTCCATTACAGTAAGTCCCCTACCTGCAAACGAGTTCCGTTCCAAGAGCGCGCTCGTAGGTCCAATTTGTTCCTAAGTCCAACAAAGTTAGCCTAGGTACCCGACTAACACAATCGGCTATATAGTACTGTACTGTAATAGGTTTATAATACTTTTCACACAAATAGTACATAAAAAACAAACACAAAAAATAAAGAAAACATTTTTAATCTTACAGTACAGTACCTTGAAAAGTACAGTACAACAGCTGGCATACGGGGGCTGGCATCAAGTGAACAGGCAAGAAGAGTTCCTGACTGGAGGAGGGAGAGGAAGTGGGAGATGGTAGAGCTGAAGGATCGTCAGCAATAGGAGATGGAGGGCAAGCTGCAATTTCACTCACGCCTGACATTAATGGAACACACGTTCGCATCTTTGAAAGTTCACAACCTGAAGGTTCGTATGTAGGGGACTTACTGTAGTGAAATTCAAAACATTTACAGAATCTACAGGGTCCTTAATGATCTTCCCTCCCTGCCACCCATTCCACCTCATCTCTTTGCACTCTCCCCTTTGTTTACTCTGCTGCAGCCACACTGGCATCTTCAGTGCTTTCCTCTAAATGTACAGAGCACCCTCCTTAGGCTCTTCACTTGATGTTCCTTCTGTCTGGAATTCTCTTTCCATGGATATCACATGGTTCACTTTCTTCTCCCTCCCTTCATTTCCTTCAGTCTTTGCTCAGAGGTCTTCTTATCAGAGAGGGTTTCCCTGACCATCTAAATTGAATAGTACCCCCACTGAAGTTTTCTCTTTTCCTCCTTAAGCTTCTTCATTTTTCTTCATAGTGCTTATCCCTACCTGACATTATTATGTATGTATTTGTTTGTCAGTTTCCCCTTATTAGAATGTAAACCCAGTGGCAACAGGGACTTTGTCCATTTATTCACTGTTGTATCTCTTGCACCTAGAACAGTGCCTGGTACATGGTAGTTTCTCAATAATATTTGTTATGACTGAGTGACTCTGGGCCCCATCAACACTGTGATCTGAGTCACCAGTGATATACATCATGCCCAGTAACCAGGCAATGTGTAGGACTGAAATGGAATCACTGATAAAGACCAGCAGCACCCTCTGATATCCTCTTGTATGATGTGGACGTTGTGGAAAGGTTAGCATTCCAGAGCCATCATTTCCCAGCTGCCTGACAATGAGTAAATTTCTTAACTCTTTTTAGTCTTATTTCCCCATAGGTAAAATGAGATAATAATTATTAGATAATTACATGATTATTAGATACTCATGTAGAATACTGAGCAAGTTGTACAGTCCAAATCTTCTTTTTATGGTAAATCAGAGTTCCTCCTTCATCTCCAAAAACTTCCTTTCTTTCATAATTCCAGACAAATGATCAGGCAGCCAAGAGCTCTGAAAGGCCTTTGGCTAGAAACTGAGGATCTATTAAAGCCCATGTGCTCTCCCTCTTGTTTGAGCATGTAGATGACATGGAATAACCCCTCTGATTTATTGAATTAGCTTTTCCAGGGTTGTTTATGCTGCCAGATGATCACTTCCCATTTTGATAAAAATCACTTCATAGTGGGGATTAGATGGTGCAAAAATGACAGTGGTCTCTGCTGGATCTGTCACAATCTTTTTTTTTTTTTTAACCAAAAATCTCCAGAATGCCAAAAGTTTGCACAAAAACTTACTGTTGTTATAATTTTCCAGGACTTAATAAATTAGCCATTGTTATGAGATAATCTCAAAACATTAAAAGATCCTGGCTAGGAGGTAAAAAAATAATAATTAAAAAATGGAGCAAAAGTATGGATGCATTGGTAAAAAAATTTTTTCAAGTTTGAGTGGAAAGTAGTGTAACCATAAGAGTGTACATTAACGAAAGCAATAAGCTAAGTAACACACAAATGTTGTATTGTCTGGTTATTAATGCTTGAAGGTCATGTCTTAGTTTACAATGGCGGAGGGAATTTATTAAGGGAGGATTATTTCACAGGAATCTTTTTGTCCTACAAGTTATGTGCAGGTTAAGATAATCAACAGTTCTTTTTTATTTTTATTTTTCTATGAGTGGAACCATAAAGAAGAGAAGTCTCTGCAATATATACTTCTTGCTTGTTATATTATGGTGTTTGGTTCACAGGCCCTTGGGAAGAGAAGAGAAGTAAAAAGCAAAGAGAAGAGGAGAGGAGAATAGAAAACACTCTTTGAGCATAAAGCCGGGGGTTAGTGTTCTAGTCAGTTGGCCATAGTAAGGGAGACTGAGCCTTGTGCAGGTTTCTGGGATTTAATACCTAACAGAGCAGGAAGCAAATGAGCACTGAGCCATGTGGCACCTTTTTCCTGCCATCTCTAAATAAACATAGCACAAAGGTGGGTCTGGCACACGGAACTGGGTTTCCTAGTGACTTGATCTCTGTCTCGGCATTTGGTCTATGTTTACAGTCTAAGTAACAGATATGCGGTAATGAAGCAAAGGAGGGAAGTACAAAATAATGACGGTAACGTAGAGGTATTCTTTACTCGGAGCCTTTTGGAGGGTACAGGAGGGATGGAGGAGTCAGCTGTACTGCGTCTGTCTTTGGTCCATCTGTGGCCCAGGCTTTTGCTCCATTCAACAGTCCACAGTTACCCAGTATTGCACCATAGCTACTGGAGGGTAGTGATGGCTGTGAAAAGCATGTGATATAATGACGCTTTCAGAGAAATCTGTCGGGACTAGTGATGATAGCTGGGTGCCAAGAACTTTTTGGTACTGGGCATAAACAAGGTTCTCAGTAAATATTTGAAGTGAATTGACTCTGACACAGGCTCTAGTCATAGACTCCATTCCTTTACCAGTATAACCTAGGGTGTTGTAGATCTGTGTTGGGGGAACTAAGAAATACTCAAGGCTTGTTTTGCACATGCATCACTTTTTCATCTGGGGGTAGTATTAGGGCTGGTAGTCATGCAGGAAGGGCCAAGAACACACTCAAAGACATGAGCTGAAAGAGAGTCAGTGGGCCCATGTCCTGCCTCAGAGACCCAAATGATAAAGTCAAACGGCAGCTTTGAGTGTGTCTGTGGTGTGTTCCTTTAGCTTCCCCACTTTAATTATTTTTAGGGTCTTACACAAGTCTAATTCAAAAAAGGCTTTTTGGGAAGAGCTATGAGATACTATCTATGCAAGCAATATGTATATTCAGTGGAGAAACTGCTATGAACCACCCTTTGACAAAGGTATTGCAGTGTCCCTCTAAGAAGTGTAACCAACTCCTGAGGCAACAAGGGGCATCAGCGTGTATAAGAGCTTTGCCACTGGGGCGAGCCATGGCTGAAGGGAGCAGCAGGGAGCCTGAGACTAAAGAGACTCTGGTCCCCACCAGGCAAAAGTAATTCAGTCTGGGTATCACAAACTCTCAAGTAAATCAAATAATGAAATAGCCTGAGAGCAGGGACCAAAGTTAAAGCTGTTTTTTGAAGATGCCTGAATTAATGTGAGCACAGGAAGCTCTGAGTGGCTCTGTCATCAGGTGGGCAGCATAGTTACTCTTTGCCTTATTTGCAGGGCAAAGAATGAAGGAAGAGGCAGAGACCACAAAATGATTTTGTGGCAAGTAGATATAACTAGAACCCAGGAGTGGTGAAATCTGAGAGAGTTTCACATGTTATTGGAAATTTCCCAGTGAGCACCACAGCCAGATGAAGTACTGTTGAGTTTAGGGAAATAAATTTTTACTATATGGCAGTGACCAAGCAGTTAGCAGTTTCCAGCTTTGCCAAATTCAATCCTTTGTTAACAGTGTGAACCAGAATTAAAGCAGAATACAGCCAGCCCTCCCTATCTGCGGTTTCTGCAACCACAGATTCAACCAAGCAAGGATGAAAAATATTTGAAAAATAAATTCCAGAAAGTTTCAAAAAGCAAAACTTGAATTCGCCGTAAACTGGCAACTGTCTACATAGCATTTACATTGTATTTACAACTACTTACATAGCATTTACATTGTATTAGGTATATAAGTAATCTAGAGATGATTTAAAGTATACAGGAGGATGGGAGGATGTCTGTAGGTTTTATGCAACTACCACACCATTTTATGTAAGGGGCTTGAGCATCTGTGGATTTCGGTGTCTGTGGGGGGGTCCTGGAACCAGTGCCCCACATGTACCAGGGAATAACTATTTGTTTCCATATTGTCTTTTGTGATTTGAAAGCTGATGTCATTATTTCCTAATTTCGTTTTATGATTTTCTCCATACCTCACTAGGACCAGTCAGCAAAAGAATATTTAGCTAACAGACAACAGGAAAATACCATGCATAGCAACTGAAGATGTATGAGTTATAGATAAACATCATGGTCCCTTAAAATCAACAAGGAAAATCCTAGCATCTATTCAATAATGACTTCTCATTTTAGACTATAGCTCATTTCAAGTAATCCTTGTGTTCCAGGAAACAACACCTGTTCTGATGGAAGCCCTGGCATGAGAATGTAGGATAAATTCTCCAAGCCAAACTACTATATAATACCAACAATAATATTTCATTATGTGAGGTATTTGTTGGTGCCTTTTAGGATTCTTGGAAAATGGTGCAGATTAAGCCATGTAGTAGACAGAATGGCTGCTTTTCAGGATCATTACTTGCTCACACCCTCTCCCCACCTCAACCCCCTGCTAAGAGTCCCTAGAGGGGCCAAGTGGGACTTTAAGTAGGAAAAGCATTTGTACAAGGTGGAAAGATGTCAAGCCTGAGATGAGGAGGACTGGAGAAGAAAGAATAGAGCCTATGCTGGCACGGTGAGGGCTATCGCCATGTTCTGAACTCCGTGAATTTTCAGTGTGCGGTGAGCAGTCTGGGAGAACAGACAGGGCTGGGATGGGGGAAGGAGAGCAGCAGGGACTGGGGGAATAAGTCTGAACAGCAGCCTGGAAGTGTGAACCTCGCCTAACCACCATTCTACTCTCTATTTTTACGAGTTTGGCTTTTTTTTGATTACACAGGTAAGTGATATAAAATATTTGTCTTCATCTGGCTTATCTCACTAAGCCTAAAGCTCTCAAGGTCCATCTATGTTGTGCAAATGGCAGGATTTCCTTCTTTCTCATGGCTGAATAATATTCCACAATATATAATAAAATATTATGTATATATGTGTATGCATACATACCACATCTTCTTTCTTTATCCATTCATTCACTGACAGACACTTAGGTTGTTTCTGCATCTTGGCTACTGTGAATACTGCTATAGTAAACATGGGAGTGCAGATATCTTTTTCACATCCTGTTTTCATTTCCTAGGACTTTCTGAAGGCCTCGCATGTTTCCTCTTGTCCTCTTGAGCCTCTGCCATTGCCTTTGCCTTTGCCTGGCTGGCCTGATGGAGGACGAGAGACGTATAGAGTAGAGCTACCTGTCTGACCCATAGACCTGCAGATAGAAGCAGAGATGCCTAGATTAAACTCCAGACAATCTACAGATGTGAGCAAAAATAAATTGTTGTTTTTTGCCACTGAGTGTTGGGAATGGTTACATGGCAACATCTATTTACCTATGACTCCCAAATATAAATCTTTAGGCTTTGACGTCTCTTTTTTTGTGCTCCAGACTTGTATATCCAGCTGACTACTTGACATCTCCACTGATGTCTAGTGGGTATCTCAAACCAAAAAAATCCAAGATGGACTCTTTATTTTCAACACTAAATCTGCCTTTTGCCATCTCAGTACATACCATCATCCTTCCAGTTGTTCAAGCCAAAAATCTAGGAGTCATTCCTGAGTCTCCTTTTCTTCACTTTCCACATTTAATCCATTAGCAAGCCCTGTGGGGTTTCCTGCAGAATACTGCATATAAATACAGCCACTTTTCTCATCTTCATCAACATACCATTGCCTGTTCAGAAAATTTCCACAACCTTTTTTTTTTTTTTTTTTTTTTTTTTTATTACATTCATGGTAGAGTTTTTATTTATTTATTTATTTGGCTGTGTTGGGTCTTTGTTTCTGTGCTAGGGCTTCCTCTAGTTGCGGCAAGCGGGGGCCACTCTTCATCGCGGTGCGCGGGCCTCTCACTATCGTGGCCTCTCTTGTTGCGAAGCACAGGCTCCAGACACGCAGGCTCAGCAGTTGTGGCTCACGGGCCCTGTTGCTCCGCGGCATGTGGGATCCTCCCAGACCAGGGCCCGAACCCGCATGCCCTGCATTAGCAGGCAGACTCTCAACCACCGCGCCACCAGGGAAGCCCTCCACAACCTTTTAATTGGCCTTTCTGCCTTCACTTGTATCCTTTCTTTAATCTATTCCCCACATATCAGCCAGAGGGATCTTTTAAAAGAATAAATCAGATCCTGCCTCTTCCCTCCAATTGCTACTCATCATTATCTAGAATAAAATCCAAACTGTTGCAAGGCTCTCATGCTCTGGCCCCTGCCTGCCTCTTCGGACCTCATTTTATACAACTCTCTGGCCTGACTGGCTGTTTGAACTTTGAACACTCCCGACTTGCTCTGCCCTGGGGGACACTGTACTGGCTATTTCCTTTAATAAGAATGCCTTCTCCGCTCTATTTATGTGGCTGCCACCTCCTCACTGTATAGTTACCAGCTTAAATATTACCTCCTCAGAGAGGCCTTCCATGACCACATTTTTTAGGTAGTGACCCACCCCCACCATCATATCTGCTGGGTGGAATGCATACTGTGTTGTGCTGCCCTATCTCCCTTCCATGGCAGCAGGCAGTCTTCAGCTGTCAGCCCCTTTAGGGACTGCTTCAGCTGCAGAGAGCAAGGTCATAACCCTTCCTAGGGTAGCCTACATCCAGAGAGGTGTCTAAAGGTCTGGTCACCTCAGCCCCACTCGGGACAACCCCAAAGGGTCATTCCACTCCAGCTCTCCTTGTAGCATGGGCTGGGGCTATCGTTGGGCCTGCTTTGCAGTGCAGCTTCTTCTTCTGCCTGCTTCTGGTTCCTTTTCCTCCCTTCCACAGAGGTTGATCCCTCCTTAGTAAAATTCTTAAAATTCCACCTCAGTGTTCATTTCTCAACACCAGGAAAGTGTCATTTCCTTCACAGTGTTTAAAACTATTTGAAATTGTTTCACTGATTCTTTGTAAGTTTATTGTTTGTTTCTCCCACTAGAATGTAAGTTACATGCACACAGGGACCTGTCTGATTTCTTCACTATTGTACCTCCAGTGCCCTGAAGCTTAGAATATCCTCATCTTCATCATCATTGTAAACACCTACTATTTATTATATGCCAGGTGCTGTTCTAAATACTTTATCTATGTGAATTCACTTCATCCTTATAACAGCCCTGTGAGGTTGGTACTATTACTTCCCCCATTTTACAGATTGGGAATATAAAATACAGAAGGGTTAGCTGGCTCACCCAGGGCCACACAGCTGGTAAGTGACAGAACCAGTATTTGAATCCAGGAAATCAGAGTTTAGATTCTGTGTACTTAATCACTCCAATAAGCTGTTTCTTTTTGTAGCTGCTGTTCAATAAATGTTGAATGATTGAATAAATAAAGAAAAGGGAATAGTTGAATATGCTTTGGGGGATATCACCTATTTATTCATTTGACAAATATTTTCTGAGTACCTGCTATCTGCCAGGCACTTTGGTATGCATAGGGGATAAAATATGAACAAAACAGATATGATCTCTGCCCTCAAAGAGCTTGTACAACCTAATGGAAGAAAATAGACAAAGTATGAAAATGAGTAATTATATTATTATGATGTGTTATTTTCCATCCTTCTAAGGTGGTGGTCTAGAAGTAGTATCACTATCATTGCTATCCAAGATGTTTGGTTTCATTTTTAGGCAATCAGAGTACCACCCATACCAGTTCCATAGGGTATACTGTTAGGTAATGGGGCCATGATGGCACCATTCCCTACCCTCAGTGATCTGTTTTTAAAAAAAGATTGTAGGGAAGTCATCATTTCCCAGGCTTAATAGGGAGAAGAGGATGGAGTTGCTGAAGCTCCTACTGATGATGGTGCCTAGCTGCAGGAAGAGTTACCAGTTCATTGTCTCAGGACTCAGTTCCTGAGTTCTTCCAGCAAATGGTGCAGAGGGCCAGAAGGAAGAGAGAGATTCAGGGAGAGTCAGCGTAGTTGGCTGCCTCTGCAGACTGAGAAAGCACATGTTAAAGAAGAAGGACTACAGTATAATGACTAAGAACACAGACTCTGGGGCTCAAAACTGGGCTTGTACTCTTGCTCTATCACTTACTGCCTGTGATACAAGGGCCTAGTTGCTCACTTGGGCTTCCTCTTCCTCAGGTGTAACATGGGAATAATAATAGCACCTGCCTCAGAGGTTAGCATCAAGTTGTTGTGAAGATAATGCATATAAAGCAGATCTCAATGACAACAGTATCTGGATTTCAGGGGAGTCAGGACATTAGAGCCATCCCAGTCATTATAAACTACAATGTAGAGTCTATCCCCTTTGCCTAGTGAAATTCAAAAGCAGAGAAGTTGCTGTTAGACACAAGCCAAATCACCTTCTCTTTAATGTCTCCAAAAATCTCATTCAGGGCTTCCTCAGCGTACATTTTTGTGGTTCATTAATAGCACTTATCCCGGTGTGACATACTGTTGCTTGTTTTGTATTATCTTCTCAATCAGATTTCTATTTGCTAGTGTTTGAATTGCATTATTTTCTCCCCCTTCCACCTCTCAATTATTAGAATAAGGGCATGTGTACTCTATGTTGGAGGAAATATATACTGAATCTGTGGCTCTGTTAAGAAATGGTTTCTGGGAATTCCCTGAAGGTCCAGTGGTTAAGACTCAGCGCTTTCACTGCCCTGGCCTGGGTTCGATCCCTGGCTGGGGAACTAAGATCCTGCAAGCCACGCAGTGTGGCCAAAAAAAAAAAAAAAAAAAAGTTTCTCTTTGCAGAGTGTAATAATTATCCCTGCTCTGTTATCAAGGTCAGTGTTTTTGACTCCTAGTAGCACTAGCCTAAGTTTGTATCAGTTGAAGCTCCTTGGGGACACTTCTTAATGATGGGATAATTTTTTTTTTCTTTGCCTTAAGAAAAATTGGAGCAACTTCTCATATTTTTCTATTATTTTTCCTCCCTTTCTTTATAGAGGAAGAAATAGCAAAGAGGAGGTAAGCAGGAAGTGAGTCTCCTAAAAAGAATTCCCCAGTGGTCAAGTGGTTAGGACTCCAGGCTTTCGCTGCAGAGGGCCCGGGTTCAATCCCTAGTTGGGGAACTAACATCCCACAAGCCCCGCGGTGCGCACCACCCCCCGCCCCCCCGCCGTCACTGCCCCGCGAAAGAATCACAAGTGAGAATGAAATTTGCAGGAGAAATTCAAACAAGGGTGATTTGGAGGATGCAGTTGGACCTAGAAAAGGACACAGGAGCATTTGATTTTCAGGACCCTGAAAGGAGTGAAGACTTCTTAGAACAGCCATAAGTAGTCATAGATGTAGATTTCTGAAGCTTAAGGAATAAACTTCTGCAAAAATTTCCAGATCACAAACGATGTCTCTGCTCTGGAATAGCAATCCTTGAAGTTGAAAATCTTCGAACCTCTGAAAAGTCATTGCTCAAAACCTGAGGATAATTCACCAAATCCCAGACTGACCTCCCTATAGAATCAGCTTGTGGTTCACGATTAAAAAAAAGGCAGGGAGAGAATTTGTAGAGTTAATTACTAGACCTCGGTCTATTAAATGTACAAAGCATACAAGGATGGTGCTGAAGCTTTGACGTAAGTGGAGGAACTTGAATTCTTTTGCAGCTGGAATGTGCTGGAACTTCCCAATGGCTTGAAAGAATGCTTAGAATTTCTTTTTTTATTATGATCACTGTTATTTCTCACAGAGGCAAGTGAATCTTCCCGAGCTCTCGTGACTGGAGTAGATGAGCCCCCAGCAGGTTTGTGGGGAGCAAAGCTGGCCAGTGCACCACAGCTTGGGCACATGGGATCCCTGTGATTCTTGTGCATGAGTGTCAGACAGAGCTGTTGTAAATCTTTAAAGCCAACAGGAAAATTAATGAGCACCGCACAGAGCAGGACCTTGTCAGCTCCATAATGGGTGGTGGGAGGAAGAATTCTGCTGCTTCCCCCCAGGCATTTAGTGTAACTCAGAAACGCCTGCTTTGTGTTCATTAGCCAATTTTAACAGCTTTCCACTCTGAAGAATTTAGTCATCTGCTGCTTTCAGTTCATGTGGGGGAAAACAGTGTTCAGTGCAATCAAGAGGATAGGGTCCATTGCATTGAATTTTCCCTTTAGGGATGAAAAAAGAATATTTCTCTTAAATCATTTAGGGCATTGAGTGCTCCATAAATAATTCCTACAGTGTGGATATAGAGCAGGGATTATTATATCTATCTTCTGAATGGCCTCCCCTACTAAAATGTAAGCTCTATGAGAGTAGGAATTTTATTTTGTTCACCACTGTATCCCCAAGACCCAGAACAATGCCCACTGCATAGGAGGGTCATAAGAAATATCTGTCTTCAAAATGTTGTTCTGAGGACTAATTGAGATGAGGATCGTGATGGTGTTTGGCACTCTGAAAATGCTGGTTCTACCCCTACCTTCCATAAATCATGTTGTTTTAGTAAGAATTTACATAATGGACGACCTACTCAATGGGAGAGTAAGCTAGGCTAGCATCTATTTACTGCCGTAAAAATAGATTTTAAAGAACTCTTCAGGTTGCAGGGTACTTATTGTTCTGTTTTTATACAGGTGTTATTTTTATTTTCTACTTAAAAAATGAAAACACATTTCATAAAGATATTGAATCAGAGTCCTGAAAAAGCAACCGTGGCCTATATGAGACTTTAAAACATCACTTCTCAAATAGCTTTTACCTAATCCAAGTAGGATAACATTTGGGGGCAAGTGAAAACTTAGAGGAATCTTTCTTAAAGTTAGCCTTCTTTCCTGAGACATTTGGTGAGACTTGTAAAATTCTGGAGGATGCAAATTAAGTATACTTGTAAATACTGCATTAAAAACAATGTATTCACTGTGTTTTTGCTTCAAACTGCTTAGTGCAACATTTATCAAAGGCAGAGAACACACTGATAAAAATATCCAGTTGTGTATTCTCAATTGTTATAAAAAGCTCTCAAGGCTGCTGAAGGTCACTTCTGGGCAAGTGTCCCTGTGTAAGAGGTTGGAGCATGTATTTGTGTATAATGAGTATTACTGAGGTTAGGGAATTCTATTCGCTGTGATGCAAGTTGTGTACATTTCCTTGGTTTTTCTCCCCATACGTATCAAGGAAAATGTTATCCTAGATTTTACTTCTCATTTACAGGAATGGGAAAGCAAAATGTGAAGTCTGTGTGGATTAGTATTTTATTTGTGGCTTGAATCCTTATTTCTGAGAGAGGGTAAGTTAGATGGTCCCCAGGGCTTTCCTTTCCCAATGTCACTGCTTTTTACATTTCTCCTTACTTCTTAAGCTTCTGAGTGGGGTACAATTGAGTGTGTGAGTAGGACTGGCATTGCCTAAAGGGTAATTAGGAAGCTGCCTAAGCGTCCTGATTTATGAGGCATTGAAAGGCACAGCTGACCAAAAATATCTCCTCCACTGGCCTGCCATCAGTGCCTGAAATTCCCATGATAAGAATCACCCATTAAAAGTTTTCTGCAGACATGCATGGTTTATTTGAGTTAATAAAACATTGTGTTTGGGAAAAAGGAAAGTGGGAAAATAGGAAAGTATCTCATTAGAATGACTTATTTTATCTTATCAATCTACCAATCTCTTGGTCAAGAGTAGCATCTTGACAAGTAAATATACTGTTTAAGGCTGGAGGGAATGTTGGGAGTTCAGAGTTTTGTGTAGCATCTTCATGTAGACTCTGAGCAGTATGAAGCCAATAGGCACTTGGGAGGGGATTGCCCAAAATGGACCAAGGAGCTAAGATATCAAAGACAAATTTAGGCATTTTGTAATTCCGTTTCAGGCCAGGTTAAGAAGTAGGGTATATAATAGTTGGAGGAATCTCCTTTCAATTCCCTTTTTCCACCATTTTAGTTCTTGGGTAACCATAACAGGACTAATGATTTGGTTATTCATAAAATAATATGTGTGATGAAGGCCAAGTAGATTTATGACCAGAGGGAGATACATTTGTAGAAGCAGAACTAATGATAATTCTGACTTTGTTGAGACTATTCTGTAAAAGTGTCTAGAGCAGTGTTTCTCAAGTCTTTTCTATAGACCACCTGTATCTGAGTCACCACTGGTGCTTATTAAATTGTCCCTCCCGGGTCCCCACCCAGACCTTCTGAAACAGATGTTGTAAGATAGGGGCCTGGGACTCTGCACTTTAACAAACATGTCTGTTGATTTTTATGGACATTATTTGAGAATCATTGGTTTGGAGGCTTCAGTAGATCATAGGGGTTAAAAGTATGGGCTCTAAAGCTAGGTAAATCAGGGTTCAGATCTCAGCTTTGCTGCTTACTTGTTGGTGACCTTGGACAAGTAACCCTCTGGCCCTCAGTTTCTGTCTAATAACAGTACCAACTTCACAAGATTGTTAAGTGAGGTCTGAGGAGATAAGTTGTATAAAATTTAGCACAACATCTGGCACTTAATAAGGGCAAAAGTGATAATCATTATTAAGATGAGTCTTAGGCAATGCTTACTGGTATTAAATATTTTGATGACTATGTACCTTGTAAAAGGTAAATTTAAAATTCTATTTCAATATATGGTAAAACCAATTGGTTTCCTAATTTCCTAATTACTATCACCTAAGGTTTCTCTGTTGCTTTTTCTTTTTTAGCTTTTCTGACTCCTCAAACATAACTGATAGCAAAAGAGTTGGATGGAAAAATTTTGTAATAAATATTTGCAATGATCTCATATAAATCATGATATCTATGTGAAGTATCTATGAACATACTTCAGTCAACCAATGGAAGAATTGGTTGACTGAGTATGCTCTACTTTAAAATATTTTGCATATTCTTACTAGAACAGATCACCTGGCTCCTGTTCCAGCTGTTGCTTTCCTTTATTCTCTTATATCTTTACCCCTTCTTTCTTGCCTCTTGCTCTCTCTCCTTGGTTGACAAGTGCCTACATTCTCTATTTTTTTCTGTTTCCTTGTGTCTTTCTGGTGTAATTCCTTCTCATTTATCTTGCAAGCAGAATTGCTCTACACAGCAAAATTTAGAGCTGAGAGAACTGATTGAAATGCTGTTGAATTGTATAGTAGCTTATTCAAGGACATTACTGATAAATGCAAAAGTGGACCTTATGCCTAAATAGATCTCAGAAAATCAGATCAAGAGGAAAAGAGCAAAGATAAAAATGGACTCTTATTATTTCATCTTAGTATAAATTATGGTAAACAGTTTTACTCTAATGGCAATGTAATAATGAGAAAGATAGTAGAAACTTATGTAATCGCAAGGTGGAATAATGGGATACATTATAATCTGGAGTATAGAGAAGGAAAACTGGGAGAAATGCTGACCTTCAGTGTTCTTCCCTCAACTATGATCTAAAAGAAACAGCCATGTGGAGTCTAAAATATGACACAAATGAACTTATCTATGAAACAGAAACAGACTCACAGACACAGAGAACAGACTTGTGGTTGCCAAGGAGGAGGGGGGCGGGGGAGGGTCGGATTGGGAGTATGGGACTGGCAGATGCAAACTATTATATATAGAATGGATAAACAACAAGGTCTTATTGTATAGCACAGGGAACTATATTCAATATCCTCTAATAAACCATAGGGGAAAAGAATATGAAAAAGAATGTATATATATGTATAACTGAGTCACTTTGCTGTACATCAGAAACTAACACAACATTGTAAATCAACTATACTTCAATAAATAAATAAATAATAAATAAATAAATGAAATGGCCAATGGAGAAAATGGTGCAGTTGGCATCATCTCACATGAATTCCTTTCTGAATGCTAGGATCCCCTTTTAGTGGTTGAAATATGGACTCTGGGAATTAGAATGCTTGGGTTCAAACCCTGGTGTCACAATTATTAGCTGAGTGTCCTTGGACAATTTAGTCTCTCTGTGCCTCAGTTTCCTTATCTGGGAAATGGAGGTAATAATAGCATGTCCTTTACGTGTGCTTAGGAGGATCAAATAAGAATAACACATGTAAAACATTTAGAAAAGTGCCTTCTTAATTATTGATTGCTACTGATATATTATCGTTCTTATTTTTTATTCACCAAGTTGGAAATCCTTGATGGTACCCTGGCTGAGGAGGGGGTGTCCAGGGAGTCTCTGGGTGGACCATGTTGTTCACACTGTGAAAATTTGCTGACAGTGGTTATTTTTCTTTCTGGGAAGCAAGTTTCCCTGCCTGGCTGCCATTCCCCTCTATTCAGATAAGTGCACTATGATTTGATCATCCCCAGTAAATCTTGGAGAGCTTTGGATTTCTAAATTGACTCATTATTAATGATCACACTTTGGAACACAGCCACCCACCTGTGACTACATAGTAAGAAACTAGAGATGTGTTTAGCATTTACTAAAACTCTCTCTTAACAGAACATGCTTCTCAATTCTGGAACTATCTACTTGGCCCAGTGCATATTTCTTTCTCTCTCACTAGTATTCTGCTTTTTTGGGTCATTCACCCTATGTGAGTTGACTAATAATAAAGCTGAGAATTTGTCATTTAAAATATTGCAGGTCTCAAACACAGTCAGTAATGCTCAAAAAGTAGAGAAATGTTTAAATCCCTTTGGCGCAAGTGTAGGAAAGCAGGAACAAGGGCATCATTTTTCAAAAAGTATTCTCAGACAAATCATTCTCTGAGAGACTTTTTAAAAAAATCCGTCATGCAAGGCACACACCCTTGTGCTTCTATTCCATTTTTATCATACCAATCTCCCTTGCAAACTTGAGGTTGTTCATAAATATTTTCCTTCCAAACTGTGGGAAATAAATCGTGAGTAATTTGGCTCTTTGATAAAGTTATGTTAGGGGACTGCTTCTCATTGAAACAATGAACACAAAGGCAATTCAGTCCTGGGGCCTCTGACAAAACTCTCAACAGCCAAGGCTGTGTTCGCGCTCCTTGTTCTCAGGCATTCCAGAGGAGTGGCAAAGGGACAGCCAGCACAAGGAATTTTCAAGGTTTTTTTTTCCCACCCTTCAGAGTTGATAAGTCTCTAATCATTTAGAAAGGGACTTGTTCTGCAAGAACCCAAAGTATCCCAAAGAACTATGTTTACCCGTAACAGGCCTTGCTCTCTGTTTAATACAGCCAGATGCACACTGCTTTTTGGACTCGCCATCATATCCCTACAGATTTGACCTCACTATTAAAAGATTATCCTGTGATTGAGAATTTCCATTGCATCAAATACCAAATATTAGTAACATTCCTCTATGGGGAAATTGATGTAATAAGAAGGCATAGACTGGGTTGACCTCAGACAAATTATACACATAGGTATGTGGAGATTATGCAACTAATCTGCTGGCTAATAAAGCCCAACAGTACAGAGAATAAAGCTTTGGGGGCAGAGACTTTCCCACTAGCTCGTGAAGGAAGTATTCATGTTCATCTGAAGCCATAGATGGAAGTTTTATGTGATTCTGTTGCCTTGGTACTGTGATGGTTATTTTGAAAGATGCCAAGGGTGAGAAAGTATACAGAAGTGTGGCAGAATGATGGAATGATGGAACGGGAGTGGGGTCACGGGGCGGCTTGCTCACATTTCATTTTGTTGTTTACTTTTACAAAGAGGAACATGAGGTTTCTTCTATTTTTCTTTTTCTTTCCTTTCTTTTTTTACTTTGGAAGCCAATAATGCTCATAGGAAATTAAAACTGCAGTGAAAGGGCTGCAAATGATTTGAGAATCAAAACATTAAAAAATGATTATAACAGTGACCTATGTTTTGGAATGTTGCCAGAAAAGGTGTTGAAAGACCACCTAGTGAAGATTCTAATCAAAAAGACTGGAAGACCATATAGGGCCCCAGCAATTTGGTAAACTAGCTAAATTAAACTTTCAGTTATGATTTTGCTTGAACATACTTTAAAAACAGTTGATTAAATTTTAAGTGTTTAAAAAATAAATTACAAAAGCAGTACGTGACCAATGAAAGAAAGTCAAGCAATGCAGACATATGCAAAATAAAAGGTGAGAATTCTCTTTCCCCTGCAGGGGTAAATACTACTATAATCTATCTGTCAGAACTTTTGAGATGCTATATATATTATAAATGTGTTTCGGGGGTGGGAGCTAATACTATAAGTATTGTTCTGTCATTTTCTTTCACTGAATAATATATTGTGGGCATCTTTCTACTCTTTTAAAAAATAGATATTATTTATATTCTTCTTTTTAATGTGTAATAGCTATTTTATATAAAGTGAAATGGAAAAGAAGGCAACCTGGCAATTTTGAAACTTAAGAAAATCCTATATCTGACATATTTAAAATATTTTTCTTGGTATGATGTACTTACCACCATGTTTTATAAGTTGCTTGTAAATGATATCTACTAGGTAGCATTCCATCTATCAGGATAAGATAGGAATAGGTAAGAAACTAAGAGATATGCTACAGGTTATAAAAGCAGACTTCATAAGAGTATGTATAGTATAATTCCAATTCTGTAAGAGGTATGTATATGCATAGAAAGTAGTCTAGCAGCATCTACACTAAACTGCTAACAGCTATTATCATGATTGTTGGAATATAGGCATTTTTTTTTTCTCATTATGGTTTTCTGTATTTTCAACAGTGAACTTTTATTACTTTTTAAATTAGTTAAAAAGTAAATGTAATATAAAAAAATGCAATGCATCTGATGAAAAAGTTCACGTCCAACAGCCACAGAAAGTAAACCCATCTGAATTAGCTTCCACTCCATCCCCAAACCCCAGAATATAAGAGTAGAAATACCAGGTCCTTATTTGATTTTCTTAATTTAAGGAATTATATTTGAGTTCCCTCATTAAGAGAAGGTAATCTTTAGCATCAGTGAGTTGATCAGGAAATGAGGCAAAAATCAGGAGATCATATTCCTTTATTACATATATGAAATATAAAAAATTAACAGAGCAATATATATATATTTTTTGCAAGTCCACAGGACCTCAGGAAAAATATGTTCTGTATGTGAAGTTAATCTTATGGCACTGTGGTTCACGTTTTATATATTCAAGTACAGAAGAAACGATATGTATAGTGGTTATGCATGAGTACAGAAGAGAAATAATAATGAAAAACTGTAATTTGGTGAACTATCACATACATTGAGTCAAAAAATGAGTGAATAGAATGACCATATACTGCTAATAAAGACAAGGAGGAAACTGTTTCCATATTCAGGTTTAAATACTAAACACAAAAATAAAACAAATTGTGTCTACAATAATTTGTGAAGTGTATACAAGTGCATTGCAAATAAATGGGCTTTTTAAAATTTAAAGTCCATTTCCTCTTTATCCAAGCATTTTCTACACTTATGACTCCTTTCTCTTATTTTAGAGTCTCTTCTTGTTCAGTTTTTTTAAAAGTTTCATCATGGCCGGTATCTGTGGAATCTAACCTCTATCCCAAAGCTGAGACTTCATGCAAACATATTCTCCTTTCAGGTTGCATCTTCACATAGTTACTCTCAAGTGTTCAAGTTTAAAGAGTACAACTTCCATTTTGTGGTCACTTTTTTTCCACGCGTGGTGATAGTGCTTCTGTTTCAGCAGGTTTTCTTACATGCCCTTTTCTTTTTTTTTTTTCTGTCAACGGCAGTCTCCAAACTTTCACAACACAAGTGGTAGGTAGTAAAGTGCTTTATACAATGAAATACTATATACATGTGGAGAGGTTCCATTTAACACCCCACAGACCAAAGTTCACACACATCACGCAAGAGAAGGCTCTTTTAAAGAAACACCTTTTCTGATACTAGGGTTGGGGATTCCTTAAAATCTCATTAATTACTTCAAGTAGCACAAATGTAAGTAACATATCTGAAGATGGGAAGAGTCCTTGTTAGATGCATTACCCTTAATGGATTACTGCTAAATATCTTACTGCTATTAAAATATTCTTAATAGTTATGAATTTCAGAATCAGTCCCATAGAAAATAGGTATCGGTATTGGATTTTTTCATTCCACTTTATGAAACAAACTGTATTTAAACATGGGCCCAAAAGAGATAGGGTAGACAAGGGCCATGCATTGGAACATTTCTATATATTTTGGCACTAAAAAAAAATTCCAGTTTCATCTTTGAGGTCTCCTTTCCATTATGTTTGTGTTTTGTACATAGAGAATTGCCATTATGTGCTATACACCTTTTCTGCTACTTGCACTCTCTTTTCAAAATATCCATGACTTTTCTTCCAAGAGATGGTTTCCAGTGCTGGACAAAACTTTTCATATTCACGACTAGTTTGCCTGTTCTTACATCCTCATGTCCTGCTACAAGGTACTCCAAACCTGAAAGAGAACAAAATTAGGGACTATGTAGTATCATAGTTTATTGAAGGGAGAGATGTGACTTTAGCAGTTTTATATATACATGGTTCACGGTTTTATAAATTCATAGTTGAAATAGGGAGTCATAGGCAATAATGGCTGACACTTAGTAAATATTTATTATGCGCTAAATGCTTTAAATGTATTATCTCATTTAATCTTGAAAATAACCCTATGAAGTAGGTATTACCTTTCTTCTTTCCTTGTTTTACAAATGAGGAAACGAGGCTTGACAAGATTGAGAAACAGTGTTTCCCAGTAAGCAGTGCACCCTGACTCAAGCTCAGGCCTGTCTGATTGTTGAACTTTTACTCTTTCCCTCTATGGTGAAGAAGTGAGGATTCTGTGGGTACTTAACATGCTGCTACAGTTCAATATTTCTTGGAGACTCACTATGTATGGTAGTGTATATTAAGGAGGATTTTATAAAAGTGAAACAATCATTTGGGAAAACGTATTGGAAGAGAGCTATGGATTATACAAAATAACACGTCTCCTATATAAAGTCGATGTGTTTTTGGAATATAGAATGTTTGTCATACTTAAAAAAAAGATGAGACTTGACTAGTGCTGACTTTATAATTCAAAATTCTTTTCAGGCTTCAAGTAAAAATTTTGGCTAACAAACATAAAAATCCAAAAGGACAATCTCATTATCTATATATACATTAATAAAAAGAAATGTGATAATCTCCCTCAGTACATGTCTGTAGTAATATCAATATTAGTATTTTGAAACAATTTTCTTTAATATTATAGGGTAGAGCAAATAAGTAATTACATTTATAAAATAAAACTTTCCTATATAAGATAAAGAGACTTATATACTTTAAAACTCAAGTTAAGGGAAAACATGAGATGTTAAAATTCAATTGAAAATATCAATTTAAACTCATGGTTTAATATATACAGTCTTGTTCATTCACTAAAATGGCTTTAAAAATGTCATTCCAGTGGTAATGAACACCTGTAACAAACATAATGTCTCTAATAACAGGTCTCACTAAAGACAAAACTAAACTAAACAAGGCTTCTTGAAGAAATGCTTTTTTTAGGTCCAGGGCAGGAAGATACAAGGTAAGCATGGGATTTCTTATTGTGCTAAAAAAAGCAAGGAAGCTTTCAAAGGTTAATGGGAATCATTTTAAAAGGATACAGGAACCAGCAAGGGAGGGTTACAACTCGCCAAAGTTGTGATAATTTGAGCACCAAGAATGTAATAATTGTGTGTGTGTTAACATACTGAATCAACAAAAATCCATAATTCCAAAGTGATACTCAAAAAAGAGAAAGCCAGAGAAAAATTAACTTGTCCTCTTGAGACAGTTGTTAAAACCATTCCTTACTTTGGAAATTGGAAATTAAAGGAAAGAATTTAGCATTTATCCTGCTTTTATAATAGGAACTATATTTCATGGTAACCTAATAGCCCAGCTTGGGAGAGAAAGTCCTCTTACAGAATAATGTTAATTGATAAATGAAGGGAATTAGGTGAAATTAGAAAAACATCATTTCTCAAATTCTAATGAAATTATTCATTGAGGAAGGGATTGCCAATTGGTGATAAAATCATTAAATTGAATAGTTAATGGGGAACTGGATATTTGCTTAGTGACTAAGTAACTCATACTCATTGTTTTCTAGTCTCAAAAGGGAACCCATTGGAGAGATCAGACTGTAATCACTCCAACCCCAGAGTCAAGTTTAGCAACCCTGACGGTGGGTCATCCAGGTACTATATATCTTGTGATGTGATTTAACATGACGCACACAACAATATCTATGATGAATTCTAGACAAAATGTTTATCTTGAGTCTATCAAGCTTTTCTTTATGATTACAAGAAATACAGGAAGTAGAGAGACAAGCTAAATGACACCACAAAGAACCAACCAGACAAATACAGAAGGCAGGATAATCTACAGGACACCTGGCCTGGTTTCTTCAACAATAATAATTTCTTCAATACTAAAAAGAAACTCTGCATGAATAAAAGATACTTGAGGGACTTAAAAACTAGATACAATGTGTGATTCTGGATTGAATACTGGCAAGGACAAACCACGTCTAAAGAACATTTTGGGATCAATTGGGAAATTGGAATATGATCTGAGTATATGAAAATTAAAACTGAAGGTAAAGATAATAACTGAATAAAGTAGGTTGCAGAATGAAGCATATACTTATGATTTCATTTTTGTTAAAATATATACATATATATATAAGATGGATTATAAGGTATTTAAATTCTTTAAAGGGTAACCTTAGCTTCTTCATGAAAAAGAATCCCAATATTTAATTAACAGTTAAAACATAATCGTCTTGATATTGTTTGTATCATCTCTAAAATAATAAAATCCTCATTTAAAAATATGATAAACAGGGCTTCCCTGGTGGCGCAGTGGTTGAGAATCTGCCTGCCAATGCAGGGAACACGGGTTCGAGCCCTGGTCTGGGAAGATCTCACATGCCGCGGAGCAACTAGGCCTGTGAGCCACAACTACTGAGCCTGCGTGTCTGGAGCCTGTGCTCCGCAACAAGAGAGGCCGCGACAGTGAGAGGCCCGCGCACCGCGATGAAGAGTGGCCCCCACTTGCCGCAACTGGAGAAAGCCCTCGCACAGAAACGAAGACCCAACACAGCCATAAATAAATAAATAAATAAATTAAAAAAAAAAAAAAAAAGAATTAAAAAAAAATACGATAAACAATTTTTAGGAAACTTTCAGTGTTAAGTCTAGTATTTTATTTTATTTTTTAATTAAAAAAAATTTTTTTTTTATAAGGAAGTTTTTTAAATTATTATTTATTTATTTATTTTTGGCTGTGTTGGGTCTTCGTTTCTGTGCGAGGGCTTTCTCTAGTTGCGGCAAGCGGGGGCCACTCTTCATTGCGGTGTGCGGGCCTCTCACTATCGCGGCCTCTCTTGTTGCGGAGCGCAGGCTCAGTAATTGTGGCCCACGGGCCTAGTTGCTCCGCGGCATGTGAGATCTTCCCAGACCAGGGCTCGAACCCGTGTCCCCTGCCTTGGCAGGCAGATTCCCAACCACTGCGCCACCAGGGAAGCCCTAAGTCTAGTATTTTAAATGAATTTACTTTGAAACTATAAATAGAACAAATATTATAGGAGTTTGCCATTACTTTGAAGTATAAATATAAATTACACTAATAAAAATGATGCTGAATAAATCCATAAATTATGGAACAGCATCATGCCAAAAGTTAGCAAGGAAAACAATGTTACCTGTTGTATCACTTATTAGCATTTACATTTTATTTTCCTATCTCTATGCTTTTGACATCTACCTTGCTATAAGTTTTTATTTATTTATTTATTTTTATTTTTTGGCTGCGTTGGGTGTTTGTTGCTGTGTGCGGGCTTTCTCTAGTTGCGGTGAGCGGGGCCTACTCTTTGTTGTGGTGCGCAGGCTCTAGGCACGCGGGCTGCAGTAGTTGTGCCATGCAGGCTCAGTAGTTGTGGCTCACGGGCTCTAGAGCGCAGGCTCAGTAGTTGTGGCACATGGGCTTAGTTGCTCTGTGGTATGTGGGATCTTCCCGGCCCAGGGCTCTAACCTGTGTCCCCTGCATTGGCAAGCGGATTCTTAACCACTGAGCCACCAGGGAAGTCCCAACCTTGCTATAAGTTTGAGGGCGCGAAGTTTACTTTGTATCCATAGAGAAAGAAAATATAATACTTTAGTGCTAGTCTTGGTATTCTAAAATATATGATTGATGAATGAGTAAATGTATGTATGAATGTAGGAATGAATGAATTTGCAGGGATGCCAATTAGATTACTTCTTTTCAAAAGTAGCAAAGGAAATGTTGGTGTGTAAAGTTTCAGAGTTTTCTTATCAGCTTTCTTTGGCCTTAGCTATTGAACTTGTAAAATGGAAAAACAAAGTGAAATGAAAGAGTGTCTGGTTTTGCTTTGGCAGGTTCTAGTCTTTTCATCAAAGTGAATAAACATGTTTTCAAGAATTCTTTGAATAATTGTGCTTATGTTTTCAATTGTGATGAACTCAGTTGATTCTTTTACTCTATTTGGCAGAAATCTGATTAGGAAGTATAGTTCACTTCCTGGAGGGTGGCTCAGATTGTCAAAGCTTTTGTTTATAATGTCTTACTAAAAAACTGAGTGGATTTCTTTCTTTCTTTCTTTTTTTTTTTTTTTTTTTGGCCAAGATAGTAGAAAGTGCTTATAGAAAGAGCCCCGGGAAACAGAACTTAAATTGATGACTCCTAGTCTCCGGTATTCAAAATCCAAGATTCTGATTAATTCATTTGTTCTTTGTAAACATATTTATTTTAAAATGTCTTTAAAATTTTCCTTATTAAAATTTAGATTAATTTAAATAAAATATGAAGAGGTATAAAAGGGTGTGAGAGATTAGTCAATAGTCAAAAGTCAAGAGTTTTATATCACTGTGTAGATCGTTTAGGTTGCCGGGAGTATTTTATTGATAGTTTTTCTCTCTCTTTCTCTTTCTCTCACTCAGTTATCTATTTCTCTCAAATTTATTAACCAAAGACCATAAATGACTTCTTAACATAACTGTGGTTTCCTGGACTTAAATTTGAAAAGAATTAGATCCAGAACACAAATTACGCACCTGTTTCAGCAGTGCCATTAAGACACAGCTGGCAACTTCGTAAACAGGGAAATACAGAAGATTAAAAAATATATTATTTGTTTTACTAGAACTTACTCTGTGGGTACTTTGTTACTATTATTTGGGTACTAATGGTAGGCCCTGGAGATAGTATGGTCAAAAATCTAAATCCCATCCTCAAATTTAATGAGGGAGACAGAAATAAGCAGCTTATGACACAGTATGAGGAGTGTACTTGTAGAGTGAACAGGTATGAATCCCAGGCTTACTTGCTTGCCTCTATGTCTGCCACAATGTTTTAAAGTGCAAATTTCCCTCCACTGCAAGTTTCTCTAAGATTCTGTAGTTTTGTTGTTGTTTGTTTATTTTTGCTGTTTCTAATTTGAAACCAAAATGATCATTTAATGAAAAAGAAGATGATGAGAACTTGAGAGTTGTTTTCTATCCAGGAGAAACAGATGCTTCTCATGCAACAGTAAAAATGAATTCGATATTATTTGCACAGATGGAATTTTGCATTTGAACTTCCTTTTGGGAGCAAGCTCTAACCAGGGCATCATAATAGGACCTAGCTTTCCAATACAGTATTATTGGCAGATAAATTCATGAAAGTGCTTTCCTTGCTACTGACACCTGGAACCAATCTGAGACTTCTCTTTCAGGACAGAAAATATTATATTGCTGGATTTTAAAATATTTTACTTTTATAGAGCATGTGAAAGAGAAAAAATTTTTGATGTCAGTTCAAAGAATTCCATTTGGATTTTTCCTAGATCAGATGGTGAAAAGGAGAGATACTCTTGCTGAGTTTATTTAGGTTGTGGTTCAGAGAATGTAGGACAAGCAGCAAATCAGCAGAAACACGGTAGGTAACAAGCTAGAAGAGACTAATGCTCACCAGGGTTGAGGATTGGACAAGTGCAGCCTCTGTTAGTCCATGATTCTGGATATAATGTTCGTTTTCCTCGCAAAATTTTCAATTTGGTGGATTTTAAGACTTTTTTAATCTTCACATTGACCTCAGCATGAGATCCTTTATCATGAGCTGATAAAATCTTTATTTTTAGCACTGTAACAACACAATTCCAAAAGTCAAAATGCATAGAATTTCATACTATCCTTTGAACTTTGAATGACTTAAATATGCATTTCAGAGTATAATGGAAAAGTGAACCAATGATGATAATGTGGAAATTTGCTTTAAAAATCATTAGGGATTAAGAGGTACAAACTACTATGTATAAAATAGATAAGCTACAAGAATGTATTGTATTGTACAACACAGGGAATATAGCCAATATTTTATAATAATTGTAAATGGAATATAACCTTTAAAAATTGTGAATTGTTAGTTGTACACCTGAAACATATAATATTGTACATTAACTGTATACACCTCAATAAAAAGAAAGAAAATCATTAGGCTCATTGATTTTGCACTGACTTCATCTCATTTATCTATATTAACTATCCTCTTCTTTCTTAACATTTTTCAATTGCTACTTCTGTCCATATCACTATGCTAAGAGAATATCAGCCATTTGCCTACTGCAAATAAATCTTAAACACATTCAGCTATCAAATCTAAATAGAAAAAAGATGCACAGGAAGTAGAATTGTTATCTTGGTTTTTATTTAGATTCTGACTATATTATACTCTTATAGCTAGCTTTGTGTAATGTTATGACAAAAAGCAAAATATTACTGCCAGGACATATTTTATGTATTCTAAAGAGATTAAATAATATTATTGATTACTTAATTTTCTTCCCTGGTGTAAAATGCAAGCTGACTGGGATTAGGAAGCTGTCCTACGTGATGGCAGAGCTCCAGTTTTCGATATGACTCCTGATTCTATTATGTTCTTCCATCTATGAAATGGATGTGGATAGGGATCAAGTAATGGGATAAATTGGGGTGGGGAAAAACATAGACCTAAGGAACACTGAATGCAATGTTCTGTATTATTAGGAGAGTTCTTACTGGCTCACCTATATCTTGGAAGATGATGGAAGATTGTGTGTAATAAAAGAACCCTATCTTGGCTGGTACCATATCCTGAGAATATGGCTGTCAGATGGCCATGTTTTCTTTATAGATTCACCAAATTCACCAAGTTATAGATTCACCAAATTTTAGACGTCTAAGGGCTCTTAAGAGCTCATCTAGTCTTGTTTTATGTATGAGGAAGCAAGTTTTAAGTAATTAAGTAAACTGCTCAAACGTGTATGACTGATTGATTAGAGGTAGACTTTGGACTAGAACCCTGGTAAGATAAATGCATGAAGGGTACATATTGTAGTAGCCCCTCGCACATGGCCAATGCTCAATAAATGTTCACTATTATTTTTCTACTAGACTGTAAGCTCAAAGAGAGCAGGAACCTTATCGACTCACTATTATAACCCAATAAATATTTGCTAAAAGAATAAACAAAATGAATCGAGTATTTTTTCTATTAAGTCAGAGAATGGGGAGGGGGAGACCATTTTCCCCAAGTCTATAGTTACATTGCACTTAATAAGACCAAGATACTTTATGACATCATTAAAAGCATTCAAGTTCTCTTAAGCAGAAAATAATACAGTTGTATTAAAAGATACGAATGTGGTTATTTGTAAATTCAGTCATAGAGCTATTGAATCTATGTGATAATGAAAACCAGTTGATATTTCTATTGAACTGAATGACTTTGGACTAAATTGTCATGTTTTTTTGCTTTTAATAGTAAATACCTTTCCCTCTAAACTGACTTTTCTTTACTGGGCACTATGCATTTCAAAAGTTTGCTTCTATTATTTAACTAAGTTGGCAGGTGAAAGGAGGGAAATATGCACATAATTTTAGATAAGATTTTTGAGGTTTTTAACATTTATGTTTTTATCTTTTATGAGATTAAATACAATGTTATCAAGAACCTAAACGTTTTGTTTCAGAAATCATGACTTAAAACTTTCTGTTCATTGTAATGCATAAATAATAAATAATGCTGTATACATTATGGAATAATAAAAAGATTCAGACACTAGTCAATGACATGTTGGCAAGATAAGGCATCTTTAATATACTTAATAATAAACATAAAGCCATTTGGAATTTGAAGATAGTAACAGTCTTTACTTAGGGCAATGGCATTTTCCTTTGTCCATACACTGTATTTTCCTGGCATTTGAAAGGTAGAGGAGTCTAGAGTATACAGAGAGGGCAGGGAAGAGACTCAGGCAGAGAGCTCGTCTCAAGGCCTCCCCACTATATTTCCCCTTCCTCCTCCCTAACACTGACTGAGCATCTAGTATGTGCAAGGTAATGTGCTGTGTGCTTTTCAAAAATCTCATTTCATGGGGAAGGTGGCGTCATCCCTATTTTACAGATGAGGAAGTCTGGAGACGTTAAGTTACCCACCCAATAAACCACAAATAAAACCCATGTAGGTCTGAGCCCAAAGCCTGAGCTTTTAATCACTGTGAAATATACTGCTTTAAACTGATTTCTGCCTAGTAGTACTACAGGATAAACTGGCTGAGAAATCATTTAAGTGGCTAGAGGCTTCCCTTTTAGATTACTAATACAAGAAGCATTTATAAGAAAGGATTACGTGTCATGATTTTTTTCTTTTTCTTGTTTGCCTCTTTTCCACATAGCAGGATAACCCTGCTTTTGCTCTAAAAGCCTCCTGCTCTCACCATTACATTCAACACCATCTCTATTAGGAAAATCTAGGTCAAGGCCAGACTACTATGTTTACTATTATTATATAAGACTAGTGCTTTGATTTACTGTGAATGTCATAAACCAGGCCACCCATTTCCTTAAAAACTCTTCGTACTTAGTTTGAATAGATCCTTAGAAGCATTCAAGCACTTCAAACTCACCGTATGAATATTTCATTCCACAGAATGCCTTGGAGTTTCTTAACACCTGTTCCTTACACTCACATTTACCTACAGAAAGTAAATGAAAATGGTGTTAGTTATTTAGAAAAAAAGTTAAAAAAAAACAAAACTAAAAACAATCGCAAGTAAATCCAAGTGGCATAACTCTTTAAGGCTTGAGTGATTCATACGATATAATCCATAAGAAACCATGAAAAGTCACTCAAAAGAAATAGAGTCATTTTTTGAATTAGTTATCATCCAATAAAGTATTGACCTAAGAGAAATATAGAAATGTAGAAACAATGATATATTTTAATGCTTGTAATTGATGTTATGATAAATATAGTCTGGATTAATATTCCATGCTAATGGAATGGAACAACTGAATGGTTAACCTATAGGAAAGACAACTGTTTTCTTACAATTAATGTTCACCACAATAAAAATCAAATCAAATCAAATCATTGAGAAATCCTTTGAAGGTAATGCTATCCAATTTTTAAAATATTTATTAAGCACCTGTCATGTGCAGGACATGATGCTATATACTTCAGAGTATATAAAGATGAGCAAGATACAATTCTTGCCTTAAGGCTTATAATTCAGTAAGGTGAATAAAGCAAGTGTGTAAACAGTAATAAGTGTTCTAGGTCAGGTACAATATGCTTGGATGGGAAGGCCACATGTTTGGGAAGATGGAAAAGGCTTCATGGCTGAAGAACGATTTGAAGTGGACTTTGAAGAATAACTAGGTTATTTTCTCCCAACAGTTAAAATTGTGTATTACAATTATTATGTATGAAAGATTTGCCAGAAGAAATCTTTGGAAGACTTTCAAAATGCCTTTGTACATAGTCTATAATAGCATTCTTATACTTATTTACGTACCTGTTTCCTCTCTAGACTGTGATCCTTGAGGACGATGGTTATGTCTTATTATTCATCTTTATATTCTTAAAGCCCAGAATGGATAGGATTTTCATTCTTTTTTTTTTTTTGGCCATGCCGCTCAGCTTGTGGGATTTTAGTTCCCCGACCAGGGATCAAACGCGGGCCCTCGGCAGTGAGAGCAGAGTCCTAACCACTGGGGAATTCCCCAGGATTTTCATTCTTACTGATTTCACAATTAGATATAATTCTACCTCTTCCCTAACCCCTCCCCTCCTACCCTCACACATTGCATTTTATAGGCACTGAGTGGCATAACAGCAGGTAACATTTACTGAGGAGCACTTACTACATGCCAGACACTATTTTAAGTCTTTTACATTTATTTACTCATCTAAGATTCTAACAAATAGAAATTTGACAGGAATACAGAGATAAAAGGATGAGCAAAGAAATGTAAGAGAGAAAGGGGAGAGAGTGTTCATGGAAGAACCAGTTGTTCTGTTTATCCTGGGTACAGATTGAGTTGAGAATAATAGAAGGTATCATGGAGGACCTTGATTGATACGCAGTTAGGGCCTGAATTTAATTTGTTAGATAAAGGGGAATTTTCAAAGCTATCAGCTTAAAGAAGTTACATGAATTTAAAAAAATATATATGAAAATTAATCTGGCATTACTGTATCAAAACTATTGGAATGGAGAAAAAATGAAGGCAGGGACCAGTTAGAAACTAGTGAAATTGGTAACACACAACAGTAACTAAATTGAGTACCAACTATAAGCCATAAAGTTTATAAGGAATTTTATCCATATGATCTTATTTAATATTTACAATAAGGTTATGAGAGAGGTACTATTAACAAATGAAAAAAGGAAGGCTCAGAGAGGTTAATTAGCTTGTTCAAGGCAGCGTATAGCTAACAAGTAGAAAAGCCAGATTTTAAGCCTGGGTTGGCGAGAATCTGAAGCCCCCGATCTTTCCATTGTACTGTCTTTCTAAGGCAGATGGGATGTGGGTCTGAGAGGTGGCCATGGGTGTAGATAGGAAGAAATATCAAGGGATGCTGCAGAGTTAGGGTCTACAGGTGTACAAATCCTGTCACTGGATTGGATGAGGACAAGCATCCAATTTTATGAGGAAACATAAAAATGTACTTGAAATTTTCAGCCAAGGTGACAGAGAGGATTGTAGTTTCACTAACAGAAATAGGGAAGTTAGGAGAAGGAGAGCATTTTAGGAGTGTATTAAGTTTTTTTTTTTTGTAGTAATCAATAGTCTAATTTAATTATTGAAAGTTTATTGAGTAGCTCATAGAAAGGAGAAAAAGCTGAAGAACCAGAACTCTGAAAGAACAAGAAACAAGAGAGCTCCAGAGATCTATTGGGCAGTCTCTTTATGGCTTTGCCATTGGAATCATGAACTCTAATCATTTTCAGAATTTGTCACTTTCAGCTCAAGATTTAAATTCTAGGGACAAAACATCTGATTGGCCTCTCTAAGACTGTATTAAATGGTGGAAGAGTGGTTCCCCAAAGAAAAACTGGGTTGAGCTACCACAGAAATAGCAAGAAAGAAGGGGAAATGGATCTGGTCAGGCAAAAAAACAACAGAGGTCTAGTACGAGGAGAATATAATGAATTAGAGATGCTGAAGACATACAAGTGAAAATGAGAGTGTGATTCTGGTGAGATTGGGTAGGTAGATATGGAAAATGGAAAATACTGACATATTGGCTCTAGCTAAAGTTTCTTGAGAAACCAGAATGAGATCTGCAAGTAGAAAATCACAGTGGAATTAAATAGTGGGAAAGATAAATCAAAGATGCTTAAAATGAGCTGTTGTGATTTGTTAAATAATATTGCTTATCATCTAAACAAAGCAGAGGATTGCTCATTCAGAAATTGTAGCAACCTGAGTGGACAGCTCACGGCCTTTGATGATTCCACCAAAGCAAGAGAGTATGGTAACTACCATGCATATCTTACTCCTCAACATAATGCTCTTCTCTTTAGTCCTTGAGCCTATAAGAACATGAGTAGGGAGGGACAATATTGGGGTGGGGGAGTGGGAGGTACAAACTATTGGGTATAAAATAGGCTCAAGGATGTATTGTACAACATGGGGAATATAGTGAATATTTATAGTGAATATAGTAATAACTGTAAATGGAAAGTAACCTTTAAAAATTGTATAAAAAGAAAAAAGAAAAAAAATTTAGTAAAAAGAACATGAATAAGTGTTACTTGAAGACCTTTCCTTGGCTGCTTTCCAGTACTCCCTTTTCATATGTTAAGAAATCAGACATTAAAATTTGCTTTTGAATAAATCTTTTTTTGATTAGGCTTCAGCCCAGATGTGTTTTCTTAAAAGAAATTTGGAAGAAGAGGAAAACCTATTTAGTTATACTGGGTTGTTAGAACGTTTTAAAAAAAAAGTATTGTTTACAGTTATCTGGTACTAGTTAAAGCCAGTTTTGTTGGACAGGCAGTGAAATTTTACATCTGATGCTCTCTACCCCACAAGAAGTGGTAGAAATTAAGAGTATCTTGGTATAGTGCATTATATTCCTAGTTATGGAAACTTATGGCAGGTAAATAGGTAGGTAGGCAAATAGATTTGAAAATGAACCACAGTGCTTAGAAAACTGATTATCACTTTTCTGTTGAAAAAGGTGCCCAGGGGCACTATGTTATACCCATTGGGAATATTGCTGTAGCAGGAGAATGAACAGTCTCTTCCTCAATCCGGAGCTCATCCAGATGAATTTCAGAGACTCTCTGGGGACATCAGAGACCTAACAGCTGTTGTGGACGTGAGAGTCTGGAGTTAGTCTGATGCCAGCACCGTTATGTGCTTCATTAGTGTGCTGCCAGCTCCCTCCCTAGTAACATGATGATTGGCTTAACGTCTTATGGCACTAGAACCTTGATTTTTACAGATTTGGCTTGGCAGACAAAGTTGGAGAATTCTGAAAACCACTGTGTTAGAAAAAGAGAAGATATCTTTCAAAAGTGGTTATTAAAGTTAACATCATAGAATTCAGACTACGTAGCATTAAGGCACAAAATTAATGGGAAAGATTTTTCCTTTTCAAATGCTAAAAAAGATAAATATGACAATTTCATATTACCTTATCTTTCCCACCTTCTTTCCTGTTGTGAATTAAAATGAAACCAATTAGGAAAATGATCATAAGATTATGTTAAGTGAAAAAAAACCCATGATATGGAATTGCAGATACCAAGTGTTTCTATAATTTGAGTTCTTGATTCTTGAAAGGTCCATAAATTCTCTATGAGAATGTATTGAAACTGTGGTTTCTTACTTTGCTTCAGCCATACTGGCCTCCTTGCTGTTTCCTAAATAAGCCAGGCCTAGTCTCACCTCAGGGTTTCTGTACTTGCTGTATCTTCTGCCTAAACTCTCTTTCCTCTGTTATCTGTATAGCTCACTCCCTTACCTTCTTCAGGTTTTTTTCTCAAAAGTCCTTTCATAGGACTTTTCTGATCACCCCATTTAAAAGTATGTCCCTCTCAAGTATTTCTTATCCCACATCCCTGCTTTATTTCTCTATTATATTAAACATCATTAAATATTTTACTTGTTTATTAGCTGTCTTCCTCTGCATGAATGTGAACTCCTTGGACACTGAGATTTTTGTCTGTTCAATTACTAGATTTACAGCACTGGCACATAGTATGAGTATTCAATAAATATTTGTTAAATGAATGAGTCTATAAAGAACTCCTACAAATTAGTAAGAAAACTACAAATAGGAAATTCACAGGAAGAGAAACCTGAAAGTCCAAGAAACCATGAAAAATTACTAATCAGGAAAATGCAATTAAAATGGCAAGATCCCATTTCACATCCATCAGATTGGCAAAAATTTAGAGGTTTGATAACATCAGTTTTAGAAGTCCAAAAAATATTGAATGAGTCAAACTGTGCCTGAGTTAACGAGTTAGAATACTGCTTGGCCCCTTGTATGTGCTATATAGACATTTGTTAAATAAGTACAAAGTACTTATTTGTGAGGATGTGGAACAACAGGGTGCCATACTTTGCTGGTGGAATGCAAATTTATGCAACCACTTGAGAGAGCTATTTGGCAATAAATGGTGCATTTGACAATAAGCACACTGTGACCCAACAGTATCTAGATTGTACCCCAGGACAAGGGTCCACAAACATTTTCTATAATGGAACAGATAATAAATATTTTAGGCTTTGTGGCCATGGGGAAAAATTAAAGATTTTATGTAGGTACTTATATAACCATTTAAAGTAACCATTTAAACCTTAGAGCAGGCAGGTTAGCCTGTAGAAAAGTAGATGGCAGGCCACATTTGGCCTGAGGGCTGTAGTTTGCCAGCCCCTGATCTAGTGAAACTCCTTCTCAAGTACACAATATAACACATATAAGAGAACATTCATGGTAGCATTATATATAATAGTGGAAAATTGGAAATTGGAAATAACCTAAATGGCAAACAACGGGAGAATACAGAGTGTTGTATTCATATAATAGAATGGATAAATCTAAAAAAAGTACACATTTAACTAAAAAAAAAAAAATTTAAAGGGTAGGTAAGTTATCATGTACATGAGATTTTTAAAACATTACATAAATATATAAATATATTAATTATATACTATTTAATATACATATAGTAAAATAGTAAAAATGTGAAAGTGGATGATGAACACCAAAATTCAGGTTAGTGGTTATTCTGTGGAGTAAGGAAGGCTAGTCAATTTGTAGATTGGTACATCAGGGGCTTCAAATGCATCTGTATAATTTAAATGAAAATATGAGGCAACTATGGCAAAATTAAGATTTGATAACACTAGAAGGTGTTCATATGGGTGTTCATATCACATTTTTGGTGTTTGTCATGTTTAATAATAACAAATATTTTAATATGTTATTTTAAGTTTTATTTGGATGATTTGGTGAGCACTTTACAACCAAATGCTGACAACAAGATTTCTTGTCCACATTTGTATTTGTGATATGATTTAAGTTGATGCTAAATAGAACCACTTGAGTTTCTATGAGAAAAGAATAGAGATAGGATGAACACAGAAATTATGTGTTCACGCCAGTATCACAGCATGCTCCTCAAATGACAGAACAGGTAAACATCATAGGAAAATTAAATCAGAATAAAGAGTAGTATAGACTTGATAAACTCAAGGAATCATATTTATGTAGTAAACAGTGTTTTGGCATCAGTAAAAATCATTTTTCATATTCAATTAATGTTAATTTGAATTTTATTAGTTTTATTTGGCTTATATTTAGTTTGTAAAATTATTTTTGTTTTATAGTTGGATAAAAGCTTTAAACATAAGGAGTTCACAGCTAGCTTTTGCTTTGTACATACTGAGTTACACTAGGTCTGTAAGAATGTTTTTCCTTTAAATGAATCTGTACATTTCCATTGAGTTAGCTCTCAACTGTGTAAAACAGTATGTTTTAGAGAGAGGAAGGGACTTCCCTGGCGGTCCAGTGGTTAAGATTTCGCCTTCCAATGCAGGGGGCGCAGGTTTGATCCCTGGTCAGGGAGCTAAGATCCCACATGCGTTGCGGCCAAAAAACCAAAACATAAAACCGAAGCAATATTGTAACAAATTCAATAAAGACTTTAAAAATGGTCCACAGCAAAAAAAAAAAAAAAAAAAATCTTAGAGAGAGGGAGACACACCAAAGTATTAACAGTGGGATAGTGAGATTTGGGGTTTTTTTTTTACTGTGATATTCTGCATTTTCCAAATTTTCTGTACTAATTACATGTTATTCTAACAATCAGAAAATAAACAAAAGCTTGTTAAATACCATTTAGCTATGTTTAAGAGTTTTATACTTATGGGGATCACTACTTTGTTAACCTTAGAACTAGAGTTTCCCTTATTAGATCCAAAATCTGTTCTCTGGTTTGTCATGAATCACTGTTACTCAAGACCAGACCTGGAAATATGACTAGACCCAGTAATATCTATTATCTCACCTGAATGTCGAAGTGCAGAAAATCCTTGCTCATCCTCCCACTCCCAGGTTGGTTCACTCTTATTGTGCATGGAATGGAAGTTAGGAATTTCATGATGCCAGTCTATGTCTGTGCTGCTAATAAAATAGAAAATGACGAAGAACTTATTAAGGAATTTCTTAGAACTTAAATGAAATGAATATATTTCTAGAGATTTAAACCTTATTAGCTACCTTCCCATCCTTTCACTTTTCAGAAATAAATAGTGTTGTAAAGGGCTTATTGTTAAAAAGAATAATTTATTTTGCAAAATGAACAAGGCCATCTCTAGAATCTTGCAAGAGCAAATTACTTGACTCTGCAATTTGACAAAAATTTTTTAAAGAGATGTGCAAATACATCTTTTCTCCACTAGCGGCATGCAACGTTTTCCAAATCACTACCAGATCTTCAAAAGAATCTGAAAGACACAGAGATGAGAGCAAGAGCCATGCACATTCACCTGCTGATGCAGTCTCCTGTGAGAGGGTCGCAGCTCCCTGCGCAGTCACAAGGCCTGCAGCCATAGTCTCCGAAGCCCCAGTATCCCACCATACACCTGTCGCAATGTGGCCCTGCCACCCCAGGCTTGCAAGGGCAGTCACCGTTGCTGGGGTCACAGAAGGTCACTGAGCTGAAAGGAAGGACAGCTGATCCAACTGGATGACAGGAACACACTACAACATAGAGGACACACAAGGGCCAATGAGTGACCAGATTATCTGTGGAGATTAGGCCCAGCCATCCCAAACTGGCTTCCCTTCACCACACAGCATATCTCTGAGGCTCCTCCTTTACCCACTTGGTGTATGCTCAATGAATGAAAGCTAATTAAATGAAAGATAAGAAGATGTCATCAGAAAAGCACATCTGCTGCTAAAACACCTAATTTATCCTAAAATTAAAGGCATTAAATATGAATGGCTTTTGTTTGGGGTGATGAGAATGAATCAGCAAAGAAAACAAAGAAGGAGCAGTTAGTGAGAAAGGAAAAAAATCATGAGCTCATGGTGTCCTGGAAGCCAAACAAAGTTTCAAGGAGGTGGACGACATCAGCTGTGTTAAATGCTGACAGGTCCAAGAAGATGAGGACCAGGAATGGATCATTGTACTTGGCAGCATGAAGACCACCGGTGTCCTTGACAGGAACAGTTTCAGTGTAACAGTGAGTGGCGAACCTCACTGAAGAAAACTCAGGAGAGAATGGGAATAGAGTAATCTGAGCATGAGAACAGACAGCTCTGTTGTGAGCTTTTCTATAAGGGCACAGAAATGTGGTGGTAGCTAATACCGAATGGATATATGAACTGAAGTGAAGGTTTGAGTTTTTGTCTGTTTTGATTGTTTTAAGATGGGGGAAATTACAGCATATTTGCTGTTGATGGAAATGATCCAGTAGAAAGGGAAAAATTGACGAGTAGAAGAGAGATGGGAGAATTTTTAAAGGAATACTTGAGAGAGGAAAAAAAGGATGGGATTTGGTGTAGAAGAGGAGGTGTTGGACTTGGGTAGGAGCATGATTAGTTCATAGTAATAGGATAGAAGGCAGAGCATATGGATACAAATGCAGGGAAGTGAATAAATGCAGTGGTGGGAGCTGGTGGGATTTTTCTTCTGATTGCTTGTATTTTCTTTTCTTTTTTGGCTGCGCTGGGTCTTCATTGCTGTGCCTGGGCTTTCTCTAGTTGCAGCAAGCGGGGGCTACTCTTCGTTGCGGTGTGTGGGCTTCTCATTGCAGTGGCTTCTTGTTGCGGAGCACAGGCTCTAGTAGTTGCGGCACGTGGGCTCAGTAGTTGCAGCGTGAGGGCTCTAGAGCATGCGGGCTTCAGTAGTTGTGGCGCGTGGGCTCAATAGTTGCGGTGCACGGGCTCAGTAGTTGTGGCGCATGGGCTTAGTTGCCCCGCAGCAATGTGGGATCTTCCCGGACCAGGGATTGAACACGTGTCCCCTGCATTGGCAGGCAGATTCTTAACCACTGGACCACCAGGGAAGTCCCCTGATTGCTTGTATTTTCTTGATGAAATAGAAAGCAAGGTCATCAGGTGAGAGAGATGATGAAGAATGGGAGTGGGAGAGTGAATGAGACACTTAGGAAGTGAAGTATAATTGCCAGCAGCATAAAGGCCACCTTTTGAGGTTAGTAGTCATCAATTTATAGTGACCCCAGATAAAATGATAGGTTGTTTCTCCACCGCTATACAACTGGGAGAGTTCAGGTTTGGTATAGGAAGAAAGCTTAATTTGATTTGTTGAACGTTTGTGTCCCCCCCTTCAAATTTTTATGTTGAAGCCTAATCCCCAATGGGATGGTATTTAGAGGTGGGGGGGCCTTTAGGAGGTTTGGATACAATTTGGGGGAGATGAGATTGGTGCCCTTATAAGGGGATGAAAAATGCAGAGCTCTCTTCTTTGTGAAGGATGTGAGGCAACAACAGAGGTTTGCAGTCTGCAACCCAGAAGAGAGCTCTCACCAGAACTGGACCATGCTGGCACCATATTGCGGACTTCAACCTCCAGTTATTTCTCCAACTGTGGGAAATGAACGTTTATCTTTTAAGCCATCTAGTCTATGGTATTTTGTTATAGCAGCCTGTATGGGCTAAGACAGCTCCTCAGACTAGAATCTATAATCAGCCACTTCTGCAAGTCCTTTCTATTAATCAAAGGTCCTTCCTCTCAGCCCTCTCCCAACTCCTGCGATTGCCTACTGCTCCCAACACCTTCTTTGTTCATGGGCTAGCAAAAGTAGCTGAACAAAGTAAAAAAAAAAAGTGCTTGTTGGGTTTATCACAAATTTGTGTACCCTAACCTCAGTAGGGCCCCCTAACTGATGCTCATTAGCCCTATTTATTCAATTGTCCCTGCCTATTTTTTTTAAATAAAATTCCTCACAGTGGGTGTCCCAAAATTTCTCCAGGCTTTTTAATTCACCCTAACCACTTGGTCTGAAGATTCTGATCCACTGATAAGGTCCTCAGGTAATCTTTTCTCCACCTCAAAATCTCTTTATCTTCAACTTTCCACGCTTTTCTCTAAGAATCAAATGAGAAAGCTGGAAGAGATCTTGCTTTATGGCCTTGTCTTTCACAAGCTCTGTGATTTTGGGCAAAAAATTTAACTTTTGTGAATGTCGGTTTCTTCATTTGGGTATCTACATTACACGGAGATTTGATGAGGATGAAACTATTTTAAATGAAATTACTTCAGCAAGGTGCATAGCACAGAGTCTGACACCTGCCGGGCCGGCTCTTCCTTCTGAATCTTCTCAATTAACTTTCTAGATCCCACTCCCTCCTTTATCCCCTTGGAAACTTACTCTATTGATTACTTTCTTTGTCATTAAAAGCTCTGTTTGGCTTCAATCTGGCTTCACATCAACTACTAACTGTGTGACTTTTGGCAAGATACCTAGCCTCTCGTTTTCTCAGTTTTCTCTTCTAAAAAATGGAAAAGAGAACAATATCTACCCTCATACAGTTGTAAGGGTGAAAGGAGATCATGTATATAAAGCACTTAGTATAGTGTGTAGCATATGGTTAGTTAATAGTGAATTAAATAACTAATGACTTCATTAGATAATTCTTGTAGAAGTGTAGAGTCTGTGCCTGTATAAGTTATGGTGACTCACGGATATGAGTCAAGGAGCTCATATCCGTGTGGGGGAAACAGAGGAATAAACAAAACATTTCAATAATCTGTGATTAGCACTCTAATAGAGCTCTATAAGAGCACAGAGGAGGGGTGCACAGGCTGAGGGTCTCACATAGGATCCACAAAGGAGGGGTCATTTAGACATCTGAGTTGATCCTAAAAGATGAGTAGGAGTTTGCAAGGTGAAAAGGAGGGGAAGATAGGCAGTTGCTTATTTCAGCCTGTCTTTAGATTCTCTCCCCATTGCGTTTCTTTTAAATAATTAAAAAAATTTTTTAATTGTGGTAAAAAACACATACCATAAAATTTACCATCTTAACCATTTTTAAGTGTATGGTTCATCCTCATTGCATTTTATGTTTCTGCATTATATGTGGAAGCTCTTCCTGCTTCCTGAAAACGTGAAACTCTTTCATGCCTCAGTGCCCCTGGCTGTGCCTGCATTGCCTTTACCTTTACCCTTCCTTGTCCCACGCCTTCCAGACAATTAACCACCCTCTCTTCTATGCTGCCTCTGTTCTTTGTATATATTTCTATTTTGTGTGTATCACAGTGCATTATTATTTATGTGCCTGTCTCCCTTATTACTGGACTCTGAACTCATTGACAGAAGGATCTTTATCTTCTTATTTTTGCTTTCTATGCCCCAGAACAGAGTCTGGTACATAGTAGATGCCCAAATAAGAATTTACGGAATTGACCTGAAGGACCTTCCAGGCTGTAGGAGTCATATGTGAAAGGGCCTATTTAGGGACTGTGAGAAGGTTAGTGTGTCTAGAGTGTACGTTGAGTGGAAAGCAGTTGGAGCTGATGAGGCTGAAGAAAAAGCTATAGAGTTATGTTTGGAGCCAGATTGAGGCAGGGCCTAACCCAAGAAGTTGAATTTTGTCTTATGGGTATAAAGAATCATAGGAAGTAAAATGTTAAAAAAGCAGAATTATGACATGGTTATAATTTAATTTTGACAGTTACTTTGGCGTCATTGTGTGAAATAGACTGCAGTAGGGAGAGACTGATGGCAGAGAAACCAAAGAAATGAGAGAGAACAAGGAACTCGACTAAGAGAGCAGATGAAGGAATGGGAGAAAAGGTTGGATGTGACAAACCTTTTTTTTCTTAATAGTGAATTGATAGGGTTCAGAGGCCATCTGGATGAGGAGGAAGAATGCATTGTTGAGGGACAAACAGAAACTGCGGAAGATTTTAAGGTTTCTAGTTTATGAAAGTGAATGACTAGAGCAGGTTGGGATAGGTGAATCCATGTCGGGGTGGAGATAGGGAAGGGAGGGAGAAGAGGGTGAGTTCAGGGTTAGACATGTTAAGTTTGAGATGTCTGAAGGATGCACTAATAAGTTATAATACGCAAGTGGAAATAATAATCTGACGTGTAGGAGAAGGATGGGGTCACAAATACAGCGTTGAGAGTTGTCAGCAGATGGGAATTGAAACTAGGAGGGCTGGATGAGATTTCCCAGGGATAGTATATAGGGTGAGAAGGCAACCAAGGGTGGAACACTGGTCCAGGCAGTTAGAAGAGCAGTAACTTGTAAAGCAGATAAGGACCAGATAGAGAGTGAAAAGAATCAAGTAGGTGTTGCTGTGGAAACCAAAGGATGAGAAAGTTTCAAGTGATTAACAATGTAAGACAACACAGAATGAGTAAGTCACATAAGATTTATAATAGGACAGTAATGCTGTCAAACAGGAGGATGTTGGTGACTTGTGAGAACAGAAGCTGAAGAAATGCAGGTATTGATGGTGTAGTACTCTGTTTAGATCTCTTTAATTTTGTTAAGCCTATAATCATTAGAGCAGTGGTTCTCAAACCAGCAGAAATGTGAGAAGTCTGCAAAAGTTCTTTACATCTTACATATGTGAAACACACCCTTCCTCTCCACCCTTATGCTCTCCTTGGTTGAGAACCACTACAGTAAGGGCATGGAATATTGCCTTTTTTTTTTTTTTAAGCAAAAGGTATAAATTATCTTCTTGGGAATATTCATTTATTTGCTTACTCAACCAACATGTGTTAGTTAATAATTCTAATGTTTACGAAGCATTTGTAGTTTACAAAACACAACTGCCCCTTAATCAAACATTTAAGATCCTTCATACTATGGCCCTAGCCCACTTTTCCAGTCTTACTTTTCATTACTCTCTTGCCTATAGCCCTTATTCTAATCGAATGGGATGAATTCTTGCAGATAGACTTTATTCTAACTAGATAAAACCCCAATCTTTCCTGTTCTGTACCTTTATTAATTTCAATAGGGAAATCTTTTCTCCTATATCTATCTTTCAAAATTCTACACGTCCTTTAAGATCTATTCAAGTGTCACCCCTAAAGTTGTCGCTGGAAGGGTGTGGTCAAAGCGAGTCAACCATTTGGAGTAGTGGAAGTGCTCAAGGTAGCAGCTCTGTTTGCACCTTTCTTGTAAAGACAGAACTTCAAAACTGATATTCAGTGATATTCAGAAAAGAGATGCAGCACCCTTCCCTCTGCTACCCTCTCCCACCTCACCAGGTATGAAGCCCAAAGCAGCCATTCCAGTTACCCATCTAATGGGCAAGTTTACCTTCTTTTAGAAGTCATTCCTTATTTCAGCACAGTTGAATATGATTTCATCCTTTCTTTGAAACCCTCTAGTGCTTTAAAAATAACATTTCTTCTTATAGCTCTGGTCACTTCTACTTTGCATTTCAGACAGTCAGATGTTTACTTTTCTCTGTCAAACCGGTATGTAAATTCCTTGAAGGTGAGCATGGGTCTCACCTATCCCCTGAAGGGTTTAGTGGAGGTAGACTTGGGTTCAACTCCTAGCTAAATTTTTACCTTTATGAGCCCCGCATTTCTATTTTACCAGGTGGTACTGAGAGTTAAATGAGACATAATGTATGTCCCTAGCACTTAACAGGCAATTAGCAAATAGCAAATTATGGCTGCTCAAAAAAAGACTGTTTTTGTTTGTTTTTATTCTTATTCCTCTTCTGTGAAGTCTGTCTTCTTGCTCTTTCCCTATTTTCTTTTGGATTACTGTTCTAAAACAGACTGTTTAATTGAATTAAAAGGCAGTGATTAAAAAAAAGTACTTACAAAGGGCAGAGGAGGAAAACACCATAATAGATTTTGTTTGAAAGGATAACAATGTGTGTGTTTGTTTAAGGCAGCATTTATTTATCTGTTCACTTACTCAACAGACATTTAATGAGCATCTACTATGTGCTAAATACTGAACAAACTCCTAGGGATAAAACAGTCTTGGCCCTTAAAGAGATTCATAATTTAGAAGAATAATTATTACAAGATTAAAAAAAACTTACCTAATGCAAGAGAGAAGTAAACATTTTGCTTCTAAAACACTGAATTTCTCAGGAGACCAGTTTTATTTTAATTCATACAGTTACAGTGATCGCTATTTCCACATTAAATCCCCTGATTTTTTTCTTTTGGTTGGGCCTCATTATGAAAACATTAGGCATTTTCTCTTAAGATAGCAAAGCACTTTTGATTTTTCATTTGTTTTTAATTAAATAATTTGGAGGTATTATATAATATGTAACATGAGTGTATCAAAATGCTATGACTTTAAATTAAATCCCATAATCCAGTATAAACATTTCATCATTTTGAGGTGACTAAACCAATAGTTACTATATCACTCAGTTAAGTCAACTTGGTTCTTGACAGCAGACAGGGAGCCAGAAGAAAGACAATGTAGGACTCTCATCTACTATTATATGGTATTCCACCACCACCACCACCATTATCTTTTACTCTAATAGAAGATCCAATCCTTTCTAGGATTTGACCTCTCTGTACTGCCATGTATTTTATTTTATTTATTTATTTTTAAAATAAATTTATTTATTTTATTTTTGGCTGCGTTGGGTCTTCATTGCTGCGAGCAGGCTTTCTCTAGCTGCGGTGAGCAGGGGCCACTCTTCGTTGCGGTGTGCGGGCTTCTCATTGAGGTGGCTTCTCTTGTTGCGGAGCATGGGCTCTAGGTGCACAGGCTTCAGTAGTTGTAGCTCGCGGGTTCTAGAGCGCAGGCTCAGTAGTTGTGGCGCACGGGCTTAGTTGCTCTGCGGCATGTGGGATCTTCCTGGACCAGGGCTCGAACCCGTTTCCCCTGTGTTGGCAGGTGGATTCTCAACCACTGCGTTACAAGGGAAGCCCTGCCATATATTTTAAAACCTACACACATTTCAGGAATGGCCAGAGAAGAATGTGATTCTATCACATGTGCTAGTTGATTTCTGTCAATGTGACTTTTCACATAATTACAAGATAAAAATACCATTTGGAAACTATGCAGAACTAGCTTCAGGCAGAAGGCCCTGACACCTTTCATGGCATACTTTTTCGGACTGCACACGGAGGCTTGCCTTGCATACCTATCTCTTGAAGTTTGTATAGCAGGCAATATCTGACACACATAATCTACATTTCTTATTTTCTTCCAAAATGGAAATATATTTTCTTCTTGCTTGGGGGGAAAAAAAAGGTTCTTCTTAGATTCTGGTTCAGGTTCTGATCCTCCAACATATACTTCTTACCAGTTGTTGATTCTAAAATACAACCCAAGCACTTACTTTTTATGCATTCATTATGATGAATGTCAAATTAGAACCCAACTGCAGTGACATAAATCCTTGACTTCAGCTCTGTCTTCTTGTTAGACATAAAACCCAGTAGTAAAGATTGAACTAACATCATATACTATTATTCTAAACTTAATTATTTGTTTCATTACCACTTTTGGTGTATTCAGCTGTGGTAAATTGTTCTTGACAGCCAAAAATTGCCTGGTAACCAGATATGTTTAGAAACTATGTGGCCTACCTAGGTAGCAAATCATTACTGGAGTAATTATTACCACTACCCCTCAAAAGAAAATTTGCCCTAGACTGCTCTCACATAATCATATTGGCAAAGCAAAATTATTAAAAATGTCATTTTAATTCCTCACTATTGTCACAAGATTTCTTTAATAATGAAAACACCTTATTTTAAACAGTATGTTCTGTACTGGTATGTCCTGTTATAAGAAAACATGACATAGTAATACAAAACTTCCAGAACAGATGAGATAGAGGAAATGGGTACTTTACAAAAGATTTCACAACAATTTTCCTTCAAATAATGAATTTAGATAATTGCTAAATGTTGTACAAATTTTACAGATATATATTTGTAATTACATCTATTTTGTGAAGTATTGTACCTCCATAGAGCATGCACAGAAAAGAGGACATGAGCTGCTTTTCTCCTAGGAAACATAACTATTAATGAAATAATGGATGAACACGTTTTTAAATAACCTTGTGTATCTGTAAGGCTCTAAACTAATAATTGTTTCAATCGCAAAGGCTGACAATAAATACAGCTGTCTGGAAAGTACCTGTAATATCTCAGGAAGACATAAAATAAAACAAAGGCAATGTAATAGTGTTGGTAAGGGCACAAACTTAGGAGTCAGACTAGAAGAGTTCAATTCTGGTTATGAGGCTTACTCCTTATATGACTGTGAAATTAACCCCCTCAAGTCTCAGTTTTCTCATTCATGAAGGAAGAGTAAAAATACCTAGGCTATAGAATTGTTTGTGTGAGGACTAAATGAGATAGTGTATATGTGTAGCAATGTTTCAGGCATTTAGTGGTACCATATGCTTAGATAATAACTATTATTGTTATACTGGATGAAACATATTGGTTTTAAAATGTCCATCATTCATTCATTCATTCATTATACCTTTACCAAAGAGTTCTTGAGCTTTAGTGTTAACATGAATTATGCTAGGGGCTGAAGATACAAAGACAAATACAGTCATATCTCTTCAGAGAGGGAAGAGAGATATGCAAATAAATAATTACAGGGCAGTAAATGTCAAAACAGAGGTAGACCAGGGTGCATGGAAACACAGAGGAAAGAATAATAACTGCCTCATTATAGATATGGGTTGTTTTTTAAGGAAATTAATGATCTAACTGGCTTTCAAAATAGGCTGAAATTCCTTGCTTTGCAGCTGTGAGGAACTGGTGGCAAACAGCTCTCTTGACTAATCTAAATCCTATAGAATTAGGTTACTCTCTTGTTACATGTTCCTTTCTCTGCTTAAAAAAAAAATTAATCGGCTATTACTCTCATTTTTTGGATCACAGTATGTTGAGAAAAAGTAGGGTATTATCTATGATCCTGCTGCTTATAGGGATATACCCTGCCATGGAATGTAGGACAAAAGTCACAGCTGTCAATCTACATGAACATAATAAGCATGTAAACATGGGTACAAAATGGCCAGGAACATAATGGAAGAGTTATGGCTTCCTTTGTTTTGATGGGGTTGCTGAAGCCTTTGGTGGTAGAGTCGCAGGAGACCACTGCTGCCTTTTCATCTTTATTCCCACCTTCACTTGAGCTCTATGAGTCTGCACATCTTTCACTCAGAGAGTGATCCACAGTGCCAAGTGTGCAGCAGAAACGGCCTGCTGAGTTTAGCGTCTCACCTTTTTTAAATTGCCAGAACTCATTAGTATTACCTGATGGCTCTAGCTTTTGCCATTTTATTAGTAAAAGCTATACTTGGAGCAAAATACCCTGAAAGTATTTGCTCCTGATTTAGCTTTTCTAAAAACAGAACTCAAAGTTCAAGGCCCTCAGCTGGGAAAGAAGCTGCTCGTCAAGCCCTTTCACCACTGCTCAGCGGCCACTCCTTCAGCTGCGCCTCCCAGCCTCCCAACATTGTTTTCTCCTGCAAAGGCCAAGGCCCTACAGAATTTCTGATGGAGAATTTTTCATATCAAAGCCATTTTGAAAGCTGTCCAGCTTCCTGCCGAGGTTCTTAGAAGGAACAGAAGATGACTTTGAGGTGTAGCTCCAAATAGAAGGAGACAGTATGAACTGTCATTACTATATTAAGTGTGAAGTTAAATGTTAGATAAAATGAAGTCTTCTACCTTTTTTTGGCATTATTTACTCCTTCTACTATCAACTGTTTTTTTTTTTTTGCTAGTGGATGGATAGCTACAAATAATAAAGAAAAAACTGTAAATGAACTTTACTCAAAGACAATATGGTTTACCCCTTTACTCTCCTAAGGAGCATCTTTCTATTCATCCTTTAAATGTTATATACATTGTATTCAAAGATAGCTAGTTCCACAATATTCACGGTATATGTTAATTTCAAAAAAAAAAAAAAAAATTACACTAGAATAAATTTAATAAGAAAATAATCTAAATTAGGATTTGCCTATCAGTTACTGAAATGCAATGTCTCCTGAACTGTACATCCCACACAAAAGAAAGAGATCCATTTATGCATGAGATCTATTCATTCTTGCCTCTATTGAATGCTTTTTAAAAATAAATATGAGGTATTTAAGTGTATTTCCTATCTGTCTTCTATAAGCTTTTAAATGGGTAATACAAATAAATACAAAAGTCATGCCCTTTAAAAATTTTTTTTAAATTCAATTGTTTGAATGTATTCCCACTGAATTTTTATTTTATTTATTTACTTATTTTTGGCCACAACACGCAGCATGCAGAATCTTAGTTCCCCTACCAGGGATCAAACCGTGCCCTCTGCAGTGGAAGCACACAGTCTTAAGCACTGGACCACCAGGGACATCCCAATGCCCTTTATTTTTAATGCTTTACTATGTGACCACTGCTCAGACCCTCAATTTGATTTCTGTATTATTCCTTTCCTGTTTACTGGTTGTAACTGAGCCAGTTCCTATTTATTTCTGAGTATATCTAAGAGATCTTAGCAAGCTAAATAGCCGATTTTATATTCCTGGGTTGCTACTTTAGTTAAAATTGAAGAAAGTACTTTTGAGTGTACAGACAAATTTTACTATGGGAAAACTTTTTAGTATAATTTTGGACAATGTATTTTGCTTTGGAGAATTTGGTTTGATCATACAACATTATCTTTTTGTTGAAGACAGCCTTCTATATTCCCAGGCCACTCAGGTACCACTCAGGTGCCTAGTTCCTAGCTAGGCATCTAGTGAGAAACTGGGGTCATCTCTAACTCCTTTTTCCTTTGGAGAAAAAATCCCTATTGACTCCATTTATCTCCATGGAACTGATGGGTTAGCCGCTGCTAGATTCTGTCATGGTACCCTTTTCTTCTTAATACTTAATGCAGTTTTTAATTTACGTATTTACTTGGGTAAATTTATTTATAGTTTGTTCCCATGGCGTTAGGGACTGTTTTGTTGTATATACCGTGAATAGGATAGGGCTGCCACATGATAGGCACTGAGTAAATCTGTGTTGAGTTTTTTAAAAATGGATTAATTATAGCCAGTTAATAGATATTTCTTAATGACTGATGGTCTTCTGGCCTCCAATGTAATTTTGTTATGATTTTTCGCCTCATTGCTCTCTCTATAGTACATTGTGAAGGCTTAGAAGGTAGGGGCCATGTCTTTTCATCTCTGTATCCCCAAAACCTAGGACCATGACTGACCCATTTTCAGAACTTAATCTCTGTTGAATGAATGTGCCTCTCAATGAGCAACAACCAGGAAATGATTTTATGTTTTGATGAACCTCCTAAAAGGCTCATACTATTTCTTTTACAGGTTTTTAGTATCTTAGCATCATAGCATTGCAACACTAAGATATTAGAAACAGAAGAAACACAGCAAATTCATAAAAAACTGAAATGGTCAAACAGAACAGAATATTCTGAATTTTCCCAGTGCAAGACTGTTCCCTGCATGAGTGCAAGACTGTTTCCTACATTTAATGCTACACTTAGTCAAGTATTATTATTTATTATTTGTAAGAAAAGTTCTTTATTCTAACTCTGTGGGAGACATTCCCTACCCATAAATGCCTCTCACTGGCAGCAAAACATTTTTTTTCACATTAATCAATCTGAAATTCCTTTCCTCACTTTCATCCAATTATATCTAATTATGACTCTTTGTTCTAGGAAAGTTAAATTATTCTTTGCCCCTCCCTATGTCCCCTTATACCTTTCAAGTATATGTAAAAAGTTGTTGTATTCTCCCTGAGCAGTTTACTAGTTGATCTGAGAATATTTATCTTCTTTCATATTTATTCATTAGTATCTCTCTTTTCCTGATTGTTTTGTTGGTCTATTTGAAGCACTCTCCATTTACCTCCACCTTTCTAAGACTAAGATTCCTTAAGATAAATACAGTTCTTAAGATCCAAGAATACAAGTGTGTGTGTGTGTGTGTGTGTGTGTGTGTGTGTGTGTGTGTGTGTATATATATATATATATATATTTATGTATATATATATAAAATTTCCAATTATTTCTGCCTTTGTTTACTCATTTTGTTTTCATCAGTTAGGTCACAGTATGGAATCAAGTTCTTCGGATCTTTATAGGTCTTTGGATCAAAGTCTTTGGGGTCTTTGGATGCAGTTTTTAATTTACATATTTACTTGGGTAAATTTATTTATAGTTTGTTCCCATGGGGTTAGGGACTGTTTTGTTGTATATATACCGTGAATAGGATAGGGCTGCCACATGATAGGCACTGAGTAAATCTGTGTTGAGTTTTTTAAAAATGGATTAATTATAGCCAGTTAATAGGTATTTCTTAATGACTGATGGTCTTCTGGCCTCAGTCAAATCTGGGTTCAAATCTCTGCCTCTGACCAGCTGTGTGAACTTGGACAAATTATGTAGTCAATTTAAGCCTTGGTGTCCTCATTTATAAAATACAAAAGATACCACCTAACTCGTAAAGATTGCTAAATGAGATAACTTATGTAAATTGCCCAGCACAGTGTCTGACCTATAATAGCCACTCAACAAATGCTAGTTCTCTTCTGTATACCCCATCTAGTTTTGTCTAGGGTTTCTGAGAGTTTAGATATTTTATAATTATTTGCTTGATTATTTAATGCTTCTTCTCATCAAATGCAGAATAGCATATTATTGATTTATTCAGTGAACTGTTCTGGAGACATTTTAGAGAATTCCATGACCTCTCCCACTTCTCTTCCCAAATTTGACTGACTTTTATTATTCATCAGTTCATAAAATGTCTCCTTTTTGCGGTGAATTTTAATGTTACTTAATCTTTTTAAAGGATAGTCCTAGTATGATTATTACATTATGATAATATGTATTTTACCTAGCTCTTTCACTACTTAACCTTCTGGTTTTACATCCTAGATTTTTTTAAAACCGAGATTAAAGTTTCCCAACTCTTATTGCCAAGTCACTGTTCTATTTAAAGTTTGCTTTTCAAAAACAGTTACTTCATATTGGTTCTATGCTGGAATCATTCACAGTTGCTTCCAAAATAAAACAAAGATGTCTATGTTGTTTATATGACATAAGATGAATTCATGTGGATTTGCTAAAACTACAATTTGAAAGAAAAAGCCCACTGAGCTACTACTGGAAGAAATGTCAATGACCCTTGGGGAACAATTCTTTTCTGAGATGGACTGGAATACAGGCACAAGAATGAAAAATGGAATGTGATATTGTGATAAGATATTCTGGATTTGATTAATTTAACAATTTTACTTCAAAGACAATTTGAAGGTAAAGAATAACCATGCTAAAGGTAGAATGAAATAATTGTTAAATAGAGGTACAAGCAGAGAGAGACAGTGATTCTTCTTGGGACCATGTTGAGAATGTGATATCTGAGTAGACTGTGAAGGATGGAAAGATGGTCTGCGGCAAGATAGTCACCCACTCAAGGCACTTGTATTTCCATCAGTTGAACAGTTTTCATCTAAGCCAGAAAGAAGAAAGAAGAAATAAAAAGCAAGAAGGAACACAAGAGAGATTTGAATGGACGACAGAACTCTTTCTTTACAGAGATAGCTTGCTACTTAGGGTAATGGTAACCAAGTAACCAGACAGTATCTTGGTAAACATTTGGTTTAGGTTTTAGGGCAGAGGGACTAAGTTTATTTTTATTCACTCTCTGCTAAAAGGCAGTTGACTACATTTATTTTGTCCCACCAGGGAAGAAGGAAGGGCATGTCAGTTCTTCAAGAGGTTGTTTACTCTGACAGAGAATGAATGATACTTTCTTTTCCATTTGCTGATTTTTCTTTAGATGTAGAAAGAGACTATGCAATAGTTAAAAATATGTCTTGACATAAAAGTCAATTCATTTGTTGTAAAGTAACTAACTGGCTATTTCCCAAAAAGAGAACTAATTCTGTTCTACAAAGCATTTCTTCAAACATCTGTTTCAATCCACATGTCCCACTAAAGGAAGGGAAATTTTCTATAGAAAAATGTCATGGACTAGCTGTCAATATTCCATACCCAATCAATTTCCCACCCGTTGAACATTTAACATATCCTTTGGTGTTAAAAGAATAGGGAAGCGGGGGAGGATGGGACTTCATGAAGTACTGGATTCAATATTTATTTAAATACCAACATAACATACTTATACTAGTTTAATGCTATGTTCTGGAATATAAACGTGGAAGTAAAAGTAAATTGTCAATGTAGTGATAAGCTAATTTTATTATAAATTCCAATCTCATTATAATAATTCACTTTAAAGTATGAGGTATTTATGGTAAATAAATCTGTATACTATGAATAAGGGAGTCCTCTGAATGGAATTGCTTGGTATTTATTTTGAAACTGTTACATGAAAAACAGACATCCTAGAATTCTTCCAGAAATTTTCTTGGAGAAAAGCAGAGGTTCTGAGTTAGACAGTCTTATGTGGGAGAAGATAATTGAATGAATGCTTACCAGCATTTATATCTATCACTGAGTCAGGAAAAACATGTCTAGCCAGAGTTTTAGTAATCCTTTAGGATTTTCCACCAGAGATATGGCTAATTCAGGGAGTGGATTAAGTTATAGATGATAATTAGCTCAAAATCTTTGATCCAAGGATGAAAGTGAACAGAGTTCACACTAGAAACAGGAATAGTATGTGTAGTGGTTCTCACATGCTAGCCTGGAGACCAAAAGGCTGAGTCAGAATCACCAATGATGCTTTTTAAAATAAAATACATATTTCTGTCTCCATCCCTGTTGGAGATTCTGATTCAGCAGATCTAGGGCAGGGCTCTGAGATTTCATATTTCAGCAAGTTTTTCCAAGCGATTCTGATCCACATACAGGTTTGGGAACGAGTGACTAGATAGCGACAGTGCTTGAGATCAGATAAGGGGGCTGTGAAAGTGCAAGCCAGACTTTGTTCAAAGGAGAGAAACCATCCCACTTTTGGTTTAGAGTCTGAGTTCCTGATATTAAAAAAATACATATGGTAGCTTGAAATAGGCCATGGTGGGAATATTTATTTATTTATAATATTTATTATTTATTTATTTATTTGGCTGTGCCGGGTCTTGGTTGCGGCACGTGGGACCTTCATTGCCGCGTGTGGGGTCTTTGTTGCGGCATTCAGGATCTTTTAGTTGTGGCAGGTGGGATCTTTAGTTGTAGCATGCGAACTCTTAGTTGTGGCATGCATGTAGGACCTAGTTCCCTGACTAGGGATCGAACCTGGGTCCCCTGCATTGGGAGTGCGGAGTCTTAACCCTGGACCACCAGGGAAGTCCCCATGGTAGGAATATTTAAACCATAGAAATTGACCAGTGCTACAAATCAGGGCTTTCTCCCCCCTAGAAAGCAAGCATGCCACGTCCAGTAGGATTATTCTATTTTTAATATGCTTGCCATAGGAAAATCTACTTAGGTTATAGGCTACTAAAGGCACATAAGTGACTTAAAAGATTTCAAGTGAGCTACTCTAGAAGAAGCTTCTTTTATTTATTTATTTAATTTATTTTTTTATACAGCAGGTTCTTATTAGTTATCCATTTTATACATATTAGTGTATATATGTCAATCCCAATCTCCCAGTTCATCCCACACACACACACACACACACACCCGCCACTTTCCCCCCTTGGTGTCCATACGTTTGTTCTCTACATCTGTGTAGAAGAGACTTCTCTTTTAGAACAAAGAGACAGTATTCCTCCAAGTGTCTCAGTACACAGTGATAGTTATATTTCTCATGTTCCTTAACAACCAGTTTGCGCCTCCATTCTGCTCTCAGCCCTAGATTCAGCTGCAGAGATTCACGTTGTCTCTTGTGTTTATAGACGTTAAATGCACTGTCCTTAAAAAAAATTTTTTTTTCTGAGTTGTAGAAATAAATTCAGTTTCAATGATCTCCACTAGTCTTAAAAAAAAAACAAACAACATCTCTAAAATCCTCAGAAGTAATTTCTTGACTATGAAAATGTGTAGTTGATTGTTTGGGACCACAGTTGACTCTAGTTAAGGTTAAAATAAAGAGGAAGTGAGAACAGAGATGATTTAATTTCTCACAGGAATAAATCTATTGGCTAGTAGATTTGGTTCAGGGCCCTGTTTATTCAGCTTTGGTGAACATATGGCCATTAACTAAAAGTGTACACATAAGGACCATAGTATTTAGCATGATGTTTGTCAGGAGGAAAAAAATAGCCTAGAACATCCATGGGGCCAATAAGTCCTTGGCTTATTTGGCAGGGAACTAGCTACCTAACTGTAAATAGAGTCCCAAGAATAATGTCACCAATATTTGTTGAATGAATTAATGTGGCCAGGTAAGTATTCTATTAAACGTATAGTATATAGATTCTGTGAGGAAGAATAAACATCAATTCATTCCCTTTTCTAGATTATCTCATTAAAGGCAACAAAGGCAATCATAGATTAGAAAGTAGGACAAACTTTGTATTTCAGCACTTTAAAAGGAAAAAATAAAAACAGCCACCAAGGAAGTATCGAAGGCATCTTTTTAAGGAAGCCTCCCCTTAATTGCCCTCACACCACCCCCAAACTCTCCTTGAGGCACTTCGTGTATCACTTTCATTGCATTTTCCTCATATAATGGGGTACATTAATACTTTTGTGCTTTTGTGAAAGTTAAGTGATTTACTAAATATACAGCCCTTTGAACAGTGAACAGAAAAGAGTAGGCACTCAATAAATGTCAGCTATTACTATTATATCATTACCATCACCACACTGAAATGATTGAAATGATCTGTTACTATAAATTTCTCCCCATCTAGAATGTAAGATCCTTTAGGGAAGACCTTTTCATCTTTACAGATCTAGTGCTTACTGCAGTGCCTGCCATAGAGGAGATGTTTTTCCAATAAGTGTTCCTTTGGCTAAATTGAGCTATGATTTATAAACTTCTAGTAAACTTTGACCTGCTGTTTCAGGTTTTCAATAGTTCCAACTCCTGAGAAGACATAAACTAGGAAATAAGGGTGAGAAGGGTTTTGATACATCGTCACTGATAATCCAATAGACGGTAATTGTCCAGGCCTATTTAATATTATGTTTGTGATTATTTCACTGATAGAAATATAAAGTTTATTATTTCCTTGATATACAGTTGTAGACTCTAGCACTTGGAAATGAGGAACAAACATACAGAAGGAATCTTCTAGGGTATGTCTTTGTAAGTGACTCTTCACATAGATATGGCCACAAGACAATAGCAATATTTCCCGTGCATTCTGTAGAATGCTGGTCCTAAAAGATGCTCTGTTAAGAAAAGCATTCTCTGATTAAATTTGGGAGACAGACTTCAGAGCTCTATAGGAGGTTTATCATGAACACTAGCATATTAAAAGCTCTGAGAAATCCCGAAGAATAGAAACCTTTGACTAATTCACCACTTCCTGAATTTGAAGGCTGTAGAAAAATTTCCCCATATCTAGTTCCTATTAACATCTTATGGAGTTAGTGTTCCATGGATCAAACTTTGGAAAATGCTATATCATAGAAACACATTTATCCAGATTTCCATTTTTTTCCTCAATAAATCTCTATGTAATTCATTAAAAAAATCTAAGTCTATGTGCATACAAACAGAGATGCAAACTCTGGTTAATTTGGATGCTAAGGGAATAGTGGGATATTCTGTCTGACTAACTAATTTTTTAAAATTAACTGTAGAGTAAATGCTAACTGCATTTAACCCTTGATGAAAAGTACTCTGCAGCATTCTCAAACTTTAATATAACACAACCACCTGAGAATTTTGGTAAAGCACATGTTTGATTCAGTAGGTCTGGGGTGGGATCAGAGGTTCTGCAACTTCTAATCAGCAACTGGATGATGCCAGTGCAGCTGGTCTTTGGACCACACACTGAGTATCAGGTTACTTTTCTGCTTTGGTAAGCAGAGTAGTGTAAATATAATAAAATTGTTACTTTGAATAACATTGTGCGTGTTGTTGATGGAGCCACACACTGAGATAGTTTAAATTTTTAGAGATATCCACTTGTTTTCTTGATACTACCTTTCTCATAAAAGTAAAGTGGGACCCAATGGGCAGAAAAGTTTTAGCTCTAGCGATATTTCTATCAGCACTTAGCATGAAATGTGATGTACTGTAGGTACTTAATAACTGTTAAGTACATTAACCTATTTGTCATAAACTTTATTATCAGCCTTGGTAACTCTAAAGGTGATATAGAGACACATCTGCTAAGGAGGGAGTTAATGATAAGAAAATATTACTAAATAAAAATGAAAATGTTGCCAAACATTGCCAATCAAACAGTATAGTATGGAAAATACTTGAAAGAGAAAAAAATTGAATATGCTAATAAGTGGTGGAATTTACCCCTGGCTCAGAAAAGGGAAGGGAAGAACCAGAATAATGTTCTGGAAGAAGGTGCCAGTAAGAAAACCCATGCTAGGGAAGTGGACACAGGCATCTCTGCCCCAAACATATGCTGGAATAGTCATAAAGTGAATGGAGATACGCCTTCCTCAGTCAGCCTACCCAGGATCAAGGGTATGTCTAGAAAAGGAAAAAAGGAAATACAGATCTTCCATACTAATCCATCCGCCTCCTACAAATTATGCTAAAAGGACTAAATTGGTACCAGTTATTTTCATAATCCCCCTACTTGGTGCAAGTATTGTGTAAATGTTTTTAACTAGGAGTGATTAGCAATATGAATTATTGGTAGTAGTTTCTAGCTTGAAGTCTTTCAGTACCCCAGATGCAGGGGAATTCTATGATAATTTAAGGGGTTGAGAAACTAATCCAGACAAGTATGTTACAATTGTCTTATAATGTTTTCTTCCTTCCTTCCTCCCTCCATTTCTTTCTTTCTTTCTTTCTTTCTTTCTTTCTTTCTTTCTTTCTTTCTTTCTTTCTTTCTTTCTTTCTTTCTTTCTTTCTTTCTCTCTTTCTCTCTTTCTCTCTTTCTCTCTTTCTCTCTTTCTCTCTCTCTCTCTCTTTCCTTTCTTTCTTTCTTTCTTTCTTTCTTTCCTTCTTTCTTTCTTTCTTTCCTTCTTTCTTTTAAATATATTAATGTGCTCTTCATGGAGTTTTCATTAAAATAGCTTTGATACCTTTGGTCTTCTGACATTTGGATATTGCCTATAAATATCAATTGGTAGGGTCCAGGTAATTATACTAAAGGTACCTATTGACTGATTATCATCTACTTGTAGATAGTTCAATCCACGCCATCTCACTGACTGAGGCATCCAAGATGAGGGCACATCCATCCAACCACCCATCTTCTCTATTTCTCTCATCCTCATACTCCTTTATTGTCCTCCCCCTCTTTTTTTGCCTCTATAACCATTCTGAATTTTTTTCAGTTCTTTGAACATGCTATAGTCTTTCTTCTTTCTGTTCCTTTTTAGCACTGGTTGTTCTCTCTGCTGGGAATATTCCTACCCATGTTATGTTGATTCCTATTAAACTTCAGGTCTCCTTAAGTCAAAAAATTAACTCTTGTTCATTGCCCCTCCTATGAGCTGCCCTGTACACTCTATAAACAATACTGGTCATACTTGTGTGATCTAACACACACACGTATATACCACTAGTTGCCTATACACACACACACACACACACACATATATATATACATTTATATGCACATACACACACACACACACACACACGCACGCACAAGCTCTTTAAAAAGACTGTGTCTCTCTTGCTCACTGTTGTAATTCCCAAGAATTAGCACACAGTAGTGTTCAATAAGAATTTGTTGAATGAAAGAATAAGTTTAAAATGTCCTAATTTTGCTCAAGTCTCTTGACTTTGGAAATCAAACACTATAATATGGAAAATATTGTCTCTATTGACATTTTCACAGGCTAAAAAATAATAAAAAGTTATGTGTTCTGTTAGTTTTAGCTACCTTCTCAAATTTTGCTTATGTTTTTATAGAACTGTAGTTTGGGGACCAAAAACCTATAAAGCCTTTTCAGCACAAGTCCCTAGAAGAGCTATATAAGTAGTGGGGTAACTTTTAAAATAATCTCCTCTTTCATGTTCTTTTTATAAAACTCTGAAGCCATGAGCCCTCTAGGATTTAAATAGTTAGAGCTGGCAATCTTCTTACATTTTGTGAGAATATGAGCAGTAGCTTGAACGTAGAACAGTAACAAAACAAAACAAAACAAAACACAAGGTATTTATCTTGGCTCCAAGTCTGCCAATAAACCTTTCTATTTCTCTTTTTATTGGTAAGACACAGACATTTTTTTAAAAAGTCACTGTTTTAATCTTTTGTACATTTACTCATCTTACAATTTTGTAAAGCTGCAGAATTTAAAATCTGATTAGTAAAGTAAAATGCAGTGAATAATATGCAATGCTTTCAAATTAATCTGAACATTATACCAGTAAAATATATTGGAAATATATGAAACTTTCCTAATTAAATCACTACAATGGCTCCCAGTACCCTAGGGAATAAATACTAAAATTTTTAGGATAGCATACAAGACTCTCTAAAATCTAGCCCTAATCAATGTTTCAAAGTTTTCTATCACTATTCTTATAGATCTTCTACTTGTTACTGTAATGAAAGTGACCAGCCATTTGCTATACCAGAACACAGGAGATACTTGAATGTTAGTTAGATATTAGAAACTGGGTTTGTTTTAACCAATGTAAGTAAAATTGGGGGGGCCTTCAACTAGACCAGTGTTTCTCAAACTTTAGCTTGCATCAGAAACACCTGGAGGGCTGGGAAAACTCAGATTTCTGGGCTCCACCCAAAGAATTTTTGATTCAGTTGATCTGGGCTGGAGTCTGAGAATTTGCATTTCTAACACATTTCCCACGTGATGCTGTTGCTGATGGCCCTGTAACCACACTTTGAGAATCACTGGTTTGCTTGTTAACTTCAACTAAAGTTAAAAAAACCAGAAAACCCCACAAACTTCCAGTTACAAGATAAATAAGATTTGGCGTTGTAATGTACAACATGATAACTATAGTTAATACCATACTGTATACGTGAAAATTGCTAAGAGAGTAGATCATAAAAGTTCTCATCACAAGGAAAAAAACTGTAACTATGTGAGGTGATGAATGTTAACTAAACTTACTGTGGTGATCATTTCACAATTATACACATACTAAATGATTATGTTGTACACCTTAAACTTATACAGTGCTATATGCCAATTATTTCTCAATAAAACTGGGGGAAAATAAAAAAAAATACTGCATCTTGTCACTCCTCATTCCAAATCTCTGGCACCTTGGCTTCTTCTTAACTTGTTTTGGTGATAAAAGCACTTATCACCATCTATATATTTTTTCTATATATTTCACTTATTACTTATATTTATTGTGTGTCTTCTTTGCTAGAATATAAGCTCCTTGAGTGCAGGGGTCTTTGTTTTGTTCCTGAACACATCCTAAGCCCTTGGCACATAGTAGGCACTCAATGTATATCCATTGAATGAACGAATGAATGAATGAAGGAATGACTGCGTTAGGTACATTGTACAACATACTGTTTCAAGTCAGTGCTATATAACAGTATCTTTTTGAAAATGTTGCCTGTTGCTATACAAGACAGTTACAAGTATCTAAGTTACTCAATGACAAATTAATTTCCTTTCCTGTTTTATCTGCTTGTTAGTCCACACATTCTTATTTTTAGACATTTCTACTAGTGGTCTGAGGATGTGGAATACACACATACACATATCTATTTAAATATATCCTGTACAATCGGTGTTAGGGCTGAATATATTCTAGATTGAAACAATTTCATAAGCAGACCCTTCAGTCAGCACATGGAGTTAAGGAAACTACATTTTAGTCCCTAAGGTACTGTGGATTTTAAAGAAGTAATTATCTTTGACATAAGGTATTTTTAGTCAATAAAGAGTAGAAACTCTATAGTATTATTTCCCACTGTCTATCTTATAGGACAACAGTTATTATAATACTAGTTTTCATTTCTTGGGGGCTTACTATATGACAGGCAATGCGCTAAACACTCCACATACTTTAGCTTATGTAGTTCTCATTACAACCCTGTTGGGAGAAGGAAATCAAAGTCCAAAGAGCTTCAACAGCTGGCATAGGATTACACAGCCGTAAGGGGCAGGGAAAGCTTCTACTCTAGATCTGTTTGAAACCTATTAAGATGAAAGTCTGAGTACAACAAGGAGCAGGAGTAAAACAGAATTCTTGGAGAAATATTATGACATAAATCCAAATTTGGGGCTCAAGGTTGAAAGGGAGCTGTTCCACATTCTATCTTCCACAGTCTAAGAGAGAAAGCTTGTAACAAGTAAGACCACTCATATTTCATGTAGATATCTCCTGCCTGAGGTTAAAACTGTATTTTCAAGAGCAATAGAATTTTTCCTTTAAATTAAAAACAAACCCAAGATTTTAAATGATTGTTTCCCATTGTATTGCTCCTTTCCTGTCACTGTTTTTGATCTAGAACATGGAGTCCTTGGCGGAGAAAGGAAGGGCATGATCATTCATCTCCATTAACAGTCTTGAGTGGTTTCTGTTATCTAATAATTTCTGAGTTGACAGACGTGGAAATGCTCATGGAGTTAAATGACTATTCATCCACACTGGACTTTTACTTAAGCTCTGCATATATCTTTCACAGTCAGGTTTCAGGTCATGTCTCATTAATTGAGCAGATCTTTGAAGATTCTACTCTTTTTTCAAATAAACCTCTTCTTGGAGTTATGCCAATGAAAAAGCAGAACCATTCTGTAACAGTTTAGTATTTGGGGGGAGAGTAGGGAATTATTATGTTCTAAATTCATTTATGATACATTGCTACATTAGAGCAGAGTCAACCAAATTGCATTCACAATGAAACCAAAACCTGTCATTTTTCATGTGTTCAAATTCACTGCAGAGATGAACACTAGAATGACCCAAGTGCAGATAACCACTCTTTCTTTCGTCTATTTGAGTCCATTATTGTCTATGTCTTACTCATATGTTTGGTCTTAAGATGATCTTAAATATATCTCCCTCTTCATCATTCTTTTTTCTCTTTTATTAGTCATCTTGTTTTCCAAAATGTGGTGCTGTAGGAAACAATTTTACTTCATGGAGAGTGAGAAAGGACATTGTTTTTATGAATATTGTACTGTTTCTACCTAACAGATTGAAAATTCTTACCCCTTATCAATGAAGTTAACTGATGTGTGTGAGTGGATTGTCTGAGAATTTCATGACCTCTCTCCCGTGCGTGAGCAAATGAAGGATGGAGAGTCATCCCTTTTGTACAAATCAACCTTTTTTTTTTCCCCAGTAACCATTAATTCACTTACATTTGCAAGCATCTGGGGCAGAGAAAGGTCTTCGGAGGTCCCGGTAGAAGCCTGGCTTACATCGTTGGCAATGCTGACCTTCTGTGTTGTGCTGACAGTCATTGCAGATGCCACCACTACGATTCCCTGATGCCTCCCACACATTAATGTCAAAGTGACAGGCATCAGCATGTCCATTGCACTTGCAGGCTGGGAAAAAGAAGCATGGGAGGAAAACAAAGAATTAAAAATAAAATGACAGGTTCTCTAATATTCAGGCAGTTAAAAGTAGGGTAAGCTGATTCCTAATTTTTAAAAATTCAGTTTTTTCACACTCAGAGATATAGAGAACAGACTTGTGGTTGCCAAGGGGGAGGGGAGATGGGGGAGGGATGGAGTGGCAGTTCGGGGTTAGCAGATGCAAACAATTATATATAGAATGGATAAACAACAAGGTCTTACTGTACAGCACAGGGAACTATATTCAATATCCTGTGATAAACCATAATGGAAAATAATATTTTTAAAAGAATGTATATATATGTACATACATCTATATGTATGTATAACTGAATCACTTTGCTGTACAGCAGAAATTAACACAACATTGTAAATCAACTATAGTTCCATTAAAGAAAATTTAGTTTTTTGAATAGTATGCATTTTCACAGTACAAGATTCAAAACAGTATAAAAACGTTTATACATTAAGAACTCTTTCATCCTGTTTCCTCTGGCCTTCAGTAGCTGCTTTCCTTTCTTCCTTCCTTCCTTCTCTTTCTCCCTTCCTTCCCTCCCTCCTTCCTCCGAGCCTAGAAGGAACCTTCTGGTGGGCAGAGGTTAGTAACTTGGCAGATAGATTGATTTACCTTTCATGAAGTACTATTCCTCAGCTATTGCTGTACTGGTGAGTATGAGGTAGTCTCCTATAGAAGCCTTAATTTTCTTATAGAAGAGGCTTGCAGAGTTTCTTATATAACAATTTCTCAAAGGCATTTCTAAGATTATCAGTCAATAGCGCCAAGTGACAAGTCTCTGTGTTCTATATGTATTTAGATATGCAGCTGGTTTCGGTGGAAAGGGCCAGAATGGCACTCTAGGAATTTAGGAGAAATTCTTTAGATTCTCTTGATGAGTGATTTGAATAAGGATCCAGACTTTTTTCTGGAGGTCAACTGCATTTGAAAATGTTTGTGCTATTGTTTTTCATTGTTTCCTTGATGTGTTATGATATTTTGACCAGACTCATAGTCTTTAAAAAGCATATTGTAAGATAATTTAAGATTTATGCTTAGAGGAAATCCTTTACATCTCCTAGAAACTAAAATAAATCAGTTATGATTCCAAATTATGTAAGGGAAGAGACTTCTCACAATTTTACCCACTGTACTTGCCTTTAAATCCCAGTAAAACTGAAATCTGTGAGTGTAAAGGTTGTTACGGGCATGTGTATTTCTCTGTGCATGTGTATTTCTATTTCATGTATATTTCATTTTGAATTGCAAAGAAAAAAAATGATTCATGTTCCCATATTTTTTACCCTTCTATCTAATCTCCAACCTCAAACCCAAAGTTAGCCATGGCAATGTTAGTCTCATTCTTGATGAACTGGCTTAGTTTTAAATCTAATTTGTCACTACAAGTATCATAAGTGAAAAGAAAGGCATTATGGTATTACAGAAAAAAAGCATTTAATTTGGAGTCTGAAGACTAGGGATCAAGTCCTGACTCTATCATTTACTAACTTTGGCAAGTTACTTAATCTTATTGAGCCTCAGTTTCCTGATCTCTAAAATGGGATTAATACCACCTACTTTATAGGGTTGTTTTGGGAACTGAATTCAAGATAGCTATTTTCATGATTATAATTCAATATCTCAGCTATGATGGTAACTGCACATTCTAATCCTCAGTTGCTCTTGCGTCTAGCCATGTTTTATTATGTCAAAGTCTCAGGGAGGGTGCTTAGGTCCCACATAGTGTCCCAGCAAATGGGCAACACATTCTTGGCAAAATAGTATATCGGTGATTTTGCAAGCAGTAATTGTTTCCAAATGGCTGAAGTTACAGTGGGCAGTGATATGGTCTATGTTTGATATGGGCTACTACTTTATATTGTGTTTCTAGAGACAACAAGGAGTCCATAGATGTTTACTTTACAAAGAAGGCTTTGAGTCTGTGTGTTTGGTACTTACTTCTGCACTCTTTTGGAGACCCTGTTTTGCCATCAGCTGCCTCCCAGGGATGGTCATTGTATAAAGGTGCACAATGTTGGCAGTGGGTGCCTGCTGTGTTGTGCTTACACATACACTTTCCATGGACCTGCAAACAAAAATAAGTAAGCGCTATGAGCACAAACAATGCTAGGAAAGAACACTCTTCCCACAACCTCATCTCATTGGTTGGCTTTAGCCATATGACATTCATTCATTTTTGCGAAGAAGTTGGTCATCAAGATGAAAGATCCTTTCTTTAGTTTGTCTTGTTGTTAATTCATATCCTTGGCTGTAGGATATGTGACCCTAATGAGCAATTCTGAGATACTGGCTAGGCATTTACTTAAATTTTTTTTGTTTTGTTTTTTGTTGCTTTTTGTATTTTGTTTTTGTTTTTAAAATTATTTATTTATTTTTGGCTGCATTGGGTCTTCGTTGCGGTGCACGGGCTTCTCATTGCAGTGGCTTCTCGTTGCGGAGCACGGGCTCTAGGCGCACGGGCTTCAGTAGTTGTGGCTCACGGGCTCAGTAGTTGTGGCTCGCGGGCTCTAGAGCGCAGGCTCAGTAGTTGTGGTGCACAGGCTTAGTTGCTCTGCGGCATGCGGGATCCTCCCAGACCAGGGATAGAACCCGTGTCCCCTGCATTGGCAGGTGGATTCTTAACCACTGCACCACCAGGGAAGTCCCCACACTTTCACAGATTTCCCCTAGCCTCCTAGCACCACAGCTTGGTTAATTTTGTTTCCTCTTCCTGGAAAGTCTCTTCCCTTCTGCCTGTCAGAAATACTGCCCAACTTCAAGAACCATCTCAAAACCCAATCCCTCTCATAAAGTCCTAAATAATTTCTAAAAATTAATATTTGGGATCATCTGGAATACTTCCTAATAACTAAGTATTGCCCTGAATTCCAGTAGCAAAATGCATTTATTGACACATGATGTCATGACTGTACAAATGAACGTTTTGTAAAGCAGTTCAGAATGGGATTCCCAAATTTGGATCTATGAGGTATTGTTGTTGTTTTCTTGAGAAACAGTATAAGAGGTAAATCAGCATAAAGGTAATAAATTATATCAACCAGTCAACAATTATTTAATGAATATCTACAAGAGAGAGTTGCTATGTTAGGCAATGTTTGGTACACAAAGCATTACAAAACATGATTTCTGTCTTTAAGCAAAGTATAATGTAGCTGGAGAAAAAAAATTTACATAGAAAAAAATTACAGATAAACAAGACAATAAATAAATACCTAAGAAACAAAATGATGTTGGAATTCAAAAGATGCAGAAATCACCATAGATTAGCAGTTGTTTATGAGAGGGACTGGGTTTTGAGATGGTTCTTGAAGTTGGGCAGTATTTCTGACAGGAAGAAGGGAAGAGACTTTCCAGGAAGAGGAAACAAAATTAACCAAGCTGTGGTGCCAGGAGGCTAGAGAAAATCTGTGAACAAAGTTTATTTTAATACATCCAAAATATTCTGACTGTGATGATAAAGGAACTACGAAAAACAACATGTACTTAGAGTGGCCAGAAACAAAATGAATCTTAGAGTTCAACAAATGTGGAAATAACCAAAACCAGTACATTGATGTACTACTGCTGGACGTAATTTAACACTTGAGTAAGTTGTGTTATCTTATCTAGGATCCCCTTTCTCTTTTCATTCCCTTGGTATATATGTCTTTGGTTCTACTGGTAGAGGCACTCTGAAAATAGCATATGCATTATCCAAGTGTGTTACATGACTGCTGTAGACCTTTATGCACACATAAAGTTCAAGTGCAGGATTTATTCAGGGCTTGGAGGAGCACAGGCTACTTGTAAATGAATCACATGAGGCCTAAGAGTTATAATCTGGGAAATTTCATAAATAATAATTTTGGTGGCCATCTTGCTAAATTTAATTTCTATGTATTGTAAAGTAAGGTTTTTGTGCTTAATGAAAACTAATTATAGCTGTCCTTTTCATTCTTAGGGATTAGCCAGGATATAGATTTTTTAAATGGTAGAATTGACTCAGAGTACAATGCTGTTGCAAAAACTTTTGTTGATTTTCTTTATAGAAACCCAGCTAATATTATAGATTCAACTTATTGGTTTTGCTCTTGGAATGCCCAAGTGTAAGGTGAGTTATAGTTACCTATTTTCTTGGGCTTCTCTTTGTGACTATGCCTGCTAGGAGCTGTTTATACATAAAGTCCCATGGAGTTGTAATAGTTTACTATACATCACTATTCACATGTCCAGGCAAGAGCTAAAGACAAATTTGCACTCAAATTTGGAGATCTGCAGGAATTCAATTTCTACTGCTCTGTAAGAATGAGGTCTTTTCATCCTAGCTCCTGGATATCTAATTTTTCATATATTCTGGTAGAAATGCTCCAGTCCAACTGCTTTTTATTAAATATTTTAAATTCAACATTCTTTATCATAATGAAAAAAATAGAAATTCTATCAAATAACTTCTGCATGGTAAGATTCTTTTTTAATTGAAATATAGTTGATTTACAATGTTGTGTTAATTTCTACTGTACAGCAAAGTGATTCAGTTATGTGCATATATATATATATTCTTTTTCATATTTTCCATTATGGTTTATCACAGGATATTGAATATAGTTCACTGTGCTATACAGTAAGACCTTGTTTATCCATTCTATATCTAATAGTTTGCATCTGCTAACCCCAAACTCCAACTTCTTCCCTCTTCAACCCCCCTCCCCCTTGCTAATCACAAGTCTGTTCTCTATGTCTGTGAGTCTGTTTCTGTTTCGCAGATAAGTTCATTTGTGTCATATTCTAGATTTGCATGGTAAGATTCTTTAAAGGCTCTCAGTAAAAGATGGATGATTCTTGTTTACTTATACTAGATCCTGATTTCAAACAAAATGGAGTCTTTTGAAAAAATGAATAAGAAAAATCTTCCAAAGTTGAAGAATTTAGTGAAGCGAAGGCATACTTATGTAGCTGGCACAAGTTAGTAGCATAATGAAGATTAGTAGAAAAAGCAGTTTTGTAACTGTCTAAATTCTATAATAACCTGTGAAAAAATAAAAAACAAACCACTACATACAAAACACCCAGGATACAAATATTTGATAGAATTAGAGTCAAAATTCCTAGAATAAACCATCCCTAATTCATCATTGCTGTTAAGGAGATTATATGGAATACTATCTGAGGAGGGCATTTGAAACAATGTTAAGAAGTCCAAAGTAAATATAATAGAGACCAAGGTCAATAATTGCTATCTGTATAAAACTCTAAGTGCGGTCCCTGAGGTTGTGTCTTGAAGAGTACATAGGATTTTCCTTAGGGAGCAAAGACAAGAAGATAACCCCAAAGGAATATTCTGAATAGTCAGTAAGTAAACCAGAGGACATGTGTTGAATAAGTAGGTTCTATCTAGACCACGGAATACATTAAATAGCTTAAGAATGATGAATTTATCCTGTAATACTGAAGATCCATTGAAGATTTTTGAGTAAGGAAGTGATTGAAAGTTATATTAAATATACTTTATTTTCTTCTCTTTTAAAAGATTTCCTTTTATCTCCTATCTTGTCTGTTATGTTGTTTCTTCCCCCTCCTTTATTATTTCTTTTCCAAAATTTTTTACCCCAGCTTATACCTTCCAACAGCCAATGGCAGTCAAATGTATTTTCTGATAATGTTTAGAATTTTAAAAGGTTGTTAATTTTTATTTTATTGCTTTTTTGTATCCTTCCTACTTTTAAAACAACCACTTATTGAATACTATATAAACATAGATGCTGCAAATTATTGCTACTTTTCTTTAGAGGAACTAAACTATCATTATAAGTCAGTTTATCTGGTTTGGTCTTGGAATGCCCAAGGCCTATATGTAATTTCACCTAACTCATAGGTTAGTCCTGGCCCACAAATTCCAGGCCTCAGGAGGCCACAGACATTTAGGGAAACCTCATCAAACATTCACATGTATCACAAGATAATGTGGACAGGTCAGTTCCCTCTGGAGTAAGGATTTCAGAGCATTCCCTCATTCCTGCATGCCAAGGATTGGGATGAACCTCCCAGGGTCTGAAAGATGCAAGCCCAGCAAATATTTCTGCACACAGAAAAATTCAAGGAGCTGTCATTTTGAGAATTACCAAAAATAGCTGTAAATCATTACCTAGACCATTTGAAACAAGAAATCTTTCCTCAGCAATACAACTGTTACAGTTCAAGCTTGAAAGATCACCCACTATTTGATGCTCGTGAAAAATGTGCAAGTAAAACTAGGTCTTCATTGAAAAAAAAAACAAAACAGAAAAAGGAAAATTTAGTAACAAGTTAAACATAGCTCTTATTTGGTACACAAACATAAGCTAGATAAAGAGCAGGAAAATGGGATTATGTATTTAAGGCTTAGTTGAAGAAGAGTGGTGTCTGGCTTTATAATTGGAAAATGAGAAATCTATTTCAACAAAAAAATCTACAACTCCTAATTATCTAAGAGGTATACCTTGGCATTTTGGATATTCTATGAATTTCATAAACTCCTCTGCTATACTGAGAGTATGTTTCTCTGTTGATGTCAAAAGTTTTCCTACCTATATCTGAAACCAAGCAAGACCCTGTGGGACTCCTGGGCATGAAAGCCTTTCTGTGTCCCCCGTTTATTGTTTGCAGGGAATAGCCTTCAGCCTCCATGACCTTTCCTGAGTTCCAAAGGGCAGGTCCAAACAGTTGCTAATCAAGGAATGGAGGGTATGCAAAGATAAGGGAGGAGCAGCCAAGAAACAGTAGTGCAGCCTTGGGGCAGGGTCCTGCTTCTGCCTCAAGGGACACACATAACAATACCTTTAAGCTCTTTACAGAACTAAAATTCCCAACAAATGGAAGATGTTAGCATTCTTCATTCCAGAGAAGCTTATCAAGAGACTACCTGGGCCAGATTAAAGGAACCAGAGAAGCTCATTAGGAGACCACCTGTGGTCAGATTAAAGGAGTGCAGGCTCTGCACACACCCTGACCCTTATCAACAATTCCGCCCTTGAACCATTGCTATAAAACTCCTCACCAAATCCTCCCAGGTTGGGACACACACTTTTGAGAGGCACGAGCCCACTGTGTCCCTCTTTGCCTGGCAAAGCAATAAAGCTGTTCTTTTCTACTTCACCCAAAACTCTGTCTCCAAGATTTGATTCAGCACCAGTGCACAGAGGCCAAGTTTTCAGCCTCATGTCTAATAGTATTTATTTGTTACTAATATTAACCTACTTGCAAGTCATTTTTAGCATATTTGTCTTACAGGGAGGGAATCATACAAACTTTGAACCAGTAATTTAAGGAATTACTGGAACAGCTTGCTCATTAATACCTGTGCACTTTGACAAATATTATATATTAGAGGCAAATAGACATAGAAGAGAAAATACCACTCCTTCATATGTAAGGCTATATAAGTAAGAATCTAGGTGGGGGCAAAATGAGGAAACGATTCTTTCAAATCCGTCATTGGAAGATACACATCTTGCTTAGAAAAGCTGCTTTTTTAAAAATTATTTTTAAAAATTTATTTTTGTCTCTGTTGGGTCTTCGTTGCTGCGTGCGAGCTTTCTCTAGTTGTGGCGAGCAGGGGCTACTTTTTGTTGAGGTGTGAAGACTTCTCATTGCGGTGGCTTCTCTTGTTGCGGAGCACGGGCTCTAGGCACGCGGGCTTCAGTAGTTGTGGCTCGCGGGTTCTAGAGCGCTGGCTCAGTAGTTGTGGCACACAGGCTTAGTTGTTCTGCAGTATGTGGGATCTTCCCGGACCAGGGCTCGAACCTGTGTCCCCTACATTGGCAGGCAGATTCTTAACCACTGTGCCATCAGGGAAGCCCAAAAAGCTGCTTTTTAATTGTTCTCTTTGGGGCAGAAGGCCTTCTAGTAGTCAACAAACATAGAGTTGAGGAAATTGGCCATGGCAGGAGGTTGTGAGAATCTGGTTGTTTGCCATGTCAAGCATATGGGTTGGACAATCACTTATCAAGATGTTGTAGAATATTTAAACATTAGATGGAAGATTGGCTTTGACGACTTGTAAGGTCCTTCTAGTCTTAAGGTTCTATGATTCTAAGCCCTGCTACTCTGTATTGTGAATACTGCCTGGTTGTAGGCAACTACCCATAATCCTTTCTGAGCTACCAGATAAGACTTAAATGTCATATGGCTGGGTCCTGTTGGCATCTCTCCAATGCAGCATGTTTCTAAATGATGTGAAAGTCAAACAAGGGAGAGCTAGGAGAATATCTCTTCTTTTTTGCAGGCACTACCTGATGTGGCACAAATGAAAAATAAATGTTAATAGTCTCTGAAGATTGATTTGCATTTGTCAATAATGACTATACCTAAACTAAATTGTATTCTTTCTGATTTTTCTTCTACTGTTTTCCTCCTTCTGAACTGCATTTTCCCCATTGCTTGTGACTAAAGTAATTGTAGACTGTCATTCTAGCACCTGCCTTCCAAATAAAGGTATATTTCATCATCTAGTGATGCTCACCAGACATTCACCATAATGGAATTACCAAAGTGAATAATCAATCTGGTTAAAGCTTTGAAGGACTCAAATTAACTGAATTGCTTTGTGAATGTCTGATAAAATTTACTTCCCAACTGCTTTCCAAGAAAGAAAGGACCAACTATTGTTCATGTCCTACTAAACTTTATAATGAAAGTTAGTGGAAAAAAAGATTTTACAGCTAAATATTCAGAAATTCCTGAATTTCATCAATTGACTAATTTCCTTGAGCTCTTGTATCATTATTGTTTACATATACATGATTTAATTTTCATTCTTTGAATTCCAATGGGAAATGAATATTCTTTCATACCATCATTGGAACTTTAAAAAATGTTTGTGAAAAAAGGATACAAACAGTGCCTATTCTATGAACCTAAGAAAAATGCCCACTTACAGGCAGCTGTGGCAATTCATGGACCTCCATTTAGCTATGACAAATGATTTAGAAAGTGGAACAATGCTTTGTAGCACCTTAAGACAAAATGTAAAGGCAAAAAACTGATTTAATTTCTAAAGAGATAGTATGTCCCTTTTAGAGAAAAGGATTAACTTCTAAAAGAATGAACTTCTTATGCATGAAAAGAGATGAATTCTAATAATGGGCTAGCCTGTTAGAACCTGCTCCTCTTAAGCAGGGAAAAACAGGCACAACAATGCTACAGCATAAACCTTTGAATAGAAAGCATTGTGAGGAAAACATGTCTTTTCATTAACAAATAAAATATTCCTCTACCCCTATTAAAGGTTTGCATGTTTTAATTTCACAGAAGAAGTGGGAGTTCTATGGTGAATATGAAGCATAATAATTGAGTTTGGTAAAAGGGGGCTTGAAACATACTGTCAGAATGGGATAAAATAGGCTGAAGCCCGAGTATTCCAAACCCTTGCCTAATAATATATATAGCTAGAATGTAAGAAGTTGAAAAGCTCTACAATCTATTCCTTGGTCTATACTTTAACACTAGAGAAAACGGGTCTTGTAAGAAAGCGTGGGCAAAAAAATAAAGAGGTATAGAGCAGAAACAATTATGAGTAAAGAATGAAAATCAGCCACGAGAGGCTTCCCCGTCAGCCTGTTGCCTGAAATTCTTCCTATTGGGACTCATTCCTTTAGCTTCTGAATGGTGCTTTAGGTTCAAGAGCTCCCTACAAAAATGTACTTAAGCTCAGGAGGCGTAAATCCTTAAATTATTAGCAACAAACATATCAGCAGGGATTATAACCATCTGTTTTCAATCCTAAAACTGTACTCAGAGTTGCTTAAAGGAGGAAGTAGTTTCCTGGTGGAAGGAAAGGGAATGTCTGAAGGGGAGAGGGAAGGAGCCAAAGACAAACTGTGCCTACTTCACTATTTTGCCAAGAACCTTGCTCTGGCTGACAAACCTGGAAAAAAAATCAAAAACAAAAAACATGCATGGAGCCAATACAAATTTCATAGGAAAACTGCATGTAAGTACACTGTATGGTAATCGTGTTTATATACCTCTCTCCACTAGATTGTAAACTCTTGCAGGGAAGAAACTGTGGCTTAAATTTCTTTGAATCCCCAGTACCTGGCATATAATAGGTTTTCAATCAATATGTGTTAATTTTTTTTTTTTTTTTATTCAGCCAATGTATATTCAAAGGAGCATTGAGAACCTTAGTTATTGAGTTTAGTTCCACTTTAAAAACGTCCCAAGAAAGCAGGGTGCTAATTATTCGTTTGAAGTGGGAATAGGATACTTTTGTTTGTCACAGAGCAGGATTTTGGGCAGAGTAGGATTGAAAGACATTCAGCTTTGTCCAGAGTGCTTCTGGTCAAGGAATATTGGTAAATATGATGTTACATAGGGTGGTCGTCTATAGTTGCTATGGGAGAACTACTGTAGGCCCAGGGAACATGGATTAGTCAGGGAGGGAAATGGGAACAATAAAGATGAAGAAGAAGATGATGATGATGATGATAAATAATAACAATAGTAGTAGTAGTTAATATTGATTAGCACTTACTATGTACCAGGCACTGTTCTAGGCATTGTATAAATATTAATTCATTGGATTTACACAAGAATAAGGTAGGTATAATTATTACTTCCATTTCATAAATGAGGAAACTGAAGCCCAAAGAGTTTAAGTAATTTGCCCAAGGTCACAAAGCCAGTAAGTGGTGGAGCTATTTGAATTCTAGCAGTCTGACTCCAGAGCCACCAACTTAACCCTTAAACTATACTATTCTAAAGACCCTGGGGAGTAGGATTTTTGAGGGATCTACTTTGGCCAGATCTCTTCAGTGTATTACTTAAATAATATTGGTATGTTTCAAACCAGTTTGTCCTTGAAGAGCTCCTTGGGACAAAGGCTGGTTTGGACTCAAAGTGAGCCATTTCAAGGGTATTAAGTTCTTGAATGGATTATTTGTCCTATTCCTCTGGGAGAAACCTAGCAGTTTTCAAGATGGGTGAATATAGGAAGATTGGCCCCCATTTCCCATACCTGGCATGAATAAGTTCAGGGCATGTACTGGTAGAGAATACTTTTAGATTCTCATTGGTTTAGTGTAAAATCTGTCTGTACACTGAAAATTCTGATGCCTCCTAGGGGTATTTCTGGGCCACTGCAAGTGTTGACAACTCTTAACTTATCAGAAACTCCCCTGAATAAATTTGCAAATGGAGATAACAGGAATGTAAATGAATTCTAATTAAAGATTTGCTCTTTGTGAATAGCCTCCCTTTTGTTATGGGCTCTCCCTATTAGATATGATTTGGTAGGGATAGATAGTAATATTATGTAGTGTGATGGCTTTTAAACAGTTAGTTTTAATTTATAAAGAATGGTAAGTGAGAACACTGTGCATAGCCTAATGATTCAGGTCAATTTTTAGATTCAGGTTGCTGGCTTATTTCCATTTTTTCACGTACAAAACTTTGTATGCCCCAAAGCTTTTATTTATTTATCTAAATGGCAGTTTTTATGTGCCACTGTGCGTGCTATTTATCATATGAAATCAGGAGTTGAAGTAGTATTCAGAAGCATGAATCCACACACACAAAATTTCCAAATGCTACTAAATCTGTGTACTCCAAATTGTGGACATTAATTTTAAGATTTCGTAAAGATGTGTTTCAGCAGACCTCTGTTTTGTAGTATTACAGCTAGAACTAAGAACTAAAATCAAGTTTTGTGGTTTATCTTTCAACATACATCATGGCACTTTCTGTGAAATTAGATGATTGGTCAAAACCAAAAACAAAACAAAGCAAAAACAAACTTTCCAAACCAACTTCCCTGCAGAAAGGAAGGCAGAAACTACTCCAGGACAGAGAAGAGCATTTTGGGCTTTCCAAATAAATTTCAAAACACTTTTGAGTTAAAAAATATTGTTAATAACGTAACCTTATTTAAAAGCCACATGAAAGAAGGTTTTAAAATATTCCCATTGTTTTAAAATATACTATTAGCTCAACAATGGTTTTAAAGTGAGCACTTTAGTTTAAATTTTGGGTTCTTCAGTAAATTTTAGGTAGGATTCTCTCTTACCCTTCAGAGTGATGATTTCCTAGAATAAAGAAAATCTCTCTCTCTTTGTGAGTCCAGGTATAGGGACTACTTTTATTTATAACAATGGGCTTAAAAGTTTCAAATGTAGCAAGTTTTGGGAAACCACATTATCAACATTATCAGAATACTTTTCTTTGCATATTTCCCTAATTAAATAATGTTCTTTTTGTTTGGTAAAATTCAGATAAACTTTGAAATGCTGCCCACCCCCCCAACCCCACGCCAAAAAAAAAAAAAAAGACTAAGTGTTCTGGCTAGCATACTTTTGTGGGTTATCTCTGCCTTTTTTTTTTTTTTTTTGGTAACTGAAGCATAGTTGATTTACAATGTTGTGTTAGTTTCAGGTGTACAGCAAAGTGATTCAGTTTTTTGTTTGTTTGTTTGTTTTTTTAACATCTTTATTGGAGTATAATTGCCTTACAATGGTGTGTTAGTTTCTGCTTTATAACAAAGTGAATCAGCTATACATATACATATATCCCCGTATCCCCTCCCGCTTGTGCCTCCCTCCCACCCTCCCTATCCCACCCCTCTAGGTGGTCACAAAGCACGGAGCTGATCTTCCTGTGCTATGCGGCTGCTTCCCACTAGCTATCTGTTTTACATTTGGTAGTGTATATATGTCCATGCCACTCTCTCACTTTGTCCCAGCTTACCCTTCCCCCTCCCCGTGTCCTCAAGTCCATTCTCTATGTCTGCGTCTTTATTCCTGTCCTGTCCCTAGGTTCTTCAGAACCTTTTTTTTTTTTTTTTAGATTCCATATATATGTGTTAGCATACGGTATTTGCTTTTCTCTTTCTGACTTACTGCACTCTGTATGACAGACTCTAGGTCCATCCACCTCACTACAAATAACTCAATTTTGTTTCTTTTTATGGCTAAGTAATATTCCATTGTATATATGTGCCACATCTTCTTCATCCATTCATCTGTCGATGGACACTTAGGTTGCTTCCATGTCCTGGCTATTGTAAATAGAGCTGCAATGAACATTGTGGTACATGACTCTTTTTGAATTATGGTTTTCTCAGGGTATATGCCCAGTAGTGGGATCGCTGGGTCGTATGGTAGTTCTATTTTTAGTTTTTTAAGGAACCTCCATACTGTTCTCATAGTGGCGGTATCAATTTACATTCCCACCAACAGTGCAAGAGGGTTCCCTTTTCTCCACACCCTCTTCAGCATTTATTATTTGTAGACTTTTTAATGATGGCCATTCTGACTGGTGTGAGGTGATACTTCCTTGTAGTTTTGATTTGCATTTCTCTAATGATTAGTGATGCTGAGCATCTTTTCACATGCCTGTTGGCCACCTGTATGTCTTCTTTGGAGAATGTCTACTTAGGTCTTCTGCCCATCTCTGCATTTTATTATCACTGAACCATTTTACAACTCTGTAAGTTGTAGAAAATTAATAATAATTCAAATAACTCTTGTCCATAGAAATGCAAATCAGTTGTGTCTGACAATGCAATTGATCATTGCCCTTCATATTGACCTATTTTGCACCTCTGTATATTTCTTCATTTGCCAGTGTATGTGTGGTTCTTCGAATTTTCCTTTGAAGCAGTTATAAGGTCTTACTGGTCCCTCATTAATTACTGAGTTAAGTAAAATTGTTGACACATGTTTATTTTATATCTGTGTGACAGTCATGGCTTTACTCTTTAAAAATGTATCCTTGGGACTTCCCTGGTGGCACAGTGGTTAAGAATCCGCCTGCCAATGCAGGGGATACGGGTTCGAGCCCTGGTCTGGGAAGATCCCACATGCCACGGAGCAACTAAGCCCGTGTGCCACAACTACTGAGCCTGTGCTCTAGAGCCCGTGAGCCACAACTACTGAGCCCGTGTGCCACAACTACTGAGCCCACGTGCCACAACTACTGAAGCCAACGTTCCTAGAGCCGGTGCTCTGCAACAAGAGAAGCCGCCGCAATGAGAAGCCCACACACCGCAATGAAGAGTAGCCCCCGCTCGCTGCAACTAGAGAAAGCCCACATGGCAACGAAGACCCAACGCAGCCAAAAATAAATAAATAAAATAAATAAATTTATTAAAAACAAAACAAAAAAAAGAATCCGCCTGCCAATGCAGGGGACACGGGTTCAAGTCCTGGTCTGGGAAGATCCCACATGCTGCAGAACAACTAAGCCCGTGCGCCACAACTACTGAGCCTGTGCTCTATAGCCCGCGAGCCACAACTACTGAGCCCATGGGCCACAACTACTTAGCCCACATGCCACAACTACTGAAGCCCGCATGCCTAGAGCCTGTGCTCCGCAGCAAGAGAAGCCACCGCAATGAGAAGCCCGCGCACCACAACGAAGAGTAGCCCCTGCTCGCTGCAACTAGAGAAAGCCTGCATGCAGCAATTAAGACCCAACACAGCCAAAAATAAATAAATAAATTTAAATAAATAAGTTAAAAAAAAAATGTATCCTTTAACACTGCCATTTCTTATCCTCCACATGTTACCTAAAGTTCTTCTGTCTAGACTACTTGAGGATATACTTCTAAAAGTGGAATTTCAACACGCTTTATATAGCTAAATGGGTTTTGAATGTCTCGTATTTTTACAAGATTAATTCTACTAGCTTCTTTTTTTCAGTTTCCTCAGGCACTTTATCTTTCCTGTGGGGACTGTAATAAATATTTCTGCCATAAAAGTGAAAATAGCATTAAACTAAAAATTGTGATGCTCAGGAAGCTTATGAAGATTACATTTAGATAAGATCATACTATTACCAATTTAAGTGATTTTTTTCTATCATTACTTCCTTACATAGAACTATTTCTTATTTGCTTTTTGTTTCCAATGGGTTTTAAGAATTATTTCTGACTACTGGGCTTTTAAAAATGATGTCTGTCCAACAGGTATATTTATTTGGATAAATCCTACAAATGAATAGTTAGGTTACATGCATAATTTGGTTTCAGATTTGCATGTGTACAATGGCAATAAAGTAAGGTACTCTGATTTTAAGACATTTATTTCAGTGTATCTAAGGAATTGCCTCATAATATCAAATTAGCTCCTTTTCTCCTCTGTAACAGCTACAATTTCTTCAAGATATAGAACAAGAGAAGATTGACAAATATCATTAGAGTCTTGCTGCAGTTCTTTTTTATAGGCAGACTTTGACTTTCCTAGAATACTATATAAGAAACTATCTTAGTATACAGCTAAGGCATCTGAAATTTCTTTCAAGCCCGATTACTACCTGCGTTACTGTGTTGAGTCACTGGGACAGTTGCTATAATACATAGCCATGTGACCCACTCCATCTCTGCTCTTCGTTTGATCTCAGTTAAGTCTTGTTTTCATAAGTTCACTTTGCACTTGTCTTTTTATATTTAAACTTTTCCAAGGTCACAACACAAATCAGTGGCAAAACAGGGAACAGAACTCCCGAGAGAGCCCTAAAACATTAGAGGCTTCCATCTTAGAACAGTGATGTCATCAGGAAGACTTTTTTTTTTTCCTTCCCACAAACACCTAAAATAACTTCTTATGATAAAATCTCTGGAGGGAAAAAGAGATCATATCAATTTCAATTTTTTAGTATCTATTTAATTTGAATAATTTTAGAAAGAAATAGCAAAAGTAGAATTAACAATATATAACTTCTCCTATGCTGTTAAAACTATCAGACAAGAACCTGAGAAACTAAGTGAAGGGAAAAACTAGAACTCATTTTGTAAGCAACTTATCTGTCAAGCAGCATTTGATGCAAGAAAGAAGGAAGGTCTTGTGGGGTTTTGTTCAATGTCTTTGAGGATTTAGATGGGTTTTTATAATTAGTTGGGGACCAGGTAAATTCTATTAGAAATGCTGTGGGGGATTATTAAGTACTTTTCACCCCATTGACATTCACTTGCTCAATGTATTCACATAGCTTTTGGTTATTTTAAAGGAAAATTCCTTGTCACCGACTATTTTGCATTCTTATACAAAGTTTTTTCTTTCTTTCTTTTTTTTTTAAAAATTCATTCTAGTCCACATTTCCCACTGTTTTCCTTTTTTCTTGACAGTTCTGTTTAACTGTCACTCAGTATTCTATACAGTGCAGAGGGTGTTACAAAAGTTGACTTAAGATAAATGAGCCCCTGATTATAGTACAAGAAGCCAGTTGCTAGGGCATGTTTTCTTCCATAGTCTTTTGTTGTTGAATTAATTCATTCAGGTGCTTCTTTTCATATTGGAAAATTGCTTGTTTCCAGGTGAATCTTGTAAAACATAGTCTTCATTATTGAGTATGCTCATATGAAAGATTAAGGTGGAAGTACTGATATTAAAAACTTATGCTTGTTTGGCAACTCTATCAGAAAGCAGTCATTACCACATCTGTGATCATTTGAATATGTCCAGAAACAACAACCACAGCTACTGAAAGAATTGGTTTTCTTCAATACCCATCCATCCAAAGCTACTGCTTTTTAAAACAGTCGGCTTAATGACTGGGACTTGAAAAGAAATATATTCATTTTGTAAAGTTCCTTTGTAACCAGCCATGGGTTGGTTGGTTTGTTTTTTAGCTTTTGATTTTTTCTTATTGAGATTATATTCACATAGCATAAAATTCATCATTTTAACAATTTTAAAGCATGCAATTCAGTGGGTTTTAGAATATCCAAAAAATTGTGCAATCATTGCCATCATCTAATTCCAGAGAATTTCCATCACCCCAAAAAGAAAACTTGTGCCCATTAAGCAGTCACTCCCCATTCCTCCCTGAGCTCCAGCTCCTGGCAACCACTAACCTATTTTGTCTTTATGGATTTGCTTTTTCTGGACATTTCATAGAAAAGGAATAATACAATATGTGGCCTTTTGTGTCTGGCTTCTCTCACTTAGCATACTGTTTTCAAGGTTCATTTACGTTGTAGCATGTATCAGTACTGCATTCCTTTTTATGGTTGGATAATACTCCATTGTATGGATATACCGCATTTTGTTTATTCATTCATCAGTTGATGGACACTGGGTTGTTTCCACTTTTTGGCTCCTATGAATAATGCTGCTATGAACATTCATGTAAAAGGTTTTGTGTAGACATATGTTTTCAATTCACTTGGGCAGATACTGAGGAGTAGAATAGCTGGATCATATAATAACTCTATGTTAAACTTTTTGAGGACCTACCAGACAGCATCAGCACCATTTTACATTCCTGCCAGCAACGTATGAGGGTTCCAATTTCTCTACATCCTCATTAACACTTGTTATTATCTGTCTTTTTGGTTATAGTCATTCTAGTAGATGTGAAGCAGTATCTCATTGTGGTTTTGATTTGCATTTCCCTAATGCCTAAGAATGTCAAGCATCTTTTCATGGGCTTATTGGACATTTGCATGTCTTCTTTGGAAAAATACCTATTTAAACCTTTGCCCATTTTTAAATTGGGTTCTTTTCTTAGCATTATGGGGATAAATGTGACATAAAGAGAATAAATTTTGGAATTAGATACATGGGGTTTCCAATCCCTGCTCTCAATAATCTTGGGTAAATTCCTTAATAACAAGACATAGTTTCCTACCTATAAAATAAGGATAATAGTACTGGCTCCATGTATTTGAGGATTAAAAGAGAAAATGTATGTAGATGTGTGACACAATCAAGAACAGTCATTATTATTGATATTTTTAACGTTATTATCTGAAATGGATCTCTTATTTTTTCAATGCCATTGATTAATTCATTCATATATTGACTGGGGATTTTTTGAACCCACTATATGTTAGACATTGTGACTATCCCAGTATCTGCCATTAAAAAATCAGATAGTTTAGCAGGTAGGGAAAGCTGGATATGTAAGCAAATAATACAGTGAAGTAAATATTTTAATCGTGGTAAGTACAGCGGACTCTTGGAGGTCTGAGGGATGATTGGGGCTTTGTGTCAAGACCACTAATAACCTACTTGTTTGATAAAATAGGCTGTAATTCTTTGCTTTGCATGTTAGTGAAGTTAGGTGCCAAAGTGTAATTCCCTTTTTATTACCTATGAGAATTGAATTAAATTACAAATGAGAATTAGAAGATAAATATACTACAATTATGATCTTTAGCCTCTATTCAGCATATGGAAATACTACAATTCCATGTTTCCTTTAATTTTAATGCGTACTAGGGGCTTATCTGGGAAACAATGAAACCATTGCCCTTCAGGAATTCTGAGAGCTGACTGAGCCAGCTAAGTTACATGCCTGGTACTGGTGCCCTTAGAGATGCAAAAATTGAAGGACAAAGACACTTGATCAGTGTTTACTTTTACAAATTTCATAATTGTTCGTATATATAACATATTTAATAGTAGGAAAAAGTAATCATTTTTCCATTTCCATATACAATATATTGTAGTTTTTGAAACCATAATTTTCTCTGCTTTTTCTATCTAAAGAGCTCGAGAGAGTTAAAAAAGTATCAGAATTCCATATGATTAAAAAAATCTCATTAAGAATTAACAAATACCATACTACTTCTGTATCCCCACACATGTACTATTTTATTCCATTAAATATTTACATTGCTAAGATGACTCTAGCTCCAATTATAGTATTAAGGTTTTGAATGCCAAGATTAAGAGACCTTGTCTTCCTCACTATTTGAAATGGCTGTGAGGTTTCTCCATCTTGTGGAATAATTATTATATATATCTATATACTTGTCTGTATGTGTGTGTGTGTGTGTGTATATTTTAACCTTATGTGTCTGGTAACTAATATTCCCCTCATAAGAGGGAACAGGACTTAAATTACAACTTATCTTCTACTGAATGTAATTGTTTAAAGACAAATTGAAGTACATTTCCAGCTCTTACAAAATTGGCAAGACACAAATGAAATACCACAGAGATATGAGACCTGGGGTTGTGAACCAGAAGTCAGATATCTGTAACCTCAGCTTTTCTCTTTCCATGTAGCTTCACCCTCCACTCACTCCATTATCTTAGCAATTAAACAGGGAGACTAGGCTTTCCAGATCCAGAGATCTGACTCTAGGCTCCCAGCTATCCACAGGATGGACCCCCAAATGCTACTGGTCTGAAAAGGAAATATGCATAAGAAAATCTGCAAAGTGAGATATGCCTTGAATATCTGAGGAGTATTTTACAGTAGGAAAAATGTCAAATTTAAGTTGCTGTTTCCCAATTTATAGAACTAGCAGCTTAAACCTGTTAAAGAAACTCATTTTTGTATCCTCACAGTGCTCAAATTTTGACCTAAAAATACACGTGATTCACTTTCTGTAAAGCATGTTCATGAAAAGTTGAATGTACAAATATACTATTTGGAGAATAAACCTTACTTTCCTATTGGCTTATATTTTACTTTCAGAGGTGTCAGCTCTCACACTAACATTTTAGCTTTCTGGTATTTTTATCCTTCAACCTTTCTGTGAAGTAGTCAAAAGCCTATAAACAAATACTTAAATGTTCTGGGGGAACCCTTGAAAGGAACCCCACAGGGAATTCCTTTCCTGAGTGCAAAAATTATTTTGTAACGCCTCTAGGTTTAAAGTCTTCTGGTTTCCTAATCATCAAATAAAAAGAGTAATCTCAGGCAACTTTTGCCATTAAAAGAGAGTGTGTCTTACTGTTTAGAGGGAAAATAAGGCTGGATTCATTTGCAGTCTTATAGTCAAAACACTAACAATTTGCAGCCATGAACATGTTTTACTGACTTGCCCTGCTACTAGGAAACACAAGGTAGTAAATGAAATACAAAGAACACTCTGTACACCTTCTATGTAGTTATTCACTGCCAAGGGACTACTGGCAAAGTTATACTATACTAACATAGGACTATTGAAAGAAGAACTCTAAGACCTTGAAATGAATTGAGATAGTCTCACACTAACTGTATCAAGCTGACAGTTTCTATTTTGTTAATATTAGGAATACAACATTGCACGCCCCTTGGTGATAGGATTACCCATTCCTCCTGGTCTAATGTGACAAGTGAACTGCTTGGGATTGCTGCTGCCTTTCATTAGCAGTGAAAATGATTTATGGCTAGAGATGGAAGTAAAGAATGGTAGATCCAGAAATCCCTCTTCCTAATAAAACCAAAGATACTGATCAAAGATGATTCATATCCCCCAAAAGATAGTCCCTTCTGAATTATTTTCTTTGTAGATTTTCCAAACTTATTGGTTTTACTCTTTCTTTCTTCCCTTTGGGCCATTTCAGTAATGAATAGAAGAGAAGATAGAATCAATGATAATTTCTGGTTCAACAGAAATTAGATGACTTGGATAGATTACCTATTCCTATAAAAATAGTCTTTTTAATGAGAGTTTTTTTCTTGGTACCATATTGGTGGTGGAGGTAGGGTATGGTAGTAAGAACTCTGAATGTGAGAACTTGCTCTCTATCACTGTGACTACAAGCAGGTAAATTAATCTCTCTGTACCTCAGTTCCCCTTATCTGCAGAATAGAAACAAAAATGCTTATCTTCTAGGATTGTAGTAAGGATCAAGTGAAATAATGCATGGGAAAGGGCTTTATAAAATATAAAACAAGGAAACTTTGGTTGTGGGAATAGTGTTTGCTCTCTCGTGTCCTCAGTTCCCTCTTTGCTCAGTTTATTTTTTATTTATTTATTTATTTTTTGGCTGGGCCGCACAGACCCATGCCCTCGGCAGTGAAAGCTAACCACTGGACCACCAGGGAATTCCCTTTGCTCAGTTTAGATTCCATGATCCATGATGATAATCAATTGCTTGAGCCCACCCCTACCTCACTTGCCCTCCTGTGCTTTCTCCCCTCTTTTTTACTCTGTTCTTGGCATAATATCAAGTATAGATTAAGTACAGATTAAGTTTTTAGCAACACAACAACAACAACAAAAAGAGAATGGGTGGTGAATTTAACCTGAGCTCTACTTTTTATTAACTTTTGGGAAATCAGTTAGCATTCCCAAGCCTCAGGCCTCAGTTCCTCATCCATGAAAGAAAGTGATGATGATACTTCATGCAGTTGTTGTGAAGATTAAATTCAATAACATTTGTAACATGACAGCACAAGACCTGGCACACCATAAGCATTTAATAAATTGTAACTATTATCAGCAGTATTTATAATCCATGATAATTATTTTTTCTCTGCTGAGAAGACCTGACACTAATTTATAGATGTTCATTTCCAAATATACATGCATGTTTGCTATATGAAAATATTTTAAAGTTCTGATTTAATATTCTCATTTAATAACTTTATTGATTGTTTTTAAACCCTCTGCTCTTTTGCTTAATACCTTGAAGAGCCAAGAGCTTTCTAATTATTATTATACATTTGGCTTATTCACAGTACAATAAAGAATTTTTAAAAAGAAAACTATGGTCTTAAATCTGTCCTGAATTTATAAAACCTGACATATAAGATGTGCAAATATAAATACATGAATAAATGTATTCAGATTCAGATTAGAAAAATTTTTGTAATGAAACTATATGAATGATTCTGAAACTTGCCTTACACAGCTAGGTAGCTAAGTAATATTTTCCTCAAACCCTACATTATGGTTCCATAGGTTTCGATGTTTTCTTTTAGATTTAGAACACATTAGTCAAAATGTTGACACTCTTTTATAATGCGTTTCTGGTTACAAAAGAAAAATCCACCTTAACCTTAGTGTAACTCAAGACATTTAAACAATTCTCCACGGCATTCTATGGCCTCTTGTTATCCAATGAATGATATTTTAGTAAAACAATGAAATGTTCCATGTTCCTTCTTATTACCATCCATCATCCAACAGCTGTAAAATCACCAGCTGCTGGGAAAAAGAGAACTACATCAGTTCTCCCCGGCTGCAAGGAGAAAAAGCTTAAGATCTCCTCTTCACATAATTTCTGGGATCCCAGCAGGCTGGAATCAAAGTACAGTTTTCCTTGACACAAAACCTCTAGCCTTGTAAACATGTCAAAAAGCACATACACTATGATTTATTCCTGTCGCTACTGGGGAGAAAGTGTCTGTGAGAAACGTGGTAGAAAAGGCTGAGATAATACAAGATAACAACAGCAATGTAGATAGAGGCTACCATATGCCAGGCACTGGCTATCATATTTTTAAGCCTCACAATAACTATATAAGGTAGACATTGTTCTCAATTTCTTAGGGAACTGAGGTTCAGTGAGACATTAATTTAGTAAATGCTGTGGTGAGTCAAATCCAGATCTATTTGACTCCAATGCTAGGGTCTTAAACACTGTGCTGTTCTGCCTTCCAGTGACATGAACAGATAAGGAAAAATTGAACTGGTGAAGGCTAAATGGAATGGATTGGGAAGAAGGGGAAACATGGAAAAGGTGGTACTACTTTAAAAGACACAGGAGGAGTGTTTAAAGGTAAATGAGGCTGCGAACTGGTACCCCACTTCATGCCTTTTCCTACCCCCCTCTTCCAAAGAAGGAAAATGGCCCTAAAATCTTATATAGCTTAAGAAACAGACTAAGTATCATTTCCATTAACTTCCCTAGTTCTCCATCATCAGCCATCAAAAATTCTAGCCCGTAAAACCAGATTTCATTAACTAATTACTCATCCTCACAACATTGGCTGCAGGGGATTTGGCATAGTCTATAAAGCAGCAGCTCTCAAACTTTAGCAAGCACTGGAATCACCTGAGGGCTTGTTAAACACAGATTCCTGAGCCCCATTTTTAGAATTTCTGATTCAGTAGGACTGGATACCTATTTGCAATTATAACAAGTTCTCAGGTAATCCTGATGCTGCTGGTGCAGAGACCACACTTTGAGAATGACTGATATAAAGAAAAACTGTGCTAAAGAAAGTCAGATTTATACACACATACTTATGACAAGCTGACTAGTAAAAGAATACTCTCTTAAGAGGCTACCTTCTGTTCTGCAGGCACAATTTATGAATCTGGTTATTTACAGCTGTATATGTGTAATGAATGGTGTTCACAGATACACAAATGTGGGAGGACAATTGACCTTATGACCATGCTCTTAATAAAGCAAAAGACTATGCTTTTAATGTGCAATTTGCTCAGCTAAGCAATCATAGGGATAAGAATATGACATTCAAAACAGGCAACTATGTCCAAATTTAATACCAACTCTTTATAATCCAAAAAAAAATATACATGAAAATAAAATGCACCTAAGCTTAGGGATGGGAAAAATCTGAAACCAGAACCATTCACATTTCCAGTCATAAGCCTCTGCTGGTCCAATTGCTTATGGCTTTTTTTTTTTTTTTTTAAAGAGAGTAGAGACAGCAGAATTCTTCTGGAACCAGATCCCTGCAAGCCATCATGGCCTTGGCCACTTACCTGTTTCTCACCCCTTACCTGGCCCTAGCTCCACGTGTGACTTGGTCTTGTCTGGTTTTGGTACATGCTATAGTTACAGCACTGGGGGCTACCACCATTGCTGCAGAAGTTGAAATCAGTATGAAAGCTGGGGAGTAGGATGTGACAAGATGAGTATTATTTTAAGAAGAAATGGCTTCCAATTTCAAAGGAGCCTGAGATGAGTAAGGAAATGAGGTTTCCATCCCATAGGGTCTTCTAGGATGGAGACTTCTCATTCTAACATCCTTTTGAAATGGAAAAACACTTACTATACAATCCCCTTTACTTGGTTATCCAGATCCTCTTTTTAGGTTGATAGTTATCTATTTGGGTGGCGGGGGGCAGGGTCTACAGTAACTTTAGTGTAACAGAGAAACCAAGCTGCAATAAGTCTACATGATTAGAGCAGATGAAGGTTACCTTTCCAAAGGGTAAAGCCTAAGCCTAGCTGGCAGCACACAAAGATGAACACCAAAGCTCAGGGAATTCTCTTTTCTGGTACAACACTGCATTGGCCTACTCATGATATGAAATGAGTGACTGCACAACCACGCTGAATGAAAGTATGAGGTCCGACTGGCCAGAGGCAACATCCCGACAGGAGATAATCACTGAAGAGGTTGCTGAAATAAAGTGCAGTTACCTACTCTCCACTACTCCTGCTGAGAGAGGTGAGGGTATGGGATGAGCAGGAAATGATGTTCTTCATTCTTCAAGTAAGTAAATCCTGATAGGATGGGGTTGATGGTCAATCAAGTAGTAGAACAGGATGAAAATCTAGGCTAGTTCTAGATCTTTCTAAGGAAAAGAACAGCAGTGATAAGGGAAAAGAGAGGAACATTAAAAATGCCTGCAAGGGGCTTCCCTGGTGGCGCAGTGGTTGAGAATCTGCCTGCCAATGCAGGGGACACGGGTTCGAGCCCTGGTCTGGGAAGATCCCACATGCCGCGGAGCAACTAGGCCCGTGAGCCACAACTACTGAGCCTGCGCATCTGGAGCCTGTGCTCCGCAACAAGAGAGGCCGCGACAGTGAGAGGCCCGCGCACCGCGATGAAGAGTGGCCCCCGCTTGCCGCAACTAGAGAAAGCCCTCGCGCAGAAACGAGGACCCAACACGGCCAAAAATAAATAAATAAATAAATAAATTTTTAAAAAATGCCTGCAAGTATTAAAAAGGAGAGCCTTCTTTCTTTTCACTTATATAAGACAGGAGACGGCATCTTTTCTTTTTCTTGTTGCAGTGGCAGCAGACTTGCTGGTTTTCACAGAACACGATATCTGTAATATGGTCTGTTGACAAGGCTCCTCAACCACTGGAGAACAAACAGGCTGACCGTTAATGTCAGAGCTAGGTCTTCTCACGAAGCCTCGGACAGGGGCTATTTCACATGCTGGATCCACAGAGGAACCCCCGACACTGCAGGACGCTTCAGTTAAAGCTTCTGAAATATTATAATGGAGTGATTGGCAGGTTTGGGGGGGCTCTGACTTCCTTGCACATGTAAATTCTTACAGAAAAGCTGGAAATATAAGGATGGGGAAGATTTAGTTTAGAGCCACAAAGTTCCAGACACCAGCCACGGATGTTTCTGCCCCATTTCACTACATGTTCTTTTCTGAGAAACACATTGCTGAGTGTTAAGCACTGTGGTTGAAAAAAATGATTCACCCTCCCTCATCCTCCGTGTGAATCTCACAACTGCAGAGGCTGAAGACAGGAAGGTTGTCTCTGTTACCTCTCATCAGGGAACTCACTTGGTGACCTGGTGGATGTCATGAGCAAGGTAGCCCAGTTGTCTGTGTCCCCTGCCACAGAGATGTGGCTGACCTTTGTCATATAGATGGAGAATTCCTTGGTCAGCCACTCCACCTGTTCAGGCATTAGCCCTGTGAAATAAAACATGCCAATTTGGTCAGCGATGTGCTGCCCACTGTGGGAGAAGCCCTCTTTCTTGAGGCTGGAGACAAGCTGAATCCGAATCTAATGACACAGTCGGCCATGCCTTTCACTTCTTGCAACCGTTGTTTTTGCAAATCCAGGCTGGTCACAATGGTTAAGGCAGTCAGGGCTCCATTGAGAATACATGGGATGGATCAAGATCCTCAAATGTGACTCCACCCTTTTGGCTTCATCAGCATCTTTGTAGGACCACAGTGAAGGCTCCCACATGCTCACCATGTAAGCCCATGTTCTTGGCATAGGATCGGCAGAGACAAACATTAATGCCCTCTTGAATGAAGTGGTGCACAGCCCAGACATCCATGTTACCATCACCACTGTCCAAGCCTTGGTAGGCTGGCAGAAGATTGTAGAGAACAGTTGTATTTTAAGACTTTTGCCATCAGCAGACCAGGTCAGAGAGGTGTACTGGGGTGGCTCTGCTTTGCTGCTGGTACTGATAACTTCTTGCTTCAGTTCATTTACGATGACCTTGCCCTCCAAGTCCCAGAGCTGGGTGTTGGGGCCCATGGTGGCACAGAGCCAGCAGTGGTTGAGGCTGAAGCACAGGGAATTGATGATGTCCCCACCATCTGGCATATAAAGGTGCTTGCTTTTATTGAGGTGCCACAGCATGGCCTGGCCATCGTTGCCTTCAGAAGCACAGAAGGATCCATCTGGAGAGACAGTCACAGTGTTCAGGTGACCCGGGGGGCTGATATGGTTGGACTTCAGTTTGCAGTATTCCAGGTTCCATACCTTGACCAGCTTGTCCCGGGCACAGGAGATGATGATGGGATTGCTGCTATTGGGTGAGAAGCAGATGCAAGATACCCACTCCCAGTGGCTCTCACCCTGAACAGTGTATTTGCATACACCCAGAGTATATAATAAAAACTTCCAGAATTTTCTCTTCAGCCTAAGAAAGTGTTGCTAACTCTTTGAAAGTTTACATTCGAGGATTTACTTAAAAAAAAAAAAAAAAAGAAACCACTGCTTTTTTTTTTTTTTTAATTGAGAAGATGGTGAGTTCCATATTTTAAATTTATTTATTTATTTATTTATTTATTTATTCTTGGCTGTGTTGGGTCTTCGTTTCTGTGAGGGCTTTCTCTAGTTGCGGCAAGCGGGGGCCACTCCTCATTGCGGTGTGCGGGTCTCTCACTATCGCGGCCTCTCCCGTTGCGGAGCACAGGCTCCAGACACGCAGGCTCAGCAGTTGTGGCTCACGGGCCCAGTTGCTCCGCAGCATGCGGGATCCTCCCAGACCAGGGCTCGAACCCGTGTCCCCTGCATTAGCAGGCAGACTCTCAACCACTGCGCCACCAGGGAAGCCCTGCTTTTTTTTTTTTGGCCATGTGGCATGCACGATCTTATTTCCCCGACCAGGGATCGAAACCATGCCCCCTGCAGTGGAAGCGTGGAGTCTTAACCACTGGACCACCAGGGAAGTCTCAAAACTGTTGCTTTTAAATGCATACTCATGAATGCTTTATAAGGCTCTTGAGAACTCTGGTAATTTAGTTTGGTTGACCAGAGCCATTCAGGTTGTCTCATAGGTCATGAGACAAATCAAATATGGCTTATTCTGGGCCATGTTTCGGGGGCCTCTAAGCTTGTATCTGTCCTTTTGCTCAGGACTCTACCCTGAAATAATCCTATAAGGCTTGGATTACAAAGATAGCTGAGGAAACAAAAGGCCAGTGTCGTGGTCCGTTTGGGCTGCTAGAACAAAGTACCATAGACTGGGTGGATGATAAATAACAGAAATTTATTGCTCACAGTTTTGGAGGCTAGAAGTCTGAGATCAGGGTGTCAGCATGGTCAGGTACTGGTAAAAGCGTTCTTCCAGGTTGTAGAGTGCAGACTTCTCACTGTGTCCTCACATGGCAGAAACAGAGTTAGCTAGCTGTCTGGCCTCTTCTTTTAAGAGCACTAATCCCATTCATGAGGGCTCCACTCTCATGACCTAATTACTTCCCAAAGGCTCCACCTCCATATACCATCACATTGGGATTAGGGTCTCAACATACAAATTTGGGGGTGGGGACACAAACATTCAGTACATTGCAGCCTGCAGGCTCTCCTTCGCTAATGCACTTAAATATAATGGCAGAAATTTATTAGCATCTTACCTCATGCAAATTTTCTTGTTTTCAGTCTAGTTGGTTGACATGTATCTAGAATATCTAGGTTATTTTCTATTTGAATAATACCTGAACCCAATTAACTTAGGTATAACAAATTATTCCATCCTTTATTTGAAACAATATTGGTTCAAAAATCCATTAATGAGTAGAAACTAGTAGATGTTTGTTGAATGAGTATTGCACTTCCTTCAACTTGGAAGCCCCAGCTTCACTTCTAGAAGTAATAGCATTGTTTCTATTTTTGTAACTTCCTGGCTACTGTCCTAGGCATTTCAGTTACCCCAATGCTATTCTGCACCCCAGCAACTCAGCCCAGCTAATACAGACTATCCTGCTGGCTAACTGGTTCATGGTCCCTCACGGCCCTATCTATATCAGGGCTGGGAGAAAGAAGACAAATGTGTAAGTCTACTCTTCAGGTAATGAAGTAAGGATATTGTGAGGCCTTTTAAGTTTTGTTTATTTATTTTTGGTTTGGTTTGATTAGAAGTATCAGAGCAAAATATAAAGTGAAAGAATTAGAGTGCTCTCCTACTTGCCTAATCCTCATTCATAGCTCTGGATGCATCCCAACAAGGTACTTGCTGTGTGAGCCACTTTGTATCTTTTTTGGAAGAAGATGAGGTGAGGACAGTGACAGTAATTTTCATCATCTCCCTATTCCTATGTTGCTATCATTCAACCAAACACCTACTGAACACCTTCTTCTGGCTCAGGTAATACACTCGGTCCTGAGGATATGAAGATCACACAGTCCCTGTCCTCAGGAAGTTCGTGATCTCCTGGGAGATGCAAACAAGTAAAAGTTCAGAGGAAAGCGCGGTGAGAAGTGTGAGCCTAGAGGGAAGAGCATTTAAGTCTGCCTTAGGGTGAGAGGCTACTCTTTACAGAGGAAAATTATTGTTCATTCTACTGGCTGGCCAGCAGAAGATACTGGGCATTAAATTGAAGTTCTTATTTTTTCCACTCTAAAATCTACTTAACAATGGTACCCATTTACTGTCAAAGCTGGTTTCTATGTGATAATGCCACAAATATGATTATGCCAACCTCTCCTACTGCTCACCTTACACTTTATATCTGGAAGTCATGGTACTAAAAACTGGCATGGATGTTTTCCAAGGAATCTGGTTATCACACTTGACTATTTATAATTCTAAAATGGAAGATTAAAAAACAAGTTAATAGGCACTTTATAGGATGGGCATGGAGTCGGAGGAGTGAATCAGCAGAGGAAGAAAGAAGAACCACGTAAGCACAGACTCACTCTAAGGGAACTTAGACTACCAAATGATTTTTTTTCATAAGTGAGGACTTGTTTTACATACCACGTGGAATGCTCCAGGGGCCTTGACAGGTCTGAAGCCATCAACAGGTATACACTGATCAGCGTGGCCATTACAGAAGCAGCTGCCCTTGACAATGAAATCATAGATTGCATAGTGCGTAAAATGTTGAGGCTTTGCATTCAGGTTGTTTCGCTGACAGGGACAAGACTGTCGTTTAAGCAGCTGCACACGGAGGTTGGTGATCTTTAGCTGCTCCTGCAGTTTGGCACTGTAAGGGTTCTCCACATCATACGGTGGTGACAAAGCTCTGAAAATAACCTGTAAAGAAAAAGAAAATGCTGTGCATATATAGGACTGTGTGCAAACCCTGAACTATTTGCCCCGTGTAGTCCTGGTTTGATTTATACCTTTTATCATCTGCAAGTGATAAGATAACAAGAGGTTTTCAGACCTTGATCACACCTGGGGAAGAGCTGCCCTGTTATTCCAAGGAACAGATGTGCTGCCTGTTTGGATGCAGAAGAAGTATAAATTGAGAAATCAGCAGAAATCTGACTCTTGGGATGAAGGCAGCCATACAAAGATCTTGGGGGAAGAGCATTCTGGGCAGAAGGAACAGCCAGTTTAAAAGCCTTGAAGTGGAATCAAGCTTGGCTTATCCAAGGAAGAACAAGACCAGTGTGACTAGAGTTCAGGGGACAAGGGGACAGTGGAGAGGACAGAGGCCACGTATGACAGATCATGAATAGAGAGCCCTTTAAAGGCCGTGGTAGAGTTATCCTAACTAGTGGGAAGCCACTGGCAGGTAATAGGCTGAGAAGTGATGTGATCTGATTTGCATTTTTAAAAAAGGTAACTCTCTCTTGCTTCTGCGAGGAGAATGGATTATAAAGGGTAAAGAATAGAAGCAGGAAGACCAGTTAGGAACTGACTGCAAAATAAAGATCCAGGCACTTATATTTCTAAATGCAGTATGACCCTTTCAAAGACTCATCAGTTAATAATTGGGACCACTTTCGCTATGAGTATTTTTGGTTCTCCTTTTCTGGATCTGCCTTGCAACTTGTGGCATATATTTGGAATATTTTTACTGGAAGTAAATATACAACCCTTTGAGGGTGGATTTGATTTCTAAAATTAGCCAGAAGTCACTTGAATCCAATGCAGTGAGTAATGTACCTGATCAAGTTAGTTAACAGCACTTTTGGTTAAATGCAAGGTGTAACTAAGTAATGAGACTTTTTATTGTGCAGGTTATAGACAGACTCTATAGGCAACTTAAGGCTTTAGTTCTGAGGAGGAAACCAGAGGGAGGAAGGCTCAGAAGGGACAGACTTTGGACATGTCTGTGAGTCTATACATTATACAGGGGCAATAAAATGGGCCTTGGGGTGGGGTGGTGCAAATTCTCTAGTGGACCTGTTACTTTGGAGGAGTAGAGGTTAGTGGAAAGGGAAATCACTGCCCATGGAAACCAATGAATATAAATATAATGTAACATGAAGCATTATTATAAGGAGGGCAACACTAAGTTATACCTCATTATGCAGTTAAAAAAAAAACCTCAATCAATCTTGTTGATTTATATAGTAAGAAACACAAAGCTCCTCTGAAAAATTCTTAAGCACCTCTTGGCTTTTAAAAAATATGTCAAAAAAACCCTATTTACAAAAAAACAGAAATATTTTGATAACCACATACAGTCATCCCTTGGTATCCGTGGGGGATCGGTTCCAGGCCCCCCTGGATACCAAATTTTGCGAATGCTCAAGTCCCTTAGTTGGCCCTCCATATCTGCAGATGTGGAGCCTGTGGATACAGAGGGCTGACTGTAGTATGAAAGTAAAGTAATTATTGAAAAGTAAGCTTTGGATAAACTCCCATTCAGAGAGAATGTATCTAAAAGTAACTTTCCAGAAAAAAAATTTTTTTCTTTAAGGAATACTTTGGATAGAAAAATTTCATTTTACAAATTGCTTTTGCACGGAAAGTATGAAAAGGCAAGAATCTACTCTGTAGGATCACATCTCCAGGTCTATTGGTACAGAACTGTCCTCAATGAAATATAAGGGAAGGTGATAATCAGCACTAGGCCTCCTGTAGCCAATTCTCCATCCAGCAGCCAGAGTGATTCTCTATTAACAGAAATTGGACCATGTCCTTGCTTAGATCTACACGCACCTAAAGACCTCCCGTTTCTCTCAGAATAAAATACAAAGTCCTTAAAATGGCCCTGCTTTATTTTTTTTCTTAGTGCTATTACCACCTGCACATTTTAGTTGTAGTTGCTTAATGTTTTACTGTCTTCCCCGTCTAGAATGAAAACTTGTTTGTTTGTTTTTTTTTTTGGCCACGTGGCATGCGGAATCTTAGTTCCCAGACCAGGGATAGAACTGGTGCCCCCTGCAGTGGAAGTACAGTTTTAACCACTTCACCACCAGGGAAGTCCCTAGAATGTAAACTTCTTGAGCGGAGTCACTGGTGTATCCCAGGACAGTGCCTGGTACAGAATAGGTATTCAATAAATTTTTGGTAAATGAATTGATTAATTATAACATTGTTCTTGGCATTCAAATAATAGGTGAGAATTTCAAATAACTTCCTTTTACAGGGTCCTAAACAGATTCACATACTGAATTCATGTCATAGCACCAGAAGGGGACAGGTAAGAAGTTGTATTAAAGCAATAGTTACAAATAATGAATTATTAACCAGTATCTGCATATGTAGCTAATTTTGAACTTGTAAAACTTAAAAAAGTTGTATCTTAAACAATATTCTGCACCATTTATTCACATGGAAAGTGGTAGAAAGCAACATATTATGGAATAAAATTTTCCAACAAACAATATGTCACCTATTCGAAAGTCAATATAGAATTAATGTCTTTTTCTTTTAACAACAGCCTAAATCAGAACATGATTTCATATTTTGAATCATTAAAAAAATTTTTTAAAAAGCATTGAATCCATTGTGAGCTTTACATGGGGTTTATTTTCCATATGACTCTCAAACACTGGCATTATGTGAGAAATTTGTGAAGAACTCTTGCTCTAAATAAGATCAGTGATGTGGCTACCTTCCAATTTATCAACCACAGTGGTGCAAGGACATGGAAAAAGGTAACCAGTGCTAACTAAATAAGTATTCCACTGAAAAGTCTATTGCATACTACACTGTCACCCACCCATCCTTTTCCTGACCATTGGTGGCAACTGTTTGCTCTCTCTGCTCCTGGCACATATTTACCCTTGACATTTACCCTAGTTCCCTCTCTCTCCCTCCCCGTGAGAATTGTTCAGCACATGCAAGACTACAGGAAGATCTGTCAAGGTTTGTAGGAACTTAGAAGCTCTTTTGCTTCCTGGACCCAGACTGTGGAAGCTGAATGGCGGCTCTGTGCTTGGTGTGCATGACACCACAGTTGGCACGCTGATATCAGCAGGGAACGGACATCATGACCCCTGAGGCTGTGTGCTGGAAAGGAGACAGCGGAGTGCCACAGACACAAAAGTGGACGGGAATTTAAACCATGAAATCTTTTTTCCAGAAAGGAGACGCCTTTATCTGATACCCTGGGAAATGGATCTACCCTGTGTCAGGAAACAAAGAGTGTGCCAATCCAGATGCTTCAAACTTCTGGCAGGTCGCCTTTTGGGTCCCACCCAGTTTTTCTTCAAATATCCCCAGAAGAAGCCTGTATGGCACTACTTAAATGAAGGAAGAAAAAGTGTAGAAGCCCTCCATATAATATCAGCCTCTTCTGTTTTTGTCCCCATCAGGAACTGGATGTACCTATGGGCCCATCACTGTTCCTCTGCCTGTGATTGCTTCTGAAGATGCACTCCTAACAAGACATAGTTAAAAAGCCAGAGGGGGATTAGGATCAAGCCCACTTTGATGTTTCCAGCTTGTTAGTGCCATTGGCCAGTATTTCATGATCTTATTTTTTTAACTAAGAAATTTGATTATGTTTTAGTGATTAATACTATGCTCATTACAGAAAAATCTGTCACTCAAAATGTAGAAGACATTAGACAACTACAATTCAATCCATCCTAAAGGCAACCAGGGATACCAGCTTGATAATATTTTTCCATCTAAACTTCTATATGTATACATATAGAATATAATGTAAACAACTGTGTTTCAACTTAGCAATACCTTGTAAATATTCTTCCAAATCATTAAAAATAACTCTACATCAGTAGTTCTCAAAGTGTGGCCCCCAGACTAATATCATCAGTATCAACCTGGGAACTTGTTAGAAATGTAAATTCTTGGGCCCTACACCAGACTGACAAATCAAAAATTCTGGAGATGGGGCCCAGAAATCTGTGCTTCAACAAGCCTTTCAAGTGATTCTGATGCACAATAAATTTTGAGAAACACTGCTACATAATTTAAAACCTGGTTAGAATTCCATTGTGTGGATATGACATAATTTATTCAGCCAGACTGCTACTGTTAGTCATCTAAGTTGTTTCCAACTTTTCAGTATAACATTACAATGTACAATCTTGTAGCTAGAATATGGAAGTTTATAATAATATCCTGACACATTTCCAAATGAGAAAATCAAGAGTTAAAGGAATGCATAGTTTTAAAAGCTATCTGAGGGACGTCCCTGGCGGTCCAGTGGTTAAGGCTTCACCTTCCAATGCAGGGGGTGCGGGTTCGATCCCTGGTGGGGGAGCTAAGATCCCACATGCCTCATGGCCAAAAAACCAAAACATAAAACAGAAGCTATATTGTGACAAATTCAATAAAGACTTTAAAAAAAAAAAAGCTATCTGAGTTTCTTGAATGAATCATGGACCCTTTCCTACATACTCTGTGGAATCTTCACATTTCTCTGGTCTTGCCTCACTTCTCTAATCCTGGAATCCCTCAAACTTTGCCTAAGGATCTGGATTCTTGGCTCAGGTTCTGCCATTTCTTATGCCCCACTAAAACAAAGAGATCTTTAAGAAGTTCTGAACAGGTTAGAATCACCTATATGTTCTTTCTTTTCTAGAATACTTACAAAAAATTCTCAATAATACTGAAAATTAGTAAAAATTGTATTCTATATGTGTTATTTATACTCTGAGATAGAAATTTCAACAGAGTATTAACACAGTGTGAACAGAATAAGAAGTAGAGTATTTGGTACGTAATAATCAAGGAATTCTTTCAGTATTGAACTCATACCTGACATATTGCTTTGTACCTAAAATTTTATTGCCTGTGTTGAGTCATAATAATTTGAGAAACTTAGTTATCACATTAAAAAAAACTTTTCAGCTGCTAGCTTGAGGAATATTTCAGGTCCAAGTTGATTACCCATCCCATGGACTCCCCTGGCACTTGCTCTTTCCATGACAGCATTTTTACACTAGTACATTGTTGTTGCCTATTTACTTGTCCGTATCTCACATTAGACTCTGCTCAGTGGGCAGGCATCTTGTTTGTCTGGTTAACAGCTGTGTCCCCCAGCATGTCCCACAGTCTTTGGCATATTGTAGCATTTCATAATTATGTTGAATGAATAAATGAATGAATGATTTCTCCAAATAGCATTTTTTAAAAGGAGAAGCCAAACAGGGAATAGGGTTTAGAAAAATAAAAAAAAGCAAGATGGTCTTACCACCAGTTCTGCACTCTTGATGAGGAGTATGTGAACACACACGTTTGTATAAATACCTATGTAAAAATAGGTAATACATTTCAAATGGCTTTATGGATTCTTTCTCTTCAGTAGCATACAAGATCTTTCATGTTCTTCAGAAAACAAATCAGGCAGGCATGAGCAAGCACCCAAACACATACAAATACTAGATATTTCCCATGGTTTCTGGTCTAGTTTTCTTAGTTACCAAAAATAGAAGCTTCAGGATCATAACTGCAACGGTTATTTAATGGTTTTTGAAACCCTAGACATCTTCATATTCTCAAAACAGCAGCTTTTGGTTTCAGTGATTTTCTCTATTTTTCTATTTCATTTTTGCTTTTATCTTTATTACTTTCTTCTGCTTCCTTTGGGTTTAATTTTCTTTTCTTTTACTAGTTTCTTAAAATGGAACTGTAGATCATTGATTTGAGACCTTCTTTTCCCCTAAGTGCTTCTTTAGCTGCAGCTCATAAATTTTTCTATGTTGTGTTTTCATTTTTAATTCAGTTCAAATGCTTTCTAATTTTCCTTTTGATGTCTTCTTTGACCCATGGGTTATTCAAAAATATGTTATTTAATTTCCAAATACTTGGGGATTTCCCAGATACCTTCCTATTATTGATTTCTAAGTAATTCCTTTGTGGTCAGGGAATATACTTTGTATGATTTGAATCCTTTTACATTTATTGGTACTTGTTTTATGGCCCAGAATATGGTCTATCTTGATAAATGCTCCCGTGCCCTTGAAAAGATTGTATATACTACTGTTGCTGGTGAAGTGTTATATAAATGTTAATTAGATCAAGTTGGTTGACAGTGTTATTCAAATCATCTATATCCTCACTGATTTTCTCTACTTGTTCTGTCGATTTCAGAGAGAAAGTTGTTGAAATCTCCAACTATAATTATCAATTTATCTATTCCTTCTTGCAGTTCTTGCTTCATGCACTTTGAAGCTTTGTTATTAGGTGCATAAACATGTAAGGTTGTTATATTCTCTTGATTAATTGGCTCTTGATCAGTATGAAATGTCCCTCTTTATCCCTGGTAATATTCTCTTATCTGAAATCTACTTGGTCTGATAATAATATAGCCACTATCAAAAGCTTTTGATTAGTGTTAGCATGGTATATCTTTTTCCATTCTTCTCCTTTTAACTTACTTATGTCTTAATATTTAAAGTGGATTTCTTATAAGCAGCATAATTGTGTCTTTTAAAAATTTTTATTCAATTTGCTAATCTCTGCCTTTAATTGGAGTGTTTAGACCTTTTAAATTTAATGTGATTGCTGATATGGTTGTGTTTAATCTACCATCTTGCTTTTTGCTTTGTATTCTGTCCCCTTCTTTTTCTCTCTTCTGTTGGATTGAACATTTTAGGGTCGTTTTTACTTCTGTTTTTGTTTATTAGTTATAACTCTTTTATAAAAAATAGTGATTCCTTTAGGATTTATGGTATACATCTTTAACTTAGCACAGTCTATCTTTAAATAATGTTTACCACTTCACATATACTTTAAGACACTTACAGCAGTGTACTCCCATTTCCTCCCTTCAACCTGTGTTGTTTTCATGCATTTGACTTCTATATATAAAGTCCATAACACATTGTTAATATTTTTTCTCTAAAAAGTCAATTATCTTTTAAAGAGATTTTAAAAATAAGAAAACAATTATTTTACATGTAACCACCTATTTTCCCTTTTTGATGATCTTCATGCCTTTGCACAGATCTAGATATCCATCTGGTATCATTTTTCTTCTGCCTGAAGGACTTTTTTTAACATTTCCAGTAGTGCAGCTCTGCTGGTATTTTTTTTTTTTTTTTTTTTTTTTTGCTTTTTTATGCCTGAAAAATTCTTTATTTCTTCATTTTAAAAAATATTTATTTATTTATTTATTTTTGGCTGCATTGTGTCTTCATTGCTGCTGCACACAGGCTTTCTCTAGTCGCGGTGAGCGGGGGGCTACTCTCTGTTGCGGTGCGCGGGCTTCTCATTGCAGTGGCTTCTCTTGTTGTGGAGCACAGGCTCTAGGCACACGGGCTTCAGTAGTGGCGGTGTGTGGGCTCAGTAGTTGTGGCGCATGGCCTTAGTTGCTCCACGGCATGTGGGATCTTCCCAGACCAGGACTCGAACCCCTGTCCCTTGCATTGGCAAGCAGATTCTCAACCACTGTGCCACCAGGGAAGTCCCTTCTTCTTCATTTTTGAAAGCTATTTTTGCCAGGTATAGAAGTCTAGGTTAACAATTTTCTTTGCTTTCAGGATTCTGACCCCACTGTCTTTTGGCTTGCATTGTTTTTGTACAAAAGCTGCCATTCTTGTATTTGTTCTTTTGTACGTAATGTGTTATTGTTTCCCCCCTCTTGCTGCTTCAAGGTTTTCTCTTTATTATTGGTTGTTAAACTATTTGATTATGATGTGCCTTGGGGTATTTTTCTTCCTGTTTCATGTGTTTAAGGTTTGTTGTACTTCTTGGATCTGTGGATTTATAGTTACAGTCAAATTTAGAAAAATTTCAGCCATTATTTCTTAAATTTTCTGTTCCCCTCCTCTCTCTTCTCTCCTTCATGGACTCCAACTACACATATATTAGATTGCTTTAAGTTGTTCCACAGTTCACTGATTTATTTATTTAAATTGCTGATTTATTTATTTATTTTTCTGCATTTTTTTCTCCCTGTGTTTCATATTGGATCATATTTCTATTGCTATATATTGAACTTCACAAATCTTCGCTTCTGTAGTGTCTGACCTACTAATCCCATTCTGTATTTTTTTTTTTTTTTTTTTGGCTGTGCCACGCAGCTTGTGGGATCTTAGTTCCCTGACCAGGGATCAAACCCGGGCCACCACCAGGGGAGCCTGTGAATTTTACCTTGTTGATTGCTGGGATATTTTTGTATTCTTGAGCTCTTTTCTGGGGTGCAGTTACTTGGAAATAGCTCGCTCCTTTTGAGGCTTGCTTTTAAGTTTTGTTAAGTGGGGCCGATGCATTCCTTAGTATTGGTCTGGCTCTGCACTTTTACTCAGGCAGTACCCTTCTAATTACTCTACTGATGCATTACAAGGTTGAATTATAAGGTTTTCCACTCTGGCTGACTAGTCCTGGTCCTATATGACCTCTGAGGATTTTCCCCCTCTGTCCTTTAGGGTGGTTCTTTCTCTGGCCTCAGGTAGTTTTCTTAAACACATGTGTTGATCAGTACTCCGTTGCAGACTTGAGGGGGACCATCTGTAGATCTCTGGAAGCCTCTTCCAGTGCAGCTGTTTCTTCTCTGGTACTCTGCCCTGCAAACTCTAGCCACCTTGGCCTTCCCAGACTCTCAGCTCTTTAATTCAGGAAATCCATTAGGCTCCTCCTAGGTTCCTCCTCCCTGTACTCCAGCCTGGAAACTCCAGGCAATAAGCTGGGGCAATCATAGGGTTCACCTCATTTGCTTTTTCTCTCTCAGGATCACTGTCCTCTGCTGCCTGATGTGCAACACCTGAAAACATGTATCATATATTTTGTCCATTTTTTTTTTAAAGTTGTTTCAGGCAGTAGGGTTAGTCTGGTTCTCGTTATTGCATCTTGGCTGAGAGCTGAAGTCTAAAGAACCAAGAGAGCTTAATTGTATAAAATACAATTTATAAAACTGTAATTGGACTAAGCCCTTATTTTTGTATAAAAATATCATAGAAATGACATATTGAAATTTTCATAATAAAGCTAGAAGTGTGGTTCCATTCAGCAGATAAAAAGGCATGAAGAACAAATGAGTTTTCTTATGGGGCTTATCAAACTAAGAAATAGGAAAAATAATTGAAAACATAAGCATTTAAACTTTATAAGTTTATTCGATAATTCAATTTTGGTAATTTGTATATTTTAATAGACAGGTAAACCTTCACTATAACTTTCTTTATAATTTATGATATTATAATCTTCTACTTTATATTTTTATGTTTATGCTATGCTGCGATGCATCTTTGTATTCCCATGTACTACTGTCTGATAGATTCTCAACAATACATATTGAAAGACTGAGTCAATATAGAATCATGTTAAGACAGATTTATTTTTATTTTCTGATACAAGAATAATAATATGGGAATACCCTTGCAGTCTGGTGGTTAGGAATCTGCGCTTCCACTGCAGAGGGCACGGGTTTGATCCCTGGTCAGGGAACTAATATCCCACATGCCGCATGGCGTGGCCACCCCCAAAATAATAATAATATAAATATAATAAAATTTTAATTATATAATGTGAATTTTATTCATAAGAGAATATACTAGGCATATAGTACTTCACAAGAAACTTTATCATCTCAAAAGTATCTTAGTTGTTTGCTAATCTTATACCACTTAAAAGTTTTACTTAAAAATTTTACTTTATTGAAAAAAATGGATTTACTATTAGTCAATATTAAAATACTTTTTGAGTGCTAAATTTGAATAATGTATTTTCAGTAATAAATTTACACCAACTGCCAGGATGACAACCCATTTAGAGAGGAATCCCTGGTACTTTTGCCTAATATAATCTACAGTAATAACTAACTCTATATTAGAAAAATAATCACACTTCTTCCCTACTCTACTTAAGCCTGGCTAGAATAACATCTGTATTAAGAAATATTTCCTTTACAGATACCTTTTTTCTTCTTGATTTCATTTTTAAAAAATATGTAAAACATTTTTGCTTCCATAGGCAAAACTATAATAGAGTCTATCTAGAAAAGTCTCATATTATTGATGTCCTCTCCCTCCTCTGAAGGCAGTGCATTTTATTTGTTCTTAGTTTTCCTTCCAGTGTTTCTTTTGCAAATATATATACATGTTTTATTCCCTTTTAAAAATTATGTTAAATATAAAAATATATTTACCTCTTTTTCAATGGAAAAAGAAAAAAAAAGAAATATTTCCAATTACATTATAAAGCCATCATTTGTTTTATGTGGTTGTTTACTAGCTGTTTACAAATAGCATCTGATAAATTCATTTGAATCTCATAACTACTACACATTGACAACTGTTCTGTTTATTGTTAGGTTGATGACACACCTAAGACCTAAACATAGAAACTGATATATTTGTCTTCATTTCTACTGTTTATCAAGCTATCTCAAAACTGCAAATTCCCATACTTAAAAAGTTCCTAAAATTTAGTGGGATTCACACACTCTAGTTTTATATTGTCACCACACAAAAAGGATGGCTTTATGTCACTTGACTTCTGAAGTTAGTTGCTGGCACCATTTAAGTTGAAGTTTTAGGAATTTGAGACGAAAAGCTCAAAGAGCACAGATTCTTTGAGTACATGTACCCTAATATGTTTTTGAAACCAGCTTTCTGCTTTCCTGGGTAGGTAACCTTTGGGAAAGTATGTGAAGTTTCAGGCTTTTTAAGGGTTGCCGTGAGTGGAGAGTTCCGGTTTCATGGAGAGAGAAGGCTGCACGGGGAAAAGATAGCATAATTAACAGGTGGGCGTCTGTGGCGGAGCAGCTGGTTGGTTTAATTTTAGAACATTTGTCCTTGTCTGTGCCACTTTAAGTGGAGCACCTACTTGTCTTAGAGAAGTGTGTCTGTCTTTGGGCAGTGCCAAAATCCTTTTGCTTACACCTTAGAGCATTAAGCACCCTTTTTCATCAGATAGCCCACCTTTTAAAGTGGGAGAGTCTTATCTACTCAACTAGTTCTTCTAAGATAGGACAATATAAGCTAATAAAGCTCTCAATGGAGCAAGCTGAGGAATGCAGTGCACTCAAGTGACTTACTTGTACTATAATAACCTCGATTTGTAAGTACACAAAAGCCTCTTTGCATGTTTCAAGGGCATATTTACAGTTTTAAAATGATGAAAAGGCAGCTTCTTAAGTATCTTCAGGGAGAAGGGAAATGACAGAACTGCAAGGAGGAACGAGAAACAAGACAGAAGACCAAAATAAAAATAAAGATTGGGGCTAAAAATAAATTTTAAAACATTTTTCAATACATTTGGAATCCTAGCTTTTCTTTTGCCCTCAGTACTTGGAGTCATAGGATTTGAGTGTCAAAAGAGCCCTTAGCAACTGATGATCTAGTCCGACTAGTGGAAACTGAGGCGCAGAGTGCTTAAAGTGATTTGCCAAAGGTCAATCCATAGGCTTGTGACAGAGGTAAGACTAGCACCCAGTTTCCTGACCTCCAATCTAATGACTTTTCCATTATATCCCACTTTATACTTGTTTGGCAGCTAGCCATTCCTGAATTAAAGTTAAATTTAAAGTGGAGGATTAAGGAAAATATTATATATGATTTATCCCACTTCCACTTGTCATCTTAATAATGGATGGGACTAACTGTGCCTGCCACCTTTATTTTATTAATGGATGTGAATAACTGTACCCTTCATAAAAGTAACGATACGTACTTGTTTGGCTCACAGGGATACAGTGAAGATTTTTAAAAAGATATCAGATATAGAAACACCTTGAAAAATTACTGCTCTTTATAAATAAAATTGATTGGTGAATAGCTTTTTATTACGGACCTGCCTTGTTTTTGCCAGTCTCTCTTCTTTGGGACTGAGCCCTATCAGTAAATGCAGCCCAGTGGCTAGGATTCATTGACGGGCCCTTCAGATGTGGATTGTATGTCAACCTGAGTAACTTCTCAGCATTTACCTTCTGTTTCCTAGAACCAAGTTTGGCCTACAGTCTGGAATACCCTCTGCTTCATCTTGGATCATTGATACCTTCTGTTTGCCTCACCAGTGCTGGAAATTGCATGCATGATCTCTCTGCTTTCACTGCCTGTCCTTTCCAATTCTTGCTCCCTCTCTTTGTACTCAACTTTATATACTCCAGTCATACTGAACTCTTTTCTGTTCCTAGAAAGCTCCATGGTCTCTCTCCCTTCCCTTCCCAGCCTTTGCCCATAAAATTCTACTGCCTGGAATACTTTTCACACCTCTTTGCCATTGTCACCCACTGCTTGACCCCCTTACTTGGCCAACTCATTACCTATCTTTTAGGTGTCATCTTAGATGTCACTTTCTTCACCATTCCTCTCCACTGCAAGCCTAGACAAGATGTTCTTCCAATGTGCTACTTCAAGCACCTGTTATTTCTTTCAGACTTAAAACTTAACCATGTCTATTTTAATTGCTTATATTCCTCTCTAGACTGTGAGCCCCATGAGTGCAGAGGGCCTTGTTTGCTTGCCTACTAGTGTATAGAGAATGCTTGGCACATAGAAGAGTTAACACTTATTTGTGGAAAGATGATACTCATGCTTGATAAGGATTTACATGTCACAAACTGCGTTCACCTTTATTTATCTCATTTCATCCTTACAGTAAACCTATGGTGTGGTTATTATTCATTTCCATTTTTCAGCTATAGAAACCCTGAGAAGGTGTTAGTTGACATGTCCAAACTCACCTACCTAGTAAGTGACAGAGCTAGTACTTGAACCCAGGTTGTTGGAGTCCAAGTTCAGTGTTATTACCATTACATCACAACTAATTTTGTTTGGTTATAGAATAATTAAAAGTCTAAAGCAGGTGATCAGGGGATAGAAATAATTGGAGCTTCTCTTCAGGAGAATAAATCTGGCAAAGAGAAAAGCTTGAACCATGGTGGAGGCAGTGGGGGGAAGGGTGGGGCAGAACACCCATAGGTGAGAGGCAAAAAAAATGAATATTAGAACAAAAACTAAGAACTAAAGGCTAAGTTTTAGGGGCCACTCATAGTTAGAGGTCAGAAGAAAGGAGATGAGCCAGAAATAATACAAAAGAAGGATCAGTGAGCAATGTAGGAGAATAATGAAAATTCATTTTCCTAAAAGCCAAAGGAAGTGAGAATGCAAAGAAAGAAAATGTAGTTATTAATGGCAAATTCAATTCAGGAGGCAAGAAAGAAGATTGAGAAAAAAAATGGGGGAGGGGTTGGCTGGCTCACAGAAGACTTTTGAGAGCCTAGATGGAATAAGGAACGGTTTGTAAAGGTTTCAAGAAAGAATAAGGGACAAAGTAAAGGAAGCAAAAAAGAAGCGACTGAAGAATTTTGGCAGTTTGTTTATTCATTCATCCATTGATAGACACTTGGGTTGTTTACAGATTTTGGCTATTATGAATAAAAGTGCTAAGGACATTCACATAGAAGTCATGGGGAGAACCTAAGTTATTTTTCATGGGTACTTAGAGGAATTTCTAGGTGGTTTGATAAGAGCGTGTTTAACTTTATTGGGAATTGCAAGTCTGTTTTCTAAGGTAATTGTACTATTTTGCATTTCTCCTAGCAATGTATGATGAAAGTTTTAGTTGCTACACATTCTCACCAGCACTTGGTATTGTCAGTCTTCTTAATTTTAGCCTTGATAGTGAATGTGAACAGTCTCTCATTGTGGTTTTAATGTGCATTTCCCTGTTGACTAATGGTGTTGAGCATCTTTTGATGTGTTTATTTGATATACATCTTCTTTGGTAAAGTATCTGTTCAAATCTTTTGCCATTTTTATTCTTGCTGTTTTTCTTCTTGTTGAGTTATGAGTTCTTTATAAGTTCTGATATGTAAATATATATTCAGATATATGATTGGCAAATACTTTCTTCCAGTCTGTGGTCTTTTTCATTTTCTTAATAGTGTCTTAAAAGCAAAAGTTTTTAATTTTTATGAAATTCAATTATAAATATTTTCCTTTTATGATTTGTGCTTTTTGTGTCCCAGCTAAGAAATTTTTGCCTAACTCAAGGTCATAAATATTTTCTCCTATGTTTTCTTCTAGAAGTTTTATAGTTTTAGCTCTTACATTTAGATATACAGTCCATTTCAAGTTAATTTTTCTATATGGTGTGAACTAAGTGCTGAGAACTAAGTTCTTTCTTTTCTTTTTGTTTCTTTCTTCTTCTTCTTTTTTTTTTTTTTTTTTTTGCATGTGGATATCCAATTATTCCAGCACTGTTTGTTGAAAAGACTACCTTTTCTTCACTGAATCACCTTGACAGCTTTGTTTGGTATAGTTTTCTTCATGTTTCTTTTGCTTGAAGTTTATTGATCTTATTAGATCTGTGGATTTATAGTTTCCATCAAGTTTAGAAAAGATTTGCCTGTTATTCCTTAAAAAAAATTTTTTTTGTCCTCTGCTTCTCCTTTTAGATTCCAACTACATGAATGTCAGATCACTCAATATTGTCCCCACAGTTCACTAATACTCTTTTCATTTAATTCTCTTTTCTCTATGTGCTTCATTAATTTATAGTTTCCATTGCTATGTTGTCGGGTTCACCAGTCTTTTCTTCTGCACTATCTAATCTGCTGTTAATCCCTTGCAGTATATTTTCATTTCAGATATTGCATTTTTCATCTTTAGAAGCTCCATTTGGATCTTTTTTTTATATCTACTATTTCTGTCTTCAAAGTGTTTGTGTTTTCTTCAACATATGGAGTATATTTATAATAGCTGCTTTAATTGCCTTTGTTTGCTCATTCTATCAGCTGTGTCATTTCTGGGTATGTTTCTATTAATTGACTTTTCTTCTGGTCAGGAGTCATATTCTCATGGTTGTTAATTTTTTTTTAATCTTTTATGTTATTTTATTTTAAATTTTTATTGGAGTATAGTTGATTTACAGTGTTGTGTTAGTTTCTGGTGTACAGAAAAGTGAATCAGTTATACACATACATATATCCAATCTTTTTTAGATTCTTTTCCCATTTGGTCATTACAGAGTATTGAGAAGAGTTCCCTGTGCTATACAGTAGGTCCTTATTAGTTACATATTTTGTATATAGTAGTGTGTCATGGTTGTTAATTTTGATTAAACATTAGACATTTGTAAATATTATGTTGTTGGTTGCTGGATTTTGATGCATCTCTCTAAGCAGGGTTAGACCTGTTCTGCAGTTAATTTACTTGGGGTCAAATCGTTTTGAGCGTTGTTTTTAATTTTCGTTAGGGCGAATCCAGTCTAGTCTTTATTCTAGAGCTAATTTAACCCCACTAGTAAGGCCATCTGAGGACCCTTCTGAGAACCCTTCCCAGTGCCTGTGAATTATGAGGTCTTTCCACTTTGGGTGGTAGGAACATGAACTATTCTCAGCCTTCTGGGAATACTAGGAATTGTTCAGCTAGCCTCTGCATTCTATCAGTTCTTTTCCCACTCTCATAGAGTTTTAGTTCACACATAAGCAGCTCAGGATTCAGCCAAAGATTTGAGGGGACCTTTGGACAGATCTTTGGACTTCTCTCTTTCTGCAGCTTCCTCTTTTCCAGTATTCTTCCCCACAAATTCTAGCTGCCTTGGCCTCCTTGAGCACTGATCTCCTCAAGTCAGTGAGATCACTGGACTCTGGGTTCCCCTTCCTATGCCATGCCTTAGAAATGCCCCATCAATAAGCTGGACAGTCACAGGGCTTGTCATATTTGTTTCCCCTCTCAGAGATCAGTCTTGTGTTGCCTGTTGGCCAGTCTGAAATAATTGTATCACATTATTTTTTTCCTGGTTTTCTAGTTTTTTAATGTGGAAAGGTAATTCCTACAGCAGTTAATCCTTCACAAGCAGAAGCAGAAATCCCATTTCAAATTGCTAACTTTTAAGATGTTGCAACTTCTTGAGCATCAGAAACGAGGCAAAAGGGAAAACCCAACTGATTTTAAGGAGATCACTTTGAATACTGAAATGTAATTATTCTTTCGTTCTTATTCCTTCCCTATCCATCTCCCCTTCCTCCCTAAAGGGTAGAGGATTCTACCTGAGATCTTTCCCTTGAGCAAATGAAACTTGCAAATGAAATTGCTTTCTATAATTTGTTGTATTTGGAGGTGTACTCAGTATTTAAGGAGCAGAAACCATAGTGTTGCAGATATCCCCTTTTTTTTTTTTCAAAGTAGATGATATTACAATAGCTCTGGGTAGCTATTTCACTTACTGAATTAAAAGTTCCTAGGGTTTCACTTTGGCCTGCTGTCATTCAACACGATCAGAACAAAGCTCTTTACCCTCTTCTATGCCTCAGTTGCTTAACTGTAATATCAAGGTACTTTAATGCAGAATGTAAAATTGTGCACATGGAAAAGTGAATTTTCCTGCAGCACAGCAATTGAGATATTCCTTTAAATGAAGTGCACTAAAAGAGTCATCCTTGGATCTCCAGTTTACTTACAAAACCTACCCACATTGAAAAAAGATAAACCATGAACACTCAGTTGTTAACACCAGAAGAATTCTCTAAGTCTACTATATCTACATTTCTATAAATACATAGTTCTTTTCTTTTATCCTCCTCTTTAAGAGTAAGACAACTCTCAAACACTAACAAGACTGAATGCCAGTAAAATTGTCCATTGTGGCAAAAATTTTCAGCCATTTTTCATGTTAAAGGCTTTAAAATTTTTATTCCCCTCTGTTTATCCCCTCAATTAATCTTCCTTATAAAAATGCATATATACATATAAGTTAAAAACAAACACTTTCCCTAACTATGTACCATAGAAAACCACAGATGGCAATGAGTTTGACTTTATTTTATTTTATTATTTTTTAATATAAATTTATTTATCTGTCTGCGTTGGGTCTTTGTTGCTGCACACAGGCTTTCCTCTGGTTGCGGCATGCAGGGGCTACTCTTCGTTGCAGTGCATGGGCTTCTCATTGCGGTGGCTTCTCTTGTTGCAGAGCACAGGCTCTAGGCACGCAGGCTTCAGTAGTTGTGGCACCTGGGCTCAGCAGTTGTGGCTCACAGGCTCTAGAGTGCAGGTTCAGTAGTTGTGGCGCACGGGCTTAGTTGCTCCACAGCATGTGGGATCTTCCTGGACCAGGGCTCGAACCCGTGTCCCCTGCATTGGCAGGCGGATTCTTAACCACTGTGCCACCAGGGAAGTCCCAATTAGTTTGACTTTAAAACTAGCTTTCTTATTGAACATTTGTGTGCCTATTGGAGGATTTCCATAATGCAAACCTCCGCTAGAATGTGCTTTCAACTTTTCATTCAAGAGACTTAATAAGGAGCAACCAAAATGTACTGCTTAAGGTTTAAAAAATATATCAAACTTTAAACACTGTTACCCTGGAGGGGAGATCCTGGCTACCAAACAAATAGACTTCAAAGGGACCTCCTGACTTTCTCTAAACCACAGACAAATATTTGCTATTACTATGGTAGTAGGTAGCATAGGGCCACTTTGTCCTTCACTTGTAGGAGACCTTGAAGATAGGTGTTGATCGCCACCATGAAAAGTTTTCCCAGTAGAGATAAATCTCATATACCTTTTCCCATTAAGTTCTAGTCTGACATACAAGGATTAATTGCAAGAGATTAATTAAAGAAGAGAGCTGAAAGCTAATTAGAAGGAGAAACTTGCAGAAATAAAAGCCAATAAACTGGCTTAAAAGATAAAAAGTAGGTATTATTTTCTCTACTTTGACCTCCATGTAATGAAGTACAATCAGTTCAACTGAAAGACTGGTATCCCTAATTTATATGTTTGTAGAGATAGAAAACAAGGGACTTCCCTGGTGGCGCAGTGGTTAAGAATCCGCCTGCCAATGCAGGGGACATGGGTTCAAGCCCTGGTCCAGGAAGATCCCACATGCCGCAGAGCAACTAAGCCCGTGCGCCACAAATACTGAGCCTGTGCTCTAGAGCCCACGAGCCACAACTACTGAGCCCGCACGCCTAGAGCCCGTGCTCCACAACAAAAGAAGCCACTGCAATCAGAAGCCTGCGCACTGCAAGGAAGAGTAGCCCCCACTCGCCACAACTAGAGAAAGTCCGCACACAGCAACGAAGACCCAACGTAGCCAAAAATAAATAAATAAAAAATTTTTTAAAAGATAGAAAACAATAAATACTATAAAATTAGTCTGTTTCCTTCCTCTCCAGAGTCGAGATTTATAGAGAAGAACTGGAAGTACAGAATTTTCAGGATGTTTAAGCCATTGAGCTTACAGAGCATGAAAGCCCATAATAGAAATCCTGACCTCCAAAGAGAAACAAATTAAATCTCATTTCAGTTTCTAAAAATGTTTTTTTCTCATACTTTAGATAAGAAAAAGACATTTCCAACCTGGATAGATTGCAAGCTTGGCTAATATAAATCCTAATTGTGTCTCTTATCAGCAGTGTCATTTCTGAGTGATGACAGAGCAGTGATTAAAGATAAAACTCCAGGTCTATGTGACATTAAGCCTTTTAATAAAAGAAGCATTTATTTATTCATTCAACCATCATTTATTGAGGAGATACTTTGTATCAGGCACTGTGCTAGGTACTCTGGATACAAAACTGAATAAGAAAGATCAGTCATGCGTAGGATTTCAGTTGTTCCCTAATTCTTGAAAATTGAGCGAGCTCTGTTAAAAGTGGTGTAAGAAAACAGCTCAAAATATTATTTTTTTAAATCAGAAGAGTACATAAGGCCATTTAACCAGACTTCTCAATGCTGGAAGTTCCTCTAGAATGGCTGATCCCCATCTGTTCTCTATTAGATCCCACACCCTCATCAGGCAGCATATTTCATTTTTTGATGATTCTAATTATCAAAAAGTTCCTCTGTGTTAAGCTAGATCTGTCCTCTGCAACTTCTAATACTGATCTTGAAGCTACATAAAATAAGTCTATTTTACCTTCAACAGCAAGTCCTTCAAATATTTAAGGGCAGCCACCAACTTCACTTTCATTTTCCAGGTAAAATATCTACAGTGTCTCGTATCATGTAGTTTTTAGACCATTTACCACTCTGGCTAGGTAGCAAATGACCTCTGTTTTTTTTTTTTTTTGACCTCTGTTTTATTTATATATGTAAGCTACCGATGACACTATTTTCCTCACATTTCCCCCTCTAAGATGTCAAACAAATTCTAAACTCTACTGCTGAACACTTCTTTCCAATTCTTTTTCAATCCAAATGCATTTCAAAGGTTCTTCTGTAACCTAAGAAATATTCAGATTTTAAAACACCTATAGTATTTCAATACAGCTATTTGGGAAGAAATGGAGTAGATGAGTAGGGACAGTGGTATGAAAGTAAAAAAAAAAAAAAAATGAATTCACCATGAGAATATTATTTATGTAGCCTCCTGAGCACTCACCTACAATCACGGTAAAACAGGGAGGCAAGATTGCCGTTCCAGTGTCATTATTTTGGGAGGTGGGGAAGGGAAGGAAGGAGTCACTTCTATATCTGAATAGAATGTCGTAATATTATCTGCGTATTTCCATAGTATCTGTCATTGTATTATTTAGTTCATGAGAAAATAATATTTCTGGTTACACACCAACTAAACTGATAGGCAAACTGGCAGGTAAGGCTGACGTAACAAAGGGGGGTTGGGGGTGGCCACAGCAGTCTAAATATTCAGTAGGTACATATGAACAGAATTGGTTCCCCCTGTCCCCATAAGCAGCTGAAGGGATGAAGGTGACTGGTTGAAACTGACCAGGAGATTAAAATGGCCTCTGAGGATGAAAGTACCAGGGGCCAGCTCCACAAGTAACATATCCTTCTGGTTACACTTACGGCACCTGCTAGAACATCCAGAAGTAGCTAAATGCTTTCTCAGGTGGGCTTTTTAAAAAGGAGAACTAAAAAGGAACAGCAATAATACATCACTGAACTCTTGGCCCATGAATTTCCACGTGCGCCTGGTGCATATTTTATAAAGTTCTTGGAAAACAGGTGTTTCCCACCTGTTCTGGTTACAGTATTTCAAATTGATAATCTTTTATACATGTTATAACTCCCTGACTAACTTGAACAGGCCTTCAAGAGAGACTTTTTCAAGCATATTGTTTTAAAAGACCATTAATTTTAACAACAAACCTACCATACAAAGTCATGAAGAGTATCTATTCTTAACAAAAGAATAAAGACAAGTCCAAATAGGGAATCCAGACCAGGGTCAGGAACTGAACTTTGCTCACTCACTCTGAGTTCCCTACAGAGCAACCTCTTACTAGAATCACTTGGAAATTCCTCCTTGAGTCTGAAATACCAGCAAGGTGTAGGTGGATACATTTTTTTTCAGTTTTGATAAGAAGTTTTACTTTAAGCTCATACTTATCTCTTAACATAACTTTGCCATCTAAAAATATCTTTTAAAACTTAGTTCTTTATCTTGTACTTGACATTCATAATATAGTTTTAAAAGAATTTGTAGAGTCACAATAGATATGTAGAACTAACTATGGAATGAAGAGACATGAACTGTTCTTTGTACATCTGATTTGTTCATTTTTCTCTAAATCTAACTCCTTCTAGTCTATTTTTGCCTGTTTGTGAAGATGACTGGGCTACTGCTTTAATAAAAAGTATATAATTCTTTATATTCACTCTATCTACTATGAAATGACCAAGACTGATGTGTTCTCTAATTAAATATCTGTCCAAAAGCACTAAGCAAAAATGTAGACCCTTGATGCCCTTGAAAAACATTGACAGTTAACCAATGTTAGTACAGGATGTCCCTAACTTACAAGTGGTTTGTGTTCCAAAAATTTATTTGTAAGTCAGTTGCCTGGGCTTTAGAATGCATTTTATGTCTATTTTTGTTTACTACTGTATCCCCAGAGCCTGAGATAGTGCTAGACACATAGTGGGCATCCAAATATTTGCTGATTGACTGGATGAAGTGACCTAAAAGTGCACTTCACTAATAATGTAATTGAACTATATTATTATTAATAATAATTAGCATTTATAGAGTACTTAGCCATTTATAAAACACATTTATATGTGCCTTATTTTGTCCTTTCTCACATTGATTCAATTTACTAATGAAGAGTTTAAGACCCCTAAATTAAAGAGAGAGCCATTTAAGCTACTTGAGAGGATTGGGTGTGAGATGAGGAACTTGAATTAAAGTGGTAACAGTGGAGGTGAGAACCAATTAGAGATAGAACCACCAGAAACCTGGTGATGGACCTGATATGGGCCTCCAACTCCTACACTTGTGCTACCACATTGCATCTAGAAATATAAGCTATAGATAAAATATCATCTATTCATACAAAATAGAGACTCAGAGAGAGTAGGGACTCATTTCTTTTTCTCCTGTCACCCTTTTCTTTAGCAGTTAAGTGACTTCCTTATGTTCAGTGGTTAAGAAGGACCCATTCACCTTGCAAGAAATGAGATCTCCCCAAAAAGATTACACCAAAATTGAGGGCTCCTGCCTAGCTAGCAGGAAGACTGATGTGACTAGTTAAGCAGTATCCAGCCCAAGACCCCTGCTATTGGAGTAGTTTGGATATAAAGAATTTTCTTAAGTCATTTACTCATTCTATGGCATAATCCATGTATTCAGAGGTGGATGAGACATTAAGGGGTCCTGAGACAAATCTTCAATCTGTACACAAATCCTCTCTGTAACATCTCTCATAGAGGCTCACTCAGCCTTTGCTGAAATATTTCATGGGATGAGAAACTCAATGGATCTCACTTTGTCTTTTGGATACATCTGTTTTTTTAAAAAGTCTTTCTTTGGTCAAACTCTTGCTTTCTGAAAGCATCAGAGTCCATTTAATCCCCCTTCAAACATCTGAAGAATGCTAGCAATTCCTGAACATCCATAAATCCTCTCTCATAGGCGAAATATCCCAAGTTAATTGTTCATGATATAATGAGGTTTCTAATTGATCTCACCAATTCTGCTCAGCTTTCTCTAAATAGGAATATCTTGACCTGAACATAATATTCTAGCTATGCTTTGACTAGAGAACACAACAAAAGGACTATTCTCGTTTGTTTGGAGCATTATTTTTCTATTAATGCAGCCTAAGACTGCATTAGCTTTTTTGGCAGTCATGATGTATTGTTGACTCACATTGAGATTACAGTCAAACGAAACCCTCAGGTCTTTTTCACATGAATGGCTGATAAGTCACACCTCTTTGGTGGTATTACAGCTGATTTTTGAAAAGAGGAATTTATCACTATTAAGTTTAATCTCATAAGTTTTGCTCAAGAATCCTTCACACCGTTCCCTGAGTTGTCTTTCTTAAACAGTTCTGATTATGTTATCCTTACCCAGAAGAGCTACTGATTGATCTCCACTACCCACAGGATCAAGTCCAAAATACTTTGCACACTAGACCCTGTATAATCTGAACTGAGCCTTCAGGGTAAGCCTCATCTTCCCTCATCCCTCTCTCTTCTCCATTCCCCACCATTCCATACTCTCCAACCATTCTGAGCATTGACCTTCTTCACACATGTGCACTTTTCCATGGAATTTCCTTCTCCACCTTTCAATTATTTTTTTATACTTTAAGAGACAGCAATTTAAAAGTCCCAATCAGACTGTGAACTCCCTGAAGGCAGGAATATACTACAGTGAAGTTCAGATAATAAGAAAGAGACATAACTTACAAGTTTTATATTTTTAAGTTTTTTTTGTTTGATTTTTCAAAGAAAAGAATATTTAAACCTCTTTCTTCAAAGCTAGTTTCTCCTCCCAACTCTAGAAATGCAGGTGAGTGGGGTTTGGCTTACTTGAAATAATATTTCTTAGGGATAGGGAGTAACAACTTTGGCAGTTTATCTGAGTGAACCAGATAGCTACACAGGTTTGTCCAGAGGCCGTGTCATAAGGTGATTGTCTTCCAGAATCACAAAAAAACCCACCTTTGCACCCAACACAGCATTGTGAAAAGCAGCCCAGCTGGAAGCACTGCAGGAGCAGAAGCATGAGGCCCTCTATTCAATCATTTCCAATGATATCAATGAAAAACTAAACAAAATCCCCCAGTTAACCTTTACATGCACCTTCTGCTGTTTTCCAACAGGTGTTGATAGATTTGTACCTTTCCATCTAAACTGCAACCCTTTGTACCAGGCCTTTGCAGATTAGAAACAGAGCCTGTGGTTTGGGTTTGCAAAGGGATGGAGGCTACGACATTGTTCTTGTTGAGAAATTGTACTAATTAACTATCTGCCTTAGGATCTGTCATCCTAAATGGCTAACTTAACAGACATTTAGCAAGTCATCTCTCAAACATACTGTTTAGTGTGCCTGCAGACCAGGTACTCTGCCATAAAGATGCTTTAAACAACAAAAGGTAACAAATAGTTATTATAGATAATATTAACAATAATAATGCCTCAGAGTTCATATATTTGATAAACAGCTATTTAGCAGGCAACATGTTAGATGCAAGGGTAGTGTTTCTCGAAGTGTGGTCTGGACTACCTTAAGGAGCTCACAGAACAATGTGATAAACGCCATGACAGAGGTGAGCGTGTGGTAAGGGTGAACAGGTGTAAGGCACATACATAGTGCACCTAACCCAGAATTTTGGAAAGAGGTGAAGTTTAAGGAAAGTCCTTAAGGATGAATAGGAATTATCTATCCTTTCATCCATCCATCCAAAAATATTTGAGTGACAACTTAGCTAAGTGGATGAGAGGTAGGACTTGGGGAGAGGAGCAGAACAGAGGAGCATCTCAGGAAAAGAAAGCATGTGTGCAAGGGTCAGAGGATGAGAAAGAGCATGGCACCTTGGGGTAATACAAGTAGTTCAATAGGTAGAGCTGGAGGCTGGGGTGTAAGAGGCAGTGATGAGGATGAGGCAGCGGGTATTCAGAAAGGGCCTAGCATGCCCCATTAAACAACGTGGACTACGTTATGAGGAAACTGGAGAGTCAGTGAAGGGTTTTAAGCAGAGAAGTGACATTTTAGATTTCATAAAGATCCTTCAGAGTGTGGTATAGAGAACAGATTGGGAAGCAAGCAAGACAGAATAGAGAGAACGTTCAGGAGAACGTTGCAATAATACATAGAAATGATTTGCACCACCATTTGTAGCTGTGGGGATGGAGAGAAGCATATGTACTCAAGAGACACTGCAGTAGCAGAATGGGACAGGCCCTGGTGAATGACTGAGGCTGGGTGAAGGAGAGAAAAGAATCAAGAATGAATCTCAGTTTTCGCCTTGATGGGTCTTTCTGGGTTAGACAGTAATGCTATTTGTTTAGGTTTTTATTTTCTCAGTGAGGTAAGAGACAAACTCTTTGGCTGAGAGCAAGCAATGGGTGTGAGAAGGGGTCTTAGGGAGAGGAGAAGACACTTTGAAAGAGTCATTGCAGGAGTGAAAGGGAGCTGAGGGAAAAAGGATTTCCAGGGAAGTTTGAGGGCCAAATTCAGGCTGGAAAACATAAATTTGTAGAGGTATCTCTCAGCACAATTGTGTTATTATTTTTCCCATTAGAGTTCAGCTATTTAGCTGAAGGAGCAAGAAGGCAAACAGTAGAATTGATCTAGAATGGGGATGTGATGGACAGACAAGGGGGCAATGGAGTTGAGAGAACTGACAGAAGATTCCAGAGAGAAAATCATGGGAGCAGGCTAGGTATCATGTCCATTTTTGCAGACAAATAGATATTTGGGGGCCAGAGAAGAGATAAAAGAAGTGGTCTAATGTGACATAACTAAATTATTAAAGAGAAGAAATAAAAATTAGAAAGAAAAATGGCCAAAAGTAACAAACAGGATTGATAGAGCATGTGGGCAGGAAGGGAGTCAGGGGTTTGGGGAGCAGGAGTTGACAATTACCTTTCTGTTGTTGCAAACTATACCTCTTCACTACGTCCCCTGCCCCAGACAGGATTCCCCAGTGGGCCTATATTCTTCTGAACTTTGGTAATCATCAGAGAGACAGCTATTGTTACAACAGGGTGAGTGTAGTGTCCTACCCCTTTGGGTGTGTTGGGATGGTGAACATGGGTTGTTGGAGAGTGAGGTGCCTAGTTCTTCTGACAGAGAAGTGGTTGATGTGGCCTCCATTTACTTTTGCTTTTTATTTGGAGGTGGGAGTGGAGTCAGAGAACCTTATTCATAGGGACACAGGATATGAGAAAAATGTAGGCATCAATTACAAAAGGAACTGATGGAAAGCCTCAAAGACCTCAGCAAGGTCAGGTTGGCTGAAATAAAAAGAAACACAAATTCTTAATGGAGATTAAACAGTATAAGGGAGTGATTAAATTTTCTCTCTTTGATTTAATTTTAAGACACTGAAACCTTTTTCAGTAGCTGCCGAAAGATAGTGTTAGCACAAATGATGTCACGCAGAAAGCATCTGAATGTTTTTCATACTTTTTTTGTTTTGTTTTAGGAACTGTGATTATGAAGTGTAAAGTAACATCGGCAAACATAGCTGATGCCTTGAAAGACTTCTGCTCCTGTCAGTTACAGGAAAGTTAGGAAGACAAGTGAAATATGACATAGAAAGAGGGTTGGTGTTTTGTTTTTGTTTGTTTGTTAACAAGACAAACTATCCAGGAAAAGAGCTTGTTTCTTAGAGATGATAAAGTGAGATGTATACAAAATGCCCAACATAATAGAAACTGGCACATTATACTGGGATCTCTAAATGATGCTTTTCTCTTCTCCTCCTTAATAGAACAACTAAACATTAATACATAAGCATTAATAAAAACATTAATATTTTTCAAGATTGTGAAAATGTAAATACTTCTACGTAAATGGGATTAATTGCACAGCACCCTTGCCTTAGGTAGATGTTCTCCATCACATTTTGCAAATTAAATTTCACAGCCCACTAAGCAGAAAAAATGTGTACAATGCTATATTTTAATTTCATTTCCAATACTGTAATAGCTCAAGGGCATTTAAAAAATGCCTTTTTAAAAAAATCATTCCAAAAAATTGCTCCTATAGCTGGAATTTTGGGTCAAAAAAAGATTAAAAGTTGGATGAGTCAAGATAAAATGGAATGTGAGGCCCTTAAAATCTGAAAGCACCTAAAATCAACATTTCTCTTTCAGCATGATATTTTCAAGGGTTATCATTCTCCTTCAATACTGTTCCCTCTCCCTTTTCTATCATCATTCATTACCTGATCAGTGCTTTCCCTTCTCCCTATTTGTTTCGGTTCATCTTTTGAAAACCTGAAGTTGCAGTTCTCATGCCTTGCCTCTGACTTTTCATTTTAGAATTTGTACCCTCTGTTTCGACTGTAGCAAGTCAATGTTATTCGAATTCATGTTGTTGCTTAATTAAGCAACCATTGAACCCGCAGATTGGTAAGACTGGTTCTTGTATAAGCCTGGGCAGTTCCAAGCGTTTTTGGTAATGGCAGCGTCAGTGGACTAACTTTGATCCTCTCCTGGGTTCAATTCTTGGACTTTCCTCTTTTCTATCCACACCCACTCCCTTGATGATCTCATCCAGTTTCATGGCTTTAAATATCATCTCTGCACTGATGACTCCCAAGTTTATATATTTAGTCCAGACCTCTCCTCTGAACTTTAAACTCACAGATCCAACTGCCTACTCGGTATTTCCACTTGGATGTCTCACAGGCAACTCATGCCTAACGTGTCCACATATAAGCTCCTGGCATTCCTCTCCAAATCTGTTCCCTCTAGAGTCTTCTTCATCTCAGTAATTGGCTATCCCATTCTTCCAGGTGCTCAGGCTAAAAACATACTTACTTCTCTCTTTCTCTCATACCCTGCATCCAACCTGTCAGCAAATGCTGTTGGCTTTTATCCATAAAACTGATCCAGAACTCAACAGCTTTTTACCATTTCCACTGCTACCTTCTGTCCATGCACCATCAGATCTAGCCTGAATTATTGCAACAGCATTCTAGCTGGTCTCCCTGCTTCCCCCTTTGGTCTTTCCTTAACACACAAACCAGAGAAATCCTATTAAAAATAAATTGATCATATTGCCCCTCTGCTCAAGACTCCAGTGGCTTCCAATATCATTCAGAGTAAAACTCAATGACTGTCTAATAACTTATTGTCCAAACTGGGATCTCTTTGAGAGTGAAAGGGGATGCTACAAATAATTAACAGGATTTAAGTGATCTAGGTGTAAATCTGGGCCATCCTGGGCACCTACTTATGAGGCTCCACATAATCTCCCACACCTCCCCATTATCCCTCTGACCTCTGACCTCACCTGTTATACTACCTCAACCCCTCTGCTTCAGCACCAGCCTCTTCACTGTCCTATCAGTAGGAGGCAGACTTCCTCAGGGCCTTTGCTCTTCCCCTAGACATGCCCATGACTCATTTCTGCTTCCCTTCAGGTCCTTATTTAAAAGTCACAGTGAGGCTTTCCCTGGGAGCTCTGTCTAAACATTTAAAACTGCCTTTCTACTCCCTAGCCCCCTTCCCTGCTTTTTTTTTTCTTTCTTAATTTACACTTATTATTGATACTATCTAACATTCCATATATTTTACTTACTTAACTTGTTTAGCACCTTACATTTAGAATGTAAACTCAGGGGCAGCAGTTTTTGACTTTTTGCTGTGTGTCCCCAACTCCTAAAATAGTTGGCACATAGGAGACACTATGTAAACATTTGTAAGAAGAATGAACGAATCATGACTAGTTTGAAAGGATACTTAGGAGTTGTGTTAATTCAATTCAGCACCAGCCTCCTCACTGTCCTGAAGTATTCTCCAAATGTACTCTGGACATTTATGCCTTGTGGGGATCTGTGCTAGGTGCAGAGGTTGGGGGTCTGGGAGCCACAGAGTGAATACAATGAGAGAGGAGACAAAGTTCCTCAAGAAGTGAACACTGTAGGAATAGAAGAGATGGTGGACATGATATTATAGTTACATGTGAGTGACCGGAGTGCATGGGAGTGCAGACGAGAGAGAGATTACATTCAGTGACTTTTCAGACAATTCTGATTACTGATCAGAAGCAGCAACTTCCATATTCTCTGGCATGATTCATTTTCCTCATCTTCCAGAGCCTCCAACCTCTAATACTCCCAGTCTGGTTTGTGTTCTCCACTCCTTGGTAGGAAGTTACCTTGTACGCCCAGATATACCTGACCTCCAGGTATCTGTTCCTCACTGTTTGGCCTTAATTTTTCAATATGAATCATCAGTTACTAACTCAGCATTTTGCAATCTGATCTCTCAAAGTTTCCAGAAAATTACAACCAAATACTGGCAAAGTTAAACCATCAAATAGAACAAATACGAAGCAAGCAGATGCTAAACAGATTTTTTTAATAGCTAGAAAGAAGGTATTTGGTGGGGGTGGGGTATTCACCCATTGAAATCAATAAATCACAGTTTATTGATTTAATCCCTGGGTTTGTTCAAATTTTTAATGTAGCTCCTTTGAATAATTTTACTTGATAACCATCCTGTGGGTTTTCCTTAAACTAAAGCCATTTTTTTTAATGTGCTGTTGTAAGTCTCTAGCCCCACCCCTACAGGAAGGGAGTAGCCCCAGGGTGTGGATAATTGAAACACTCTAAACAAATATATACAACATTTTATTTTCAAAAAAGTTCAACAAAATTATAGCTGAGAATATGCTTCAAAGCATAACATTAATAACTTAGAAGAATTACTTAAAGCGGTTACCAACTAGATAAAAAGTATTTCCCTTCCACCCAACAAACAAATCAATCAAATAAAAAGTATGCTAAATGGTACTGAAGGACTGTAATACTCATTCCCATATAGTTTATTTTAAATGATCTTGGGTAACATTAAGTGCAAAGAATCTTTACTTGTTATTTTTCTATCTAATGTAAAAAAAATTAACTTTATTATGCAAAGTTCACATACCCATATTACAAATTATCAATTAAACTGTAAGTTTTACAGTTTAATAATTACCAGAGCAATTTAGTTTTAGTTTTGTTTTGTTTTTAATTTTGGAGTTATAATAAAACCTAATCATATAAATAATTTTAAGGCAAGCTAATCATCCCAGCTCTGGCACAAGTTAGCTCATTACTTACTTACTCTGACCAAGTTACTCTGACTCACTAAGTCTCAGGTACTTTGTCTGTAAAATGCGGTCAATACTGGTACCCAACTAACAGGGTTCTTGTGAAAATAAGGGATGCAGAGGACTCTACAGAATGCCTGGCAGATAGGAAAGCTTCAGTAGATAAGAGCTGCCACTGTGACTCATGACTGATGCTGCTGAAAAAATAGGCATAAGCACATTTCAATGACTGAAGAAAACAAGTAGCTAACCAAAGAGTAGTGTTTAGAAAGCATTTCTACTCATGTATTACCTTGTTTTATCTTTTCAGTTTAAAGATCCTAAATATTGTTTAGGACATTATACATATAAATACCTGTAAAAACCTGATTAATTTATCATTTTCTGCACATTTGTGCCATACGGACTTTATCACAAGGTACTGAAATATAATCCTTTTCAATGGCCTAAAGAGACAAACAAATACTCAGATCTTGCAAAGCATATTATTTTCACAACATACTTGGGGAATTAATCATGCACTACCTCATATTATTTAATCAATCAGTCCATAAATTATCACATTTAATCTCTTACCCACTGGACTGTAAGGATTACGAAGGAAAGGAATGTATATAGTTTTTGTATCTTTCACACTACACAGCTTGGTACAAAGGAATTTCAAACTAGTATAGTGGAAACAGCACTGGGCTAGAAGTCAGGAAATACGAACTTCAGCTGAGTAATTGTAGACAAGTCACTTAACTCTCTTCAGGCTTCAGATTACTCATCAGTCATGTGCTTTTCCATCAATGACATTCAGGTTCCTTTTCAAATGCTCTCATTTTAAGAAACACTAGCAAGAGGGATTTTTACCAATGTTTGTCATTTTAATACACAACTTCATTTCTCCATATCAACAGGTTGAAAGAAATGGGACCCTTAAGTATAGATTTTGTTCACTCATGAAAACTTGCCAGGAACTCAGAGTTCTTGTCACTGTCTGTTCCATCAAACACAAATCCTTCAACCTGTTTTAAAAACAGCAAGCCCTCCCCTGCCAGCATTCCCCATCCCCTACCCTGTTTTATTTTCTCCTTACTACTTATCACACTCTGGCATACTGTATATTTTACTTAGTTATTTGTTCTCTATCTCCCCCTTCCCCACCCCCATTCCCAGTACCATGCCAAGCACCACGTCTGCCTGTGCCTTTTGAAAAAAAAAAATGGAGGTATATTTGAAAATTAAGAATTGTATGTATTTAAGGTGTACAATTTGATGATTTGATATACATAAATATTGTGAAATAATCACCACATTCAGGCTAACATTTCCATCACCTCAGATAGTCACCACTTTTCGGTATGTGTGGTGAGAACACTCAAGATCCACCCTCCTAGCAAATTTCAAGTACACAATATTGTTAACTATAGTCATACTGCTGTACATTAGATCTCCAGAACTTGTTCATCTTGCATAACTGAAACTTCCCCTTGAACAACATCTCCCCCCATCTGTGCCTTTTACCAGGATTTTGGGAGCACTTAATACCTCCACCCCAGCACTTCCCAAGTTGTGCTCTGAGGATCTCTAGAGTTCTGAAAGATAGTAATTGGAGTTCTGCAAAAAGAGGGTTGCATGGGCAAATAAGTTTGGGAATGTCCCATCCTATACTTCCCACTTGGAGACAGAGGACACATAATGAGAATATTTATATACTTATAAATGTCTAATTTTGTTAAACCCAGTCAGTGTTTCCCAATCTGGTTTGGCCATGGAAACTTGTATTCCCAGAACACCACTGACATCTCAGAGGACATTCCTACTCAGGAGAAAGCCATCTGGCAAATTCTTTCTTACCTTCATGTCACATCCAAATGAATAGCAAATGTGAGAGAGTGAGCGAGGAGAAAGGCAGATAGCTCTTTGCTAGCAATTCTTAGAGGTAATGGAGAGAGAACATTGTTTTATGAAACAAATACTATACTTAAAGTCAGAAGCCTTGTGATTTAGTCCTAGCGCTGTCACATAACTAACTAACTGTATGTCGTTGGGCAAATCGCCCTACCTCTGAGCCTCAATCTCCTCTCCTGTAAAGGAGACACATTTTAGGATAACCATATCCTATTCTTTGAAACTGCTGACCAGTTTAGAAAGTTTCTGTGTAGTAGATTTGACTTGGATTTAAAAAGTATTTAAATTTAAAAATTATTCTTGGATTTAAAAAGTATTCTTCTGGGTGGATTTTTCAGGCCTATATTTTTAAAGTCCTCTTTCAGATGACTGGTGCCTTCCACTCTGAAGATGGGCGTATCTGATTTCTTAGACATGAAACTACAGGACTCTCTAGGGCCCTAAAAGCTCAAAGAAATATTTTAGAATGAACAATGGAAACAAATTAAGTCTGGGATATATTTATGTTAGTCTGAGTAGTAGGATGATACCTAGAGAAAGCCTGAGAAGTCTTATATAGAATGGAGGAAGATACAGGTCTATAGTATTATAAATAAGGAGTAAATGAAATTTGAGACTACTTATTTGATGCTAGATTAATTGGCTTATTTTCTGATCACTCAATTTTCAAAGAAAGTGATTGAGGATACAGGGTTGTACTGAAAAATTAATTTGTAGCTCAGCACTAATTTATATTCCAAAGCAACATGCAAGAGGTAGATAATATTCATTTCCTAGGGGGCTTCCTCTGGTCCTTACCTTTGAGGAAGACTCTCTTCTACTCTCTAACTCAGGAGGGAAAGATTCGTTCCCAAACCTGTCTCTGAAGGGAAGAAGTTCTATGATGGTTTAATGTACACTTGCAAATAATGCTCTAGAGAGAACTAGGCGGCACTTGATGTTTTTCTTGCCATTGAAATATGTCTGCTGAAATAACAACTACAGTAAAAAAAATTTTTTTTTTACTGGATATAAAAGGTGACTGCACATTGAAAGATCTATCTAATGCAAATTTTAGTCTCTGCTTGAAATTTGATGTAAGCATTGATGACAATAAGTAGTTTGGCTTTAAAGAAGACAAGATTTTGCTCTGCTATAGGTTAAATAAATGTTCCTTTAGTCATCTCTAAGTAATTGCTGGGCCATTGTAATACCTTCAATATGATATTTGCTAAGCAAGCATGCCTGCCATCTGGTTACTGAAACTCTATTTTTGCTACTTCATAGGTACACATGGCCCAGTAGCACTGAGATGTAGGGAACTGATAGGAGCCTGTGAATCAATTCCAAAGCAATTTGAGAGTTCAAGCCATTCATTTGTTTGCAACACAAAGTGTTCTCCACAGAAGAAAACAATGAGTCTAACTTATCTGTCTCTTTCCTGTCCTGGTATCTTTAAAAATGTCCATCATGACAGGGTGCATGCAGGTTTACAATATTAAGCCAACTTTAGAGAAGAATGGAAAGAAGACTAAGAATGGAAAATAGTCTGTGTGCTGCTTGTACCACATCCTGCTTGGCTCTGGTGCCAGCAGCTCTGTTCCTGGTCTGAGGAGTGTACACAGAAGAAGAAGTAGCTGGGTAACAACGGCAAAAGTCCATATGGGTCTATGGTAGGAGGGAGAAGAAGTTTCCAAACCAGTCCTTCCATCAAGTCCCTGGCAAGCACCCCTGTCCCCCAAACCAAAGACAGAATTAGCAGCACTGAGTACAATGCCTGACACACATAGTAGGGGCTCAATGAATGTTTACTAAATATAATCATCTGGGAAGTCTGTGAATAGTAATATAAATGACTGCTAGAAGAATGATTATCTTAGTCTCTGTAGCCATTGTAATACATGCATTGGATATTTGCTTAACACCTGGTCCAGGCTTTCTCAACTTTGACACTATTGACATTTTGAGCTAATAATTCTTTGTTGGGAACAGTAGTGGGAGGGATGCTGTCTTGCCCACTGTAGGAGGCTTAGTGGCATCTCTGGCCTCCATCCACTAGATGCCAACAGTGTCCCTCTCCCCAGCAAAAATGTCCCCCTCGTGATGGGGGGTAACAAAATCACTCCTTGTTGAGAACCACTTATCTACTCTGTGTGTTTGTGTCATGTACTAGAATTAGAAATACTATACTCTCTCTTCTCTTTTTTTCTGCATTGATATTTCTTGATCTACACGTTGAAGGTATTTTATTCTTTTAATCTGCTTTCTCTCAATTGCCTCTAAATTCCATGTTTTCACATATCTCAGTGGGGGAGGGCTTTCTAGGTACATCTGTACAAGTTAAAAAAGACATGTTTCCCCCTTAGGAGAGGGGAAATATGAAACAAAGAGTAAACATTCCATACAGAAATTGGACTAGTAGCTAAGGAGGCTGTTTTGCAGAATGATATTGAGATGGTCTTGCGCCCAGGATAGACCCAAGACCCTAAGCTGCAACTGATGTGTATGTGTGTCCAAAAAGAATTTCTGCATCTTAAAAGAAACTACCTTCATTTGTTTGCTATGCACTCTTGCAATCTTAACAGTAAAACTCCTGTTATATAAAAGTATCCTTCTGACAAACATATTTTTTTCTCCCTTGGCTTTGTTTTTATTTACTTCCTATTTACGGTAAAAGTTTCAGGAAGATACCAGCATGGGCTCCAGGAATAGGCTGTCTCAGTAACTCTTGCCTCTTCAGAAGCACAGTAAGCAGTCCTGCTAACTGAAGAAATCAGTAGCCTTTTAAACCTCTAAGGTAAAATGATAATGTTGCATATTTACTCTTTCTTAAAATGAAAAAAATTAAAATCTTAGAAATCTGACTTAAACCTAGCCAGTGGGCAACCTGCTTGAAAATGACTACACATCCATGTCTAAGGGTGAGAAATAATTTATGACAAATAAAGCTCATGAAAAATTCTAATTTCATTCATGTTGCTACAAGTATACCTTCATGCTTTAAAAAAAATGTGGGCTGGTAACATTTTTCTACCTTACTTACAGTGTAGAGTTAAACATGTGCCCTTACCTCTCCTCCAGTGCACGGGAAAGGATTGGAGTATCTAGAAGTGCAAATAGCTCCCTTCTTGACAACATCATCTTCCAGGCCAAATGTAGCCGAGCAGTTAGTTGCAAAGTACTTGTAAGGCTTCCACGTCTTCCCAAAGTCCTGGGACCGGTCCAGCACCATGGCTGCCGGCCTGGGGGACTTGAACACCATAATCAGATGAGTGAAGTAGAATTCAGCTTCCAGGTCTAACTGGATCTTTTCTCTGTGCACATCCTCAGCAGACTGCCACCACGTGCGAGGAAACCTGAAGGATGAGTCTGCCATGGCAGCTGGCAGGTGAGCCAGGTGAGGCTGGGCAGCATTGCATTTGTCACATTTGGGCTGCTGACAAGTCAGATCAGTGTTCTCACTATAGAAGCAGTACAGTTCAGTGGCGTTCTGACCACAGGTGGTGTCTGCCCAGAGTTTTCTTCCTAAAGCCAAATTTCCCATGCGAGGGTTACAGGCTTTTTCACAGCGGGAACTCACTCCAGCCACTCCACTCAGTCCTAGAGATGGGACAGCATATGTTATTCAAGACAAACCCATCTGGAAACCTCTTTTGGCCACCTAGTCATCTTCAACAGTCGAGTTATCCCCATATTGCCCCAAGGCTTTCAGTAAAGAGGAAATGCTACCAAATTTGAGCATGAATACTGTTCTGCATTTATACTATTTGCATATGCAAGTGTGTGAATGTGCATGTGTGTGTGTGAGTGTGTGCCTGCGTGCTCGTTTCATGTAAAATTCACATAGAAGAAAATAAAATCACTTTGGATAAAGGGCGAGAGGAAGGAAAGTGGAAACATTGGGTAAAGATAATGGGCCTAAAGATAATGGGACTGCTTTCTAACAGTCTCTATTTTTGAAATACACTCATTTGCTTTTGAAGTCATGACATAAATAATACCAAAAACCAACAATGTTTTTAAGATCACTCAATTTAGTCTTTCAAATATAATTTGAGTCTTTAGCATTATCTAACATGTTTATGAGAATGCATTAAGGAGGAAATGTAGAATTCTACTATATTTTTAAGACGAAAACATGAAAGGACCAATTCCCTAAGAAAATCAATATGAGATATTGGTATACAATGGGATCTCATTTAGGGAGACAAAGCTAGAGACCATTGGAGCCAAGATGTGCAATATCTATTTTTAATATTAAGTAAATGTAACTAAGAAAAAACCCTCTAAACTGCCAAATGACAGAAAAGCTTATTTGACACGCTCTCTGACTCTTGAGTGCTTCTACCTATGACAGGTTCTATAGTAGTTACCTGTTGGCTTAACAGGAGAATGTTTACAGTCTGGCAGCCACTAACAGGACCTTTAAACATAATCTGTGAACTAAAACACCCTCCTAAAGAAACATGCGCTTCCACCCAAACAAAGGTCCAACAGACTTTAATGTTTCAAAATTACTTAGAATGATAAACATTATACACCTACTAACATCCTGACTACATAATATAATCCTTAATTTGGGCTTGTCATTTTAATTATGAATACCTGAAGCAAAATTATCTATTTTAAAAGTTAAAACAGAGAGGGAAAAAAAGGAAAAAGAAGTCAAACCCCAAATTCCGGCTAATTGAACGTTTCTGCTTCTTAAGAGAGAGCATCTCTGAATTGTTATCACTATACTGTTGGAGAAGCCAAATGACAGCTTAGACTAAAAGAGAGACATTTCACACACTCACTGACTGTCACGAGCCTCACGAGCCTTATGGTTCTTTGCAACCATAAGAAAGGGCTTCCTTAGGCATATTTTTTAAATGTCAAATTCAAGTGTGTGTTATGCCTGGACTCTGTTTGCCACTTTTCTGATTAGCTGGGGCAACAGTTGCTTGTGGCCAGGATCACCCAAACACACAGTGTGCTATGACTCACCTGTAAAGCATTTCAGGGAAAATCATATACTGCCCGTACAAGTATTTTTGACTTGAAACACTTGCCTTGTGATATTTATTTACAACTTCTTGATTGCTTGCATGTTTTTGCCATAACACGGTTTGAAAAGGGAAAGGTTTATTAAAGTTCACTTTGTGGTTGGGGGAGCATGCACAAGTGCATGCAGGGGTGCATAAGTAGCAAGAATTAAAGTAAAAGCTTAGACCTTTAACGGCTCCTCGGGAAAAGTACTGAATAATTTTAGATGCGCCCCCTCCAAACTAGGAAGAAATCCAGAAAAGACTGGAGCCAGATAAGTAATCGGTGGACACAATACTTAGAGATCCCTAAAGAAGTGACCATCCAAGTATAGCAAGGATGCTCCTAAGAGTCCGACGCGTTTGGGATGCAGACTCTAAAGCCTGGCTTTTACTTCATGCTAGCGTCTCTGGGGGCTGAGTGGATGAAACCGAAGGGAAGGGAGAAGTGTGCCAATGCTCTCTCTCCACCAGTCCGTCCCTCCAGCCCACACTCCCCTTTCTAGAGCAAGCGAGATGCGTTTGAGAGACCAAGTGGCCAAAGAGTCCCTCACTTTCTTTCCCCCTTACACCCTGAACCGCACTTACGCCTAACTGGAAACCAGGTGACCTGCGAGAGGAGGGAGAGGAGCAAAAGGGGTTCCCGAATTTCGAAACGGCAAGCTAGGAACGGGTGGCCAAGGGCAGCCCAAGGCAGCCGGGATGGGAGTGGGAGGGAGAGCGCATCTGACGACGCCTCTACCGGTCGTCCAGTTACCGAGACAGGAAGCAGACCCGCCTCCGACCTCCCGCGGAGCCTCGGCCAGGGTACCAATTCCCCAAGGGCGGCAAGCCGGCTCCGTGCAACCCAGGGCGATCACTACCTATCGTCCCAGCCCGGGGTCTCACTGAGTTCTAGCCACTGCCCAGGGAGAGGCCACTCACCCCGCCCCAGGTGTCCCTACCTGGCTCCCAGGTACGCAGCATGAGGTCGGGGACGACGGCGATCGCTCTCAACAAGAGAGCGGCCCCGGCCCACGCGCGCCCAGGGTCGCTGGGCCACCCCTCCCCATCATTCCTCAGGCCATGAAGTGCCGGGGGATGGCGAGCTTGGTCCTTTGTTCCCTCACAAAATGGAAAGGCAGTTTTTTACAAGTCCAAACCGAGAAAAAAACCAAGGTCGCGCTATCTCCGGCAGGGCGCACCCAGGATATCGGGTTATCCAAAGGCATGTGTATCGCAGTTGCAAAAAAAAAAAAAAAAAACTCAGTATTTTAAACTGCTGAGACCCGGGGAAAGGAGGCGGAACATGGCCACTCATTTCATCCTTGGGAGCTGAGCTCGGCGCTCTCAGCCTGCACTCGCCTGCACCCCCGAGTCCCGAGGTGGGGAACACAAGGGGCGAAGGAAGGGGGTTGGGGGCCCGGCAGCGTCACCACCCACCTGCGGCCACCGCGGAGCAGCCCCAGAGCAGCAGCAGCCGCGCGCAGCTCCCCATGGCCGGGAGGAGCCGGGAGGACCCGGGCCGGGCGGGTGCGGGAGGGAGTCGAGCCCTCGCGGCTGCGGGATGAAGCGCCAGCAGTCCTCGGGAGGAACCGGGGCTCTTTATTTCTTCCTCCTCCTGGGGCGCCAGGCTCGGTCAGTGGGCGCCGGCGGCGGGGAGCTGCGGGCTGGGGCCGCGCCGGGCGGTGGCGTGACCCTCGCGCACCGGCCTGGAGGGGCGCGGGCACCTCGGGGGCGGCGGGAGCCCCGGCACCATAGCCCGCCTGGCCGCGCTGCCCCGCGGAGCGGTCCTGCGGGCTCCTCCGCCGCTAGCCCGGGGCTCGGCGCCCGCAGCAACCGCTGAACTTTGCGAGACCTTTCACTTCCCGGCCGCCGCCGCCGCCACCGCCACCGCCTCCTGGGCGTCCTCCTCCGCTTTCACCACGTCCTCTTGCTGCTGCGTGTCGGTCCCGTCCTTCTCCATGGGCAGTTCCATGGGATGCATTTTTATTGCACCGACACCGCGGCGCTCCGGTGCCAGCCCTCCTCCCCTCGCACCTCCACCCCTTCCTCCTGCCCGCCCCCCGCGCTCGCTTGACAGCCTGGGCGCAGTAGCCCGCGCGGTCGGGTCGCCGCTGCCGCCTGGGGAGGGATCCTCTCGCCCGACCAGCCGCCCCCGCTGCCTCGCTGCCAGCTCCACCCGCCCGCCTCAGCCCCCGCGCGCGTCCGTCACCTCGCACCCCAGCTTCCCTCGTGCCCCTCCCGTCTCTTGCCCTGCATCTCCCTGTGTGACCCCCCCGGTGCCCTCCAGCACCCACAGGCCTCCTCTGGAAGCAGTCTCCCACCTTCTCCCGGAACATTCCAGAGAGCAGTTGACTCCCTCTTGATCAGGTCAGGGCATGCCAAGGGGCTTAAAAAACCGCGAAACAGGCTAGCTCCTACTTCCCACATCCCCCAACAAAAACAAGCCCTCCTCTTCTCCCGCCACCCCTTCTCCCAGAGTCTAACGACCCAGGGATGGAACCCCTCATCCAGTCCAGGGTCAAGGGCAAGGGAGAGCTCATTAACTGCTAAGTGGCATTCGCCGCTTCTCTGCTGACTTTCGGGGGGTGGGGGAGGGCATCTTGGCTAAACAATCAATGCTTACTTTATCCGAGGTGTATCCGTTTTGATGTAAAACGTGTTGCCTAATTCAAACTCAAGGTGCTAAAAGAAAAGGGTCACAGGATTAGCTAGTGCCCAGTTTAAGAACATCCTTGTCTAGGGGCAGGGGCACGACAAAGACGTCCTCTTTGGTCCTTCCAAGCACTCTCACTCCAGTTGTGCTGCGAAACAATAATGTTGAGTAATAACGTATGGGGAACAATTTAGTAGCGACGGCAAGCAGCTAATTGTGGATAGGATTGCTCAGGGCTGCTGCTTATGGAAGACGATTACACAGCCCTTGAGTCTGGGACTTTTGCAAGTTCTATGAAGATATAATTCTACGTATACATCCAGGGAAATTGGTTGAAGTTAAGTAGAAAGCAATTTTTTATTGCAGTGTTCATTTTGTGCCTTTAAATATTTTCCAGAAAATTATCTACTTTACAGATACCATTCAGTTGTGTGTGTTACTGATGACGACAATTCAGAGCTCTGGGGCATATGTAGATATTATTTATGACTCAGCTGGGGACATGTAAGAAGTTTATATCTCCCAGGAGGGACTGGGGCAAGGTCAGCATCATCCATTTGGGAGACATTAAAATTATTCTGGCCAACACTGGGAAGTGGCAAAAGGTGTGGAACAGCAATTTATGTAACACTTTAGAAAATAAACCCTTTAAATTTTTCAAATATTGGCAATGTTAGGGCTTTCTTCATATCTTATAGACATGCTCCCAATGAAGTCAGTGAAACACGTCTCCAAATTATTCTTACCAAATAAATGATAGGAAATTATAACTAATAATTAACAAAGCAAATCTTAAAAAAAAGAAAGAAAATGCACTTTTATTACTAACTTCTGATACTACTATATTGAGGCAGAACTCCATTTCTCATTACAAGTGTTAGGGGCATAATATCTGCACCAGTCCTGCCTGATAATATACTTCCTTGATTGCTCTGTAACTGGTTCCTGTTTCCTTTAACAAGAGAGTAAGTGCCTTAATGGTCAAGCAGTCTTTTATACTTAGTCTATATAAAACATTATTACGTTTTTCTTTTATTCTTAACTGAGAACACCTGCTAGATATATAATAAATTTTCATTAAATGTTTTTGACTGAGTAATGTTAAAACTATTACTATATACTAAGAGCAGGGATTAAGAAGAAAACCAGTGAAATCAGAATGATTCTCCATATTCTAAAGAAATCTGTACGTTTATACCAAGATGAAGCAGCTCAGGAGAGAAAAGTAATTAGCATTCTAATAAATTTCATTTGGTTGTATAGTCTAATTTAGTTATAAATTCTATTTTCATTAAAAAAATTTTTTTTTCTTTTTTCTTTTTTTCTATTTTCATTTTGGAGAAACTATACAGGAAAAGTTTACCTACCTCAGGAAAATCTTGCTCAGTGATGAGCATATATTGCCTATGATTAAGTGTTTTTGAAAATTTTAGTAATGAGTTTAGAATTTTTTTAAAAAATTATGAATTAGTAGGAAGCTTAGCATGGAATTTGATAACCAGTTTTCAGAAGCCACATAATTGACAAATCTAGACTACTCCTGAGAACTTGAAAGAAAGATAAAAGGGCCTTTAAGAACTAAAATAGGTGGCAAAAAGTCCATGCACCAAATACATTATTCACAGGAGAGCTCTTTAGGTCTTCACTTAAATTATTCATGAAATGTTAATAAGTTTGGTTATGCTGTTATACTAGACCATAGCATATTAGAAGTAACAAAGTAGAATGAAGCAGAATCCTATTAAAACAAGGAATGAGTTGCAAAGTGGTAAGAAAAAAGTAGCCATAAGGACCAAAAACCCCACAGCCATCTGAAGACTTTTAGTTTAGAGGCAAAGCACCAAAAGGCTGCAAAGGTATCACTCTAGTATAACTTAGTACAGTAAATGAGGTTTCTAATGGATCATGGGATTATTTAGCATCAAAAGGAACCTTAGGGGTCTTTGAGGCCAACTTCTTACCCCATCATGAATCCTCTCCACAAAATTTCTGTCCAATGGTCATCCAGTTTCTGTTCTAGAAACCTCAGTAAACAAAAGCCTCAAAAGCAGCCCTTTTCATTTTTGGTACTATTTTGTTTAACTGTGACATCTTTCTTCTTAAAATTCTACCTATGTTTACAGTTTAGTTGTCTGCAACAATACAGAATAGGTCCAATCTCTTTTCTAATAAGTATTTGAAGATTTGAAGTCAAGTTTTATTGCTCCTCCTAACTATTCTCTTCTTCAAGTGTTTAATTGCCCATGTAGCATGATTTCCAAACCTTTAACCATCTTATTCACCCCTTTTCAGATATACCACAGTTTGTCAATGTTGCTTTTATACTGTGCACCTAGAACTCAACTCCAGGTTTGTCTGAATCGGTGTAGAATAAAACTGAACTAGTAGTTCCTTTAACTTAGGTCTAGGGCTTATATTTCATTAGCCTAAAAATGTATTAGAAGCTTTATGATGTCAGCTGATATTATGCTTGAAGCAAACTAAAATCCCCTTTTTATATATTGATGTCTTAAAGAGTCATTAATAAAACATAAAACATGTTTTGTTTAACCAGAAGGAAAGAGTTCCACTAAAATACATTGCAGATAGCAAGCATTCAATAAATATTAAGGAAAAAAAGCAACAAATTCAAATTGCTAAATTTGAAAAATGGTTAAATTTTTAAAAGGAAACTGTTACTCCTGAATGGGATAAGTATCTATTTTCTGAAAATATCATCACTTCTATGGAAAATTTGATTCAATAACACAGTATACATTGGTATTACTATGCATTTCCAAGGAAAGGAGGGACTTTGAAATAGTGATATTTTTAGTATACCTATTATCTTTCCTCCATGGAACTATAAACATTATCTCATTTATCCTGGAAGCATCCATGTGTGGGAAGGAACAGGTATAATTTTGCACATTTTCAGAGAGAGAAAATGATGTGAAAGATATAAATGCCAAATTAAGATCATCCAATAAATATACACCAGAGATAGGGCATGGGTTTCCAGATTTGTTTGTTTGTTTGTTTTAATCATTGCTTATCCATCAGTTTTCCATGAGTACAATCTTCTCTTTTTGAACTAGAAGACTTCTAGGAGAAAATGAAATGGAGAATTGTTTCCATTGAAATAATCCTATATTTTGTTTTCTACCTCGTCTATGCCCTTCAAATGCCCTTTAAAAACACCATCCTGGGAATTTCCTTAAGCTTTAATCTAAGCCTCCTGCCACTGGCACTGTGTTTCTTATTTCATCTGCTTCCTGGCTACATCTGCTCATTCCTAGGAAGGGAGTAAGAGCCTTTGAAAATACATGTGCTCTTCCAGGAAGGTAAGCAGTACTTTCCTTAAAAAAAAAAAAAATGCACACATGCTCTCTCATATTCAAATTAATTATATGGAGTCTAGAAAGTTCAAACAAACAAGAACAATTCTGTTGTTGTTACAGAGATAGCTACTCTGGACAGCACTGTATTGACACAAATTTTAAACATTTTCTCTTCAAAATAGCTCTTAGCTAAAACTTTCTATACATATTGCTATTTCTGACATTAATGAAAGGATGCTCAGAGACAAATAACTACTTTTTTAAACATAGGGAAATAGATAAAGAAACAGTCTACCAAAGGCCTCATGAGGATGAAAGAACAGTAAGCAATATGGGTAATTTCTCTTATTTATATCTTTTATATAGCAGTATAGTAATTAGGAGTATGGACTATGGGGTCTGACTCCCCAGATTTTAAGCCTGGCTCTGCCACCTGCTAGCTGTGTGAGTGTGGGCAAGTTATTTAACCTCTTGGTGCAACCATTTCCTTATTTGCTGTATGGAAATAATAACAGTATCTAATTAATAAGGTTATTATGAATATTAAATGAGCTTATATTTATGAAATGGTAGAAAAGAGCAAGACACATTGAAAGCACTTTAAGTTTTGTTAAATACATAATATAGTAAAGTACAAATCCATCAAGTACATACAATCTCTTTTGACCTGCCCTAGAATTCCATCTTCAAGTTATATATGGATATTTAATAGGCAGAAATGAAATCGTTGCCCTGGCTTAATTTTAAATGCTGTTTTAGCTGTATAAAAGGCACTGCACAGGAGATGAAAGTATGAAGCAACAAATCTTTTTTAACTAGAGGGAAAGAGGGATTGGCACTGATGGAGCAGCTGCAATTTACCAGGCACAGTGTTGAATACTTCATAATTCTCACAGCAAGTTTATATGGTTAGGTTGTCAACCACTTGATGAGAAAACTGAAGCTCAGAGAAGTTAAATATCTGAGCCAATGTCAAACAGCTAAGTAAACCGACAATGCAGGATTTGAACCCCCAGTGTGTCTGACTTTAAGCACAGTATTCTTTCCGTTTCCTCTTTCAAGAGAGGTGGCATAGCAAGGCAGTTAAAGAAAGGGTGTGAGACTAGATTGCCAATTTCCTCATTGGTAAAAACACTCTAGAATATTTTCTACCTTAACAATTACAGTTGAACCCATTGAGCCGTGGATTTAACTACCACCTACCTTGTTTACTCCCTAACGTCACTCGTGGGCCTCAGGGCTGTCAATGGACAGCTCCACTTAGACATCTCAAATTCAAACTCACTATCTTTCTCCCCTAGCAGGTTACTCCTCCTGTGTTTCCTATCTTAGTAGAAGGTCACAACTATCCATCTACTGGATCAACACAATTGAGTAGTATTTTCCAAACTTCTGCAGAATACTCATGCTCGGTGAGATATACTAAGTGTTCTGAGGAAAAACAGTTCTATTGTCAAATGATATCAATATTAGGTTAAACAAAATTAAATAGGACTTCTCAGCATCTTTCATATGCTAAGTTCATTGCAAATCTTTAAGAAATGGACATAACATTATATTACATAGGATTGCATTCAGTTGCGTGGACTCAACTCACTAGCTTAACCAAATTGAGATTGATTTTCTTCCCATGACAGGAAGTCAGGAGGTATACAGTCCAGAACAAGTGCAGCTGCTCAAGGAAGTCATCAGGACTTGCGTGGTTTTCTTCCTCGTGGTCGCAAGATGGCTGTTCCACCTCCAGGACTTGTATCCCCCTTCTAGGCAAGAGAAATGGAAAAGAGAAAAGGAAAAAAGATGTATGCCATCTGAGTCTTAAAAAGCTTCCCCAGCAGCCCCACCCACCTGCTTATATCTAATTTCCTGAACTGGGTTATGTGGCCTTTCCAGACCCTGAGGAAGTCTGAAGAGGTGAATATTTTAACTGGGCACATTGCCACCCTTAAAAAATCAGGCTTCTTCTATTAGAAGGAAGAGGAGATTGAATGTCAAGTAGACGTACTGTGTATGTCATCAAATGTTAGTAATTTCACTAGTGCATCTGGCCCAAGCACCTATTCACATATTTCATGGCTCCACATCGTTGACAGATGGAATTCATGCTGCTTGGCACCCAAACCTGCTATGATGTACCAGTTCCTGCCACAGGGTCTCTGGCTCCACCCAGAGTGAACTTCCTGCAGTCTCTGAGTGGGTAACGGGCTTCATGCCTCTTGTTTCTGCATACTCTCTGCCTTCCTTTGCCTCCTCTTCTCTTCTCCTTCTGGCTAATTCTGGCAGGTCCTCGGAAATTCAGTTCAGACAATAACTACCATGACACATTTCTCTCTTGCTCTCTCCTCTTCCAACAGGGTTAGTTGCCCCCTCTATCATCCCATGGATCACTTCATTATCCTCAATTATAGTTTTTTTCTTATATATTAAGTGGGGGAAAACAGGAAGCAAAATTATATTTATGCTTTAGTTAGAACGATGGGAAACATACATATGAAAAAGGCACGGAATGTATCAAAAATACTAGAGATGAATGTTTCTCTAGCTTCGAAACTTTCAGCAATACCATATAATTGTTATGATCACATTTTTATTTTAAAATTACAACAAATTTTTTTTAAAGATTTTTTTGATGTGGACCATTTTTAAAGTCTTTATTGAATTTGTTACAATCTGTTTTATGTTTTTGGTTTTTTGGCTGCCAGGCATGTGAGATCTTAGCTTCCTGACCAGGGATCGAACCCGCACGCCTGCATTGGAAGGCGAAGTCTTAACCATTGGACTGCCAGGGAAGTCCCTAAAGTTGTAACAACTTAAGGCAGAATATGATAAAGTGATACCTGATTAGCGACATATAAATAGGTGATTAGCAGCAGGTGGAATGCTGTGGGCCCAGGAGGTTAGAAATGCTACATGGAGGATATGGGCATAGTTGAGCTCTTAACAATTGGACTGGTTTGGACGGATGTGGTGGCCAGTGTGGGTGAGCCTTGCTTGTAATGGTCAGGTGTGAATACACAAAGTGCCTTCTGGGAGAGTGAGTGGAGTCTAATAGGAGAGGGGATTTATAGGGTCAGTAGGAGATGAGGAGAAAAAGTAGACTAGGGCCAAACAGTTAATGCTTTGGTGAGTCCAGCAGATCTGTGTTGGAAAGTTTCATGATTACAGCTGTTATTATCTAGATGTGGCATATAATATAATAAATTAGAAAAAGGAAGACCTAGAAGGAGTGTTGAGAGCTACTTTATGAGGAGGCTTGGATATAAACCAAGATGATGATAGGGAAAACGGAAAGAGAGAGAGGGGTTGAAGAAAAAACAAAAAAACTAAGGAATTGACAGGATTTTGTAATTGATCATGGGATTGATGGAAGAAGTTAAAATGACTTGGTGACTCTGAATCTGGTTAGTTGAAGAAAATAATAGTTTATTTAGCAAGAATAGGAGAATCAGGAAATTTAGTTGGTTTAGGAGGTGGGGCAATAGGAGATGGCCTTGAACAGGTTGAACTAGAGAGAATGGCAGAGGAGTCAAGTGTCCAGATACAGGTTTAGGAATGATTTACATAAAGATACAGTTGAGGGACTTCCCTGGCGGTCCAGTGGTTAGGACTCGCTGCTTTCACTGCCAAGGCCCTGGGTTCAACCCCTGGTCGGGGAACTAAGATTCCCCAAGCCGCACCACGTGGCCAGAAAAAAAAGATACAGTTGAAACAATAAGCAATAAACCATAAATTGAAATCCCCAAGAAGAGTGGATAATTTAAGAACATTTTCCATCAGTATTGTAACTACCTAATTCATAATTATCATGATAAAACATTGGCATAGGAAAAGACTTTGGATGTTATTAGGCCAACCTCCTTTTTTTGACATGAGAAAACTGAGGTCTGCTGAAATTATACATTTAAAATCTATTATTCCATGGGCCCCAGTCCACTCAAGGTTACACAGCTAGTTAGGACCAGTGACTAAGCTGGGCTTGAGCCTTCTCTGTGCCTAGTACTCCTAAATCAGCAGTCTAGAGCACAAAGTTCCTACTCAATTTTTCTAGCTATTTAGCTTAAAATCAAATAAACTAGTGTCCAAAAATTAGAAAGTTGATTTTAAAGAGCCCATAGTCTCCTAAAGCAGCAATTTTTTAAAAAATTATTTTATTCAAGTATAGCTGATTTACAATGTTGTGTTAATTTCTGCTGTACAGCAAAGTGATTGAGTTATACATATATATATACATTCTTTTTCATATTCCTTTCCATTATGATTTATCACAGGATATTGAATAGAGTTCCCTGTGCTATACAGTAGGACCTTGTTATTTATATATACCTCCATTGTATATATAATAGTTTGCATCCTGAAGCAGCAATTAAAAAAAAACAAACTTTGTCTGCAAGTGTGATTTCAAGATAAATAATATAGGACAATGTATTCAAGCTGCTAATTAAGCTAGGTATGCTTCTAATTAAGTTTTACCTATAGATCTTAATTTCACTGGATATTTTTTAATACTAAACTTGGGCTGCGATTTCAAACAGAAGCACTTTTCTGTATGTTTTTATTTCAAATCTCACAAGATTACAATGCAATTTACAGGGCAAAATGGTGACATAATTTGCTTTAACCCTAAATTCAGTATAATGGACCTCATTGTAGAAGAGAGATTCAGTTACCAGGAACATCAGAGAACCTCATTAAATAATGTCGAACCATAACACCATCCTCAGAGCTCAAGGTGACAGCTTCAGGGTATTAATACATTTCGAAAGCCTATAAACTGAGCAGTAAAAGAAATTGGAAGGCCATAGCCACTCAAGGTTACAGTAAAAATAATTTCATTTATGTTCCTGCAAAATTCAAAATAGCACCTCCAATGTTCTACTTTAAACCTTCTCTACTTATAAATGCTATTTACTCACAGAAATAGTGCCTATTAAACTTGAGGAATAAAGGCCTTAAAGCCAAAGTTAATACAAAATTAATATGAAAATAGTCATTGCTCTGGTGAAGTCTAAGCACTTTTTCATGTATGCAGTTAGTCTCTCTAACATAACTGTAGAAGATTCCTTCATCATAAAGGAATAGTACATCATTTTCCCACCTTCTTCCTTCCTTCAAGAATGTTTGAATGGAGTTCCCTGGTGGCGCAGTGGTTAAGAATCTGCCTGCCAATGCAGGGGACACGGGTTTGAGCCCTGGTCTGGGAAGATCCCACATGCCGCAGAGCAACTAAGCCCGTGCGCCGCAACTACTGAGGCTGCGCTCTAGAGCCTGTAAGCCACAACTACTGAGCCCGCGTGCCTCAACTACTGAAGCCCGCGCACCTGCAGCCTGTGCTCCGCAACAACAGAAGCCACTGCAAGGAGAAACCCGCACACTGCAACAAAGAGTAGCCCCTGATCGCCACAATGAAAAAAAAGCTTGTGCCAGCAATGAAGACCCAACGCAGCCAAAAATAAATAAATTAAACAAATTATAAAAAAAAAAAGAAGAATGTTTGAATGAAGGCAGGTTTTATTACAAACAGAAAAGAAGGAATCCTCTTTTAAAATGATTGATTATTGTTAGAATACATGATATCCCTATTACGGACAGAACTCTGCTTTTGGTAATGAAAGCATATAGAATTATATTAACACTTTTCAAGCAGTATTAGAATTTATATTAAAAACAATCCTGAAGCAGTAGGAGATTTCTCAGTCTACTAATGACCCTATAGGAAGTTTGCTCTGTGAAATTATCATATTCTCTGGCTTCCTACCAACCCAACAGGGGAAAAGAAAGAGGTACAGATTACTATCTCTTACTCTGGAAAAAAAGAAAAATCAAAACCTGCAGACTTGAAGTAATATGTAGCTAAACAGTAGCTTTGAATTCTTTTCTCAGTCTCACTGGTGTGGTCCTGGGTATAGTACTTTATTTTTTCCCATGACGCTTTGATGCTTCTTTTGTTTATTTATTTATTTTTAATTTATTTTTTTAACATCTTTATTGGAGAATAATTGCTTTACAATGTTGTGTTAGTTTCTGCTGTATAACAAAGTGAATCAGCTATATGCATACTTTTAAATACACGAAGAGAGTCAAATACATTTGTGGTTTTCTAGTATGTACTTCTTTTTTGTATACAAAAGGATATTTAATTGCCCCTCTATGGACTCAAAATATCCTGCAATCAGTAAACAAATATCTTGAATATGCATGTAATCCAAAGGGATCAGTAAATAGAAAGAAAAATTCCTATGCAAATTTGGATGAACCTGTCCTAATGTGCTTACTCTGGATGGGACATTGTTTTTTAAACTATTATAACCAGTAACAATAGCTAGTGTTTACTGGGGACTTAAAGCACGGCAGGCCCTGTGCTAAACACGTGACACACATTATCACCTTCAGTCCTCACAGTCACACTAGGGAGAGACCTTCAATCATCATCCTCACTTTACAAATGAGAACTGAGGCTCGCACAGCAGAGCTGAGACCGTAATCCAAACCACTGTTCTCCAAAGCCACTATGTCCATCATGGGTCTTTGGAAAATATGGAAGAGTGGCGAAAAGAGCAAACCCATCATACCAAGAAACCAGTTTTCATTTTGGTATATTTCTTTCTGATTGTATTTCTATCCATACAATTTTTGTTCCATACCCTTTCACTTATTATTATTAACTTATTAGAAATTATTTCAAAATATCAATTTTCATGGCCATTAACTATTCCAGTGATTGGATATTCCTTGTTCAACTTAATGCCACACTTATTTGGACACTTGGGCTATTTTCAGATTTTTGCTATAAATAATACTTTTATAGCTATTTATGTGAATTAAATATTTTCTTAATCTGGGATTATTTGTTTATAATCATTAAAATGGAAACACCAGGTCAAATACATACATTTAAAGGCCACGTTAAATACATTTAAGGTCACGTTGCCAAATTTATTTTCCAAAAAGGTTACATCAATCTGTACAACTACCACTAATATGGTGCCTATTTCACCTCACCCATACCAGCATTGGGTATTATACTTTAGAAATATAAACTTCCTAGTTCAGTATGTGAAAAGTGATTTTTTATTTGCTTTTCTTTTACTGGATTATATGCAAAATTGAACATTTTTTTCTATGCTTGCTATTCAGTTTTATTTTAACCTTTTCACTGGATTCCTAGGGTGGAAGCTTAGATTATTGTTTTTAGTTCTTTTTTTCTGATATATGCATTTAATGCTATAAATTTTCCTCTAAGCAAGTTGATTTTGCTGTGTCCCACAAATTTTGATAAGTTGTACTTTTCTTTTTCTTTAATTCAAAATACCTTAAAATTTCTCTTGAGATTTTCTTCTTTGGCTCATGAGTTACTTAGAGGTATGTTGTTTAATTTCCAGATATTTGGGGATTTTCCAGTTATCTTTCTGTTATTTGTTTCTACTTTAATTCATTGTGGTCTGAGAACATACCATGTTTGATTTCTATTCTTTCAAGTTTCTTAACGTGTGTCTTACGGCCCAGAATATGGTCTATCTTGGTGTATACTTCTTGTGAGTCTGCTGTTGTTGGATGGAGTATTCTGTAAATGTCAACTCGGTCAAATTGCCTGATCTGTTCAGGTCATCTATACCCTTACTGTTTTCACCTTTTTAAAATTATACTCACTTAAAAAAAAAAAAATTTATTTATTTATTTATTTATTATTTTTGGCTGCGTTGGGTCTTCATTGCTGTGCACGGGCTTTCTCTAATTGCGGTGAGCGGGGGCTACTCTTCGTTGCGGTGCGCGGGCTTCTCATTGCTGTGGCTTCTCTTGTTTCGGAGCGCGGGCTCTAGGCACACGGGCTTCAGTAGTTGTGGCTCGCAGGGTCAGTAGTTGTGGCACGCGGGTTCTAGAGCGCAGGCTCAGTAGTTGTGGCACACGGGCTTAGTTGCCCTGCAGCATGTGGGATCTTCGCGGACCAGGGCTCAAATCCATGTCCCCTGCATTGGCAGGTGGATTCTTAACCACTGCGCCACCAGGGAAGTCCTATACTCACTTTTTACAACTAGTGAACAAAACAACAGAAGAGAAAAGTAAATTAAAAAACTTAATTACACTTAAAGTTTATAATGGAGGAAACAGATTTCCATGCATGCTTTTCATGAAGTTTTTCATTTTTGCCTATTACCTCTTTCTAACAATGAAGAGGATGTATGAGAGGAAAAGCTGGGTGAGAGGGTAAGCCAGAAACACAGAAGAAAATGTTGAAAGGAAACACCAATCACGTCACTAGTCTGAGATTTTTCCATATTCTAAATGATGGTTTCACGCCTATTGAAAAAAAAAAAGCTTATTTTATCTTTGTCTTCTTGAGAATTCATAATTTTTAATTAAAAAGTAATAACTCTTAAAAACAACATCTATAATCTCATATTTTGAACTGACCCTGTTTTCACTGTAAAATACCAGAAAATCACAGTTATAGAGTTGTAAAGGTAACTGTAGTACAGAAAGTTTGACTGATTACGTAGTATTATAATTTTAAGAGCTCCTTCAGAAGCAATCAGACTATTTGGAAAACCTCTTTCAAAATATATGTGTTCTTCCTTTAAAATGTAAACACTGAGCCAATCTTAGAAGCAAACACTGACTGCATACTTATATCAAGTCAGTTGTTGCATTTTAGTTATAGCAATCCAAAAACGTGAACCATAGGTTTACTTTTTAACTCCAACCCTGTTCAAAGATCACTTATTGGCCTCTGAAGGAACAGGTGGCATGTCTGTTATAGTTTAACAAGTGGCCTTTGGGTGAGGTATAGTCATTCAGATACCTCTGGATGCTTTGGATGCTCTCATGTGTGGCAGGGTACACTTGCTAAAACATTCTCCTCTCTAGATCTGGAAACCTGGAGTCTGTATCTTAGGCACTGGGCTGGTATTCCAGACTTCCCTTCTGAGTCATAGATGAAAAATGCCATGTTGCAATTGAGATAGCAATTCCTTTGCCAAGAAATCACATTCCTAATTTCCTAATGTTGACATTACGATCCAGTTCTTGGTATATAAGACAGCTTTTCTCTTTGCAGTATACATATATCTGAGCATTCATCTTTCTGATAACAAACTTTACAGGGATTTTTTTTTTTTCTATCAGAGGTACCGTTAATTATATTAGGCTCCCCAGAGAATTCCAGATTCACTTCAAATACCAGCAACTCAATTCTATTCCACTACTCACATCTGTTGAGTTGGGTTGAATTGGAATTGTATTACATTAAAAGTTAATTTTAGGAGTATTTACTTTTTTAGGAAATTGAATTTACATTTTTATGGGTATGGTATAACTCTCCATGTATGTAAGTCCTCTTTAAGACATTTCAATAGTTTTATACTTTTCTTCATAAAAATCTTGTCAATCTTTAATCAGACATTCCTAGACACTATTTTTGGTTATTTTTATATATATCTTTTTAAAAATAATATTTTAAAAATCGTTGTTGGGATATTGGTACATAACTGATTTTTTGTGTATTGATCTTATATCTAGCAACCTTACTAAATTCATAGTTCTGATATTTTTACTTTTTGGATTTTTCTGTATAAACAATCATATCATATGTGTATACACATGGTTTACTTCCAAACCTTAAAACTTTTGTTTTTCTTTGCTAATTACACTGGCTAGAACACTTAGTACATTTTGAATAGTCACAATACTGAAAGACCGGTGATTTCCCTTATTATTTTGTGAGGTAAGCAGTGTGTTTCAAAGATTTTTTTTAACCCAGCACTAGGTGTTTTGTACTGAGAGAAATCAAGTTGTCTAATCTGCCCTATTGCTAGAGTCATATCCTACCTTAATCATTTCCCATACCCTTACCTTCCTTTTCTACTAGGTAAATTGCTCTTTACACACTTTCTAAGTCCATGTTTTAAAATCATTTTTCTCATTTCCAATGGTGTATTTTTTTTGAAATTGAATATTGATTATGAAATCAATACCCTATTGAGAAATTATCTTTCTCTTTACATTCAAATTACTTCTTAATATTCATGGCTTCCAGGAAAAACTTAATTAAAAAATGAAAGTACTTTCAGAGACGATGAGATGACCATGGGTCTACCTAGCACATTAATGAAGCGTTCTTTGTATCTTCCTACAATATTTCCAGTACTTCCAAATGTGCAGCTTGCTTTGTTGCACAACATCAGAGGCACCATTCACATCACTGTCTCTGTGAATGGCATTTCCTGAAATTTGCAGTGCACAACCTGCAAGGCTGTTGTAGTGGCCTTGCCTGTGTGTTTCACTTTTCTGTAATTAGGACTGTGGGTCCTCTCTCAAGCAAGTAGTGACAATCTGCAAATGTCTGGCTCCAAAAATAACCATAAATGTGTTTCAAAAAGATTCTTCGGCTGCAAGCAGAAAAATACTGTGTCTAGGAGATAGGTTACTATAATACAGCTTTAGTAGGGTAGCCTCTTCTTCCACCCCAAATCAGTATTGATTCAGTGTTCTTTAACTTTAGTATTATGTAATTAAGTAAATTGTCACTTCCGTTTATATAAACACACAATTCGGATGAGGTAAAAAAATGGAAAGTTGGGTGAATTGCTTGGGGGAAGAGTCAACATAAAACTAATAAATTACAAATTTCACTAGTAGTAATAATAATATTTGTGATTAGATAATGGTAAGGTGGTAATGATAATAATGAATCATAGTTGTTTGGCTTAGTTCCCTTTTTTTTATTGAAGTTGTAGTTGATTTACAATGCTGTGTCAATCTCTGCTGTACAGCAAAGTGACTCAGTCATACGCATATAGATACTTTTTTTCATACTCTTATCCATTATGGTTGATCACAGGATACTGAATATAGTTCCCTGTGCTATACAGTAGGACCTTGTTGTTTATCCATCCTATATATAATAGTTTACATCTGCTAATCCCAAACTCCCAGTCTTTCCCTCCCCCCACCCCCCAGTCCCCTTGGCAACCACACATCTGTTCTCTATGTCTGTGGGTCTGTTCCTGTTTTGTAGATAGGTTCATTTGTGCCATATTTGAGATTCCACATATAAGTGATATCATATGGTATTTGTCTTCCTCTTTCTGACTTACTTCACTTAGTATGATAATCTCTAGTTGCATCCATGTTGCTGCAAATGGCATTATTTTGTTCTTTTTCATGACTGAGTAGTATTCCATTGTATATATATGTACCACATCTTCTTTATCCATTTATCTGTCAATGGACATTTAGGTTGTTTCCATGTTGTGGCTATTGTGAATAGTGCTGCTATGAACATAGGGGTGCATGTATCTTTTTGAATTATAGTTTTTTCCGGTCTATGCCCAGGAGTGGGATTGCTAGATCATATGGTAATTCTATTTTTAGTTTTCTGAGGAACATCCACACTGTTTTCCATAGTGTCTGCACTGACTTACATTCCCACCAACAGTGTAGGAGGGTTCCCTTTTCTCCACACCCTCTCCAGCATTTGTTATTTGTAGGCCTTGGCTTAGTTCCAAATTTAAACTGCATTGTGGCTTAGTTTCTGCCATAAAAAGTTCTTGAGAGAGAGAGAAAGAGAGAGGATTATATAGCATAGCTGCTACTTTCTCACTAAGAAATGTCAGTGTTAATGATGTATGCCAAACATACAATGACACCAGATTCTCAACTTTTTGAACTCTCATCTCGTGCCCAAGCAATGTCAAAGTTAATTTTATCTGACTGAACCCATAAAGTTCTCTTTAGAAAGGCAGGTCTTTAGTTATAGACTAAAAAGGGCAAAGATTGTAGCCAATTCATCTTTATAGCTGTACATCCGCAGTTTCAAGTTATATATATATTTCACTCACTCATTCATTCAGTATTGGATAGCACAGTTTTAGACCTCACAGGGGGTAATACCACAAAGGGAATAATATGTGCTGGGTGCAAAGTAAGCACATGCAACCAGCTTGCGCTATCAGAAAAAAAGCACTGGATGGAGCCAAAAGAGGAGTGTAGATCAGTCATGACCTTGATAGAAAAGGATAAAGTTTGGATGCTTGGACACATTTGCAAATAATGATGCTAGCATAGAAGCTAAGCAGAGGGCTAAAATAGAGACCACAGGTTATATGAAAAAGTTATGAATAGTCAAAAGTTGGAAAGCAACTTAAATGAAAAAAATAAAAACAGTCTGCCCTGGCAATGTATAAGGTATATTAGGCTTGTCACTAATATGAGGTGGCCAGGGACATCAACTGTATTACTTCATCCTTATATCACCAGTGTCAGGCACAGAATAAGTTCTCAATAAATACTTGTTGAAAATGGAAAAAGGATGATCAATTAGATACCTATGTGACCTAATTTAAAATATTCCGGGACTTCCCTGGTGGTGCAGTGGTTAAGAATCTGCCTGCCAACGCAGGGGACACAGGTTCAAGCCCTAGTCCGGGAAGATCCCACATGCCGTGGAGCGTGTGCCACAACTACTGAGACTGCGCTCTAGAGCCCGCGAGCCGCAACTACTGAGCCTGCATGCCACAACTACTAAAGCCTGCACGCCTAGAGCCCGTGCTCCACAACAAGAGAAGCCACCGTAATGAGAAGCCGGGGCACCGCAACAAAGAGTAGCCCCTGCTCGCCGCAACTAGAGAAAGCCCACGCCCAGCAACAAAGACCAACGCAGCCAAAAATAAATAAATTAATAAAATAAAATAAAATATCCCAACTCACAAATGTCACATGTGGCTAAAGAAAATCTGTTTCTGAGTTGTTTTTGTGGGTGTGGTTCAGCCAGCATTGGTGACACATCAGGAAAGATGGCAAACAGACTGAGAACAAGCTGCAAAAAAGTGATCTCACTGTAAGCAGCATGGGTGGGCCTGGTAGGTCAGTTCTCATACAAGCACATTCATTCTAGAAAGTTCTCATATGACTAAGAAGACGCTAACAGAAATTGAACAGATTTCATCATTAAATAAATAGGAAACATCAAATAGGTAATGGAAAATGTTGAATGATGATAGGAGGAGACATTTCTAGATAATTTATAACCTCCTTCCTTTCATTCCCTTTCACATGTTGACTTCTCCTATTCCCCTTGCCCTCTTCCATCCCTACCCTACGAGGCAGGGATGTTTCCCTGTAATCCACTCAGGAGCACTATCTTTGGAAGTTAAGGAACTTGCCCAAGATCACCTAAGAAGAGACAGAGCCAGGATTTGAAAAATTGGACTCCAGAGCCTGTGGCTATTACCATTCTGCTAAACTAGATTATGCAGTAGTTACATGGCAGGTAGAAAGCAAAATGCCTTAAAGTTGTCATGGGTTTTTTCCCTATTCTGTCATTAAGCAACATTATCCTGCAACTCAATCAATGATTCCAACCTTCCTCACCAGAAAAAGCCACCTAAACATTTCTAATTACCTAACAATATAAAATAAGAAAACACCAAAGATCCAGAAATCTCCAGGAATAAAGAATAGAGGTGGGAGGGGACAGTGAGCATTTTACTGCCCACTTAGCCTCATTCATAAAATGGGACTAATAATAACATGTATTTTGTAGGTTTCCATAGGATTGAATAAGTTAATTAAAGCACTGAGAATAATGCTTGGCACATAGAAAGCATTTAATAAGAGTTAACTATTATTTATTTTCTTCCTATCGGGGCAGTGGATTGTTTTTTCTAATTTTTTTTCTACAAAAAAATTACAATATCACTACATGTTTTCAGTTCCTGTAGCCCAAGAATGTGATTTCTAGCATGTACTCATATTTTTTAAAATTCTATAGAACTTATTTGGATATTCCATGTTGTAATACAACATACCTTAACTTACGATTTTAACCATGAATTCATATTGCTTTAACAAAAATGAATTAAAAGATTATTGATCATGTTGCAAAGGCAGAATAGTGAGATGCTTAGAGACCAGACTCTGGCATTCTAACTCTAGAAGAATCCCAGATCTTCCACTCACTAGCAGAGTGACTTTGGGCAAATTATCTACCCTCTGTATACCTCAGTTTCCTCATCTGTAAATTAGGATAGTAATAGTATCTACATCATAAACTTGTTATGAGGATTAAATGAGTCATTACAAGTAAAGTTCTAGGAATATGCCTTGCACATAGTCTGCACTTACGTGAGTTATTATTTCTTTTATACTTTTTCCATATAGTTGAAAAATGTATTTTGTCAATGGATTTTTAAAAATTTATCAGCAAAATGTCCATAGGAAAACATTCAAATTCCCCTACTCTAAATGCCTAAAATATATTTAATGTGTGGTTGAAATTCAAGCCTTTCTATCTGTCTAATTATTGTAATTATTGCTTTAATTCTATTTTAATCCTTAGATACTTAGTTCAGAGTAGTTGCCTTTTACTGTCTTAGCCTGTTACTTTTCCTAAAACCCATGCTTAGGTTTAAACTTGTTTATATAATTTTTTTTAAACATCTTTATTGGAGTATAATTGCTTTACAATGGTGCGTTAGTTTCTGCTTTATAACAAAGTGAATCAGCTATACATATACATATATCCCCATATCTCCTCCTCTTGCGTCTCCCTCCCACCCTCCCTATCCCACCCCTCTAGGTGGTCACAAAGCACTGAGCTGATCTCCCTGTGCTATGCGGCTGCTTCTCACTAGCTATCTATTTTACATTTGATAGTATATATAAGTCCATGCCACTCTCTCACTTCGTCCCAGCTTACCCTTCCCCCTCCCCGTGTCCTCGAGTCCATTCTCTACGTCTGCATCTTTATTCCTGTCCTGCCCCTGCGTACTTCAGAACCTTTTTGTTTTTTTAGATTCCATATATATGTGTTAGCATACGGTATTTGTTTTCCTCTTTCTGACTTACTTCACTCTGTATGACAGACTCTAGGTCTCTAGGTACATCCACCTAGCCCTCCCGGAACAGGGCTCGAACCTGTGTCCCCTGCATTGGCAGGTGGATTCTTAACCACTGCGCCACCAGGGAAGCCCTGCATCCCATTTTAATGCTGCTTAATTTTTAGGCTTCCTGTGTGAATTAGCTAAGAGATACAGCAATTTAAATAATAATGACTAAAACCTTTTCTATTTCCTGCTTAATTTCTTTCTAAAGGAAAGTATTGTTTTTAAATATTTCTCAGGCATTCTCTATATAAAGAAAACCAGGAAATTAGAATTCTCTTAACAGGCGTATCTTCTAGAGCTAAGAATTTCGGATGAAGGAAAAAGTGAATAGAAAAAAAGTATTTTTATGAGTTTAGAAAGGATAGGTCTATGTAGATCTAGAGTTTAAAAAGTCAGTCAAGTGTTGTCTGTGTCATGTTAATAGAATATTATTTTGTGAGTTCTCCAGTCTTGTCCCAAAGTCTGGCATCATTCACATACCTGCATACCAGGTATAGGTGGCATGAAGGCAGCACACACTGATAACCTCCCCTTGGAAAAAAGATGAATAAAGAACATTTGCCATTTGGTTTACTTCCCGGAAAATATCAGAGGCATAATAGGAAAAAGAATTAAAACTACAAAAAAAATTTTTTTTAATTAACTTATAAAGAAGTCAGAGTGATCAGCTTTCTTATTTATAATTATGGAAAACAATTTACTCACATTACTAACGGTATAGATAAGACTACATAACTACAGCTATGTCCTTTCATAGAACTGAAGATTTTAAAATACAAGGTAACAAAATTTAAAACCTCTACTTATCCAAAATCAATTGACTATTCAAAAACTTGTGTCTTCCTCTGCTTCCATTTCATGATTAACAAGGAATTAGTTTCAGTACTCTTTTTAGAGCATAGGTTGAAAAGGCATTTTAATTTCCATCTCAGGGTAATTTTAAAACCACATCAATTATTTTTCATGTGCAGCTGTTTTTTATCCACAAATTATTGCTCTAGGCATTTTTACTTTACCACACATTTCAGAAGAGAAGGAATGAAGGGAAACCAGCTAATCCACAAATGTTTCACCAACAGTAGATCAGACCACAAAAAAGTGAAGGAGGAGTTATGAACCAACATTTCTTTAGGAATAAGAACTGCTTATTGGATATATATTATATATATATAATATATAATATAAACACTGGATATATAATCCACTTTAATTGCATTTAATTATCACTGAAGAATTGATTTCTGATTTGCTTTCCCCCTACCATTTATTCATTTAATACATATTTATTTATGTGCTGGGAAACATAAGTGAAGCATAAGACTGTTCTCAAGAGGCTTACGTCTGATTGAGAATACAATAATTGCACGTAAAACAAAGAGAGAATGATATAAAGCAATAAAACACACCAGAGACTGGTATGCCAAGAAGAGGAAGGAGAAGGGTGAAGGGAGAAGGGAGAAGGGGAAGAGGTGGAAGAGGAAGAGGAAGGAGAAGGAGAAGGAGAAGAAGAAGAAAAGAAGAAGAAGAAGAAGGAGGAGGAGGAGGAGAAGAAGAAGAAGAAGAAGAAGAAGAAAGGAGGAGGAGGAGGAGGAGAAGAAGAAGAAAAGAAGAAGAAGGAGGAGGAGGAGGAGGAGGAGGAGAAGAAGAAAGAAAAAGGAGAAGGAGAAGGAGAAGAAGAAGAAGAGCAGCTAAGATTTGGATAAGCTAAAGAAGGGCAGGGAAGACATTCTCCAAAGGCAGGAGTGAAGGTTTAAAGTGAATAAAGAATGTTTGGGATACACTGGGTAGGCGTGTCATAGGAGCAGGGTACACAGAGGTGAGTAGAATAATAGAATTTAGCCTGGAAGGGAGCTTAGATGTCATCTTTCTGAACGTGCAAAAATCTCTTTTATAACATCTCTGGATGATAGCCATTTAACATCTACTGTTACATGTTTCTTGTTTGTTTAGCAAAACACTAATTATGCTCCAGGTACTGCTCTGAAGAGTTCACAGACATTAACTCAAGTGGTCTCATAACAGCCCTATGACCAAGGTATGTTCATCATCCCTACTTTACAGATGAGGAAGTGAGGCAAGGAGAAGATAGGTGATTCGCCTCAGGTCACATTGCTGGTGAGTGGCTGATCCAAGATCCTGATACAGATGGTCTGGCTGCAGAGTCCACACTCTAGCCAGGTGTTTACCCTTTTCCAGGGTAGATGGCCCTTCCACTGTTGGCCAGCTCAAATGATTAGACATGAGGTTGAGAAGCTTCTTAAATTTTTCTTATATTTCAGCATTATTTGTGATATAGATTCGCCTCATAAAAATTCAGATTTCAAGCAAAGAACACTGTGGAACTCTAAGGATTTGAGTGCAGGTCTTCCTTGACTTACGATGGGATTATAGTCGTATAAACCCATTGTAAATTGAAGATATCATAAGTTGAAAATGCATTTAACCTACCGAACGTCATAGTTTAGCCCAGCCTACCTTAAACGTGCTCAGAACACTTCCATTAGCCTACAGTTGGGCAAAATCATCTAACACAAAGCCTATTTTATAATAAAGTGTTGAATATTTCATGTACTTTACTGAATACTGTGCTGAAAGTGAAAAACAGGATGGTTGTAAGTTTATCAGTTGTTTACCCGCATTATTGTGTGGCTGACTGGGAGCTGCAGCTCACTGCCACTGCCCAGCATCATGAGAAATTGTACCACATATCACTAGCCCAGGAAAAGATCAAAATTCAAAATTCAAAGTACAGTTTCTACTATATGTGAATCGCTTTTACACTGTTGTAAAGTCAAAAAATCGTAGGTCCAGCCATCATAAATCGGGGACCTTCCGTATAAGTGAGTTAAAGTGGTCACAGATTATAGTTACCTAGTATTTGTTTGATACCAAAACCAATGGTGTCTATGATTTTTAAAAAATTCTCTTAAAATATATAAAATGAATCTAATTCGACAAAATCTAGTGATTCTGTATGCAAAAATAAATGTAGTTGATTTATTAACTTGTGAAAGTCTTTAAACAACCTAGTGACTCAGGATACCAGAAAATATATAAAGACCATTTTATAAAGATCACTTCAGAGGTAGAACTTTCTCTGTGAATTTGAAGAATGTTTAAAATTAAGAATTCTTCTTGGTAATCTTTAAAAATCATGATGCTACTTGGCGAGTGGAGGCTGCGAGGACTGAGACAGGCTTCTTATCCCAAAGCCAGAGTCACACAATCCTAAACACTGGATTCGCTCACTCATTCATTCAGTCAATACTGACAGTTCTCTCGATGTGCCAGGCATTCTTTCAGGCACTGGGGATTCTGTGGGAGATAACACAGACCAGATTTCTGCTCTTGTGACGTTTAACATTCTTTGGGGGTGAGGAATACAGGTGGGATTTAATCAGGAGTGTAACATATTTTCTGTTTGGCCAAAATTATCCTTTATTGGATTCCCATCTGCCCCCAATTACTTCTATTATGTTAATAAGAAGGAGAAAAGACTGTAAGACCTTGAGGTACGCTTACAACTCAAGGAAAAGGAGACATAACTTGAAACAGAAAGAAAGTCTATTTTTCCAAGGAGCAGCATGAGGAGGTGGTACCAGCTTTTAGGAACGCCTGGGTCTGATGCTATCTCCCAACCGTCCTCACTGAACTCCCCAAACTGAGAAATTCTAAACCTTAAAACAAGCTAATGATTTTTAAAGTGTCAATAATGATGGTAAAATAAACACTCAAATTTAGCATATGGTATTATCATATAAAAGCAAAATATAAAAGCAAAAAGCAAAATGATCAAATGTTATTACAAGATTTTGGCTATAGAACTAGAAATACGAGTCTATTGATTAAGCCATTACTCATATAAGATGATTTCCTCCAAGGAAAAGGTTGGTCTTTCAATGAAGCACTTATACTAATAGTTTTTATGAAGAAAAGTTCAAATGTTCCTAAATTCTAAGGCCAGAGAGAAATAGTTAAATCAATAACTGAAAATTTAGAGATTTTATTGGGTAAAAATGATTAAATATTTAGCTGTGAAAATATGTTTTTCTCCGTAGAGTTAAAAAGTTTATATTGATCATTTTCTTTAAGAAAACATCCTAGGGGCATTGTCAATTATAAAGAAGGATCAGAATTCAGGTCTTTGTTTTAAGGAAACAGAGCTCTGAATTTTCACTTGCCCAAATAAAACAGCTGCAATGCAGCCTTTTGTACCACTGATAAAGGCCATATGTTCTTCCCTATCTATTAGGGTTGTGAAAGTTTTTGGTGGACAAATAATGAGAACCCAAGCCAGATTCTGTTCTCTTATAGCAGGTTCCATTTTCTACATGTAATTTCACAATGGGTGCTATAACCTGATAGTTCTATACAGAGTCATTGCACCAAATCAGGACTCTAAAATACTCTTAGTTTATTTTACCATGACCTTGCACATGTAGTAGGGTTGCATAATAGGAGAAAAATAAAGTCTGGTGCAATTCTCATGGCATTAACATAATCTCTATTGAGTAAAACCACAATTTAAAAAAACTGGCCCAATATGTCTATTGTTAACTATGGCCTAAGTTGTTTAAATAAAAAGAATTGGCATGTTAAAGAAGAACCCTGTTTGTCTTTCAACACCTGATATTGGTAGATTGAGAATGACTAACAGAACTGAGAGATCCTAGAAAGAGAGGGGGCCTTTTGAATAAGGGAAGAATTTGAAACAAAGAAGATAAAGAGGTTTCAGACTTATTTGATTTTGAGTATCTTTACACTATGTAGTGAAATTTCATTAACTTGAATTCATAAAATCAACTACTATCACCTAGTTTGGTGCTAAAGATTACTTTTGAACTATTTATGATGCAAGAAAATCAATAATAAAAAATTAAAATAGTTCTTTCCATTTAGAATGCATAAAATGAAAAGAGTTGGACAAGGGGGCACAGGAAATATTTTTAATTTGTGGAGCAATTCCTGGGATTTAGTTTGCTCCGCAGGGAAGAGCAATCTTTCAATAAATATCTTAGCAAATAAATATATTATTACATTTTTTCTTTTCTTAAATATTTTGATAGGAAAAAACATATATATATGTAAATACTTTGATTCATATCTATAAGCCAAATATTTCCAAAGTAGATATTGCTCATGATTGGTTAATACCTGAATTTACGGGGTTTGTTTCTATACCTTTCATTTACACGATCAAATCGTTAGGCCCCCATCATGTGTGCAGGCCTCAGACGCACATTCTAGTTATTGCCAGAGTGAAAGCAGAGTTTAAGAGGCTTGGGAAAAGCACCTAGGCAAGTGCTTTTGCCTATCTCAAGCAGGGGATCTCAATCTGGGGCCCATGCATGAGCTTTAATGAGCCGAGGTCTGCAAATCTGCAGAAACTGCATGAAAAATTTTTATGTGTTGATATGAAATTTTTCAGAGAGTCCATGGTTTTCATTATTATCAAAGGTCATTATCCCCCTAAAAAGGTAACAATTATTGATTTAAGGAGTCTTTGTTCATGGAAGATCCAGCGCTCCAATAAAATGCAACACAAGATTGGGATTGACATATATACATTACTATGTATAAATAGATAACTAATGAGAACCTACTGTATAGCACAGGGAACTCTACTCAGTGCTCTGTGGCGACCTAAATGGGAAAGAAATCTAAGAAAGAGGGGATATATGTATACGTATAACTGATTCACTTTGCTGTACAGCAGAAACTAACACAACATTGTAAAGCCATTATACTCCAATAAAAATTAATTTAAAAAACCCCCCAAAACAACAACAACAAAATAAAACAAAACAAAACAAAACAAAAATGCAATACAACTTTGGATTAAAAGATGTGAAAGGAGAATTCCCTGGTGGTCCAGTGGTTAGGGCTCGGCGCTTTCACTGCCAGGGCCCAGGTTCAATCCCTGGTCAGGGAACTATGATCCTGCAAGCCTCACGGCATGGCCAAAAAAAAAAAAAAGAAAGATTTGAAATGATGTCCCATCCCCCTTGACCACAAACTTTCCCTGGAAAACCCTTCAAATACCTAGCTGCCATTTGCAAGAAAAACTGTTCTAAATATAATGTTATAGATTTTGGTAATATTAAACATTTCTTCTGTTAAAGTCTCTTATATCCTTTGTTCAGCTAACAATATTTTTGCAAATGTATTATGTGCAGATGTTGAGGATAAAAACGATGAACCAAAACAGACATGTCCCTCACCTTCCAGGATGGATATATAGCAGAAGACACTCTCAGTTTTCCTTGTTCTCTATATCAACTGGAGGAAAAAAATGTATAAGATATACTCAAGTTCATCTAATTTCAACTAAAAGCACTCACATTAAACTAAATGAATGAAGTAAAGTGACATCTAGTGTTGGTTAAGTGGCAGTGAAATATGTATAAGGACACTGTAGCTTTATCTTATTCTTTGGAAATAATGTTAAACTTGGCTTGATCAACTCTTAAAAGCATAGTTTTGTTTTCATTCTTTTTTACAGTTTAGAGTAATTTTGAAATAATCTGAATTTAAATGTCGATAACATTGTTTTTACTTTCATAAAAAAATCTCAAAGCACAGAGAGAAGTATTGTATAGAGAATAAAATAACACTCATGGATCTATCACCCAATTTTGGCATTTTGCTGTATTTGCTTCAGATACCTTAAAAGTAAAACATAATAGACACATTTGATGCCCTGTGAACTCTCTCCTGATTCATTTTCATCTTTTTCTCCTCAGAAGTAACCACTATCTGGTTTACTATTTCTGGGGCTGTTTTTACATTTTTTATTACATATTTATGTACCTGTAAAATTTATAATATTGCACTTTTTATGCTTGATATAAATAATACCATACTGTATAAATCCTTGCAGCTTGCTCTTTCTGTTTCAATATTATGCTTTTCAGATTTATTTGTGTGGATCATTAGCTCTAGTCATTTATTTTAACTGCTGTGTGGTAGTAATCCATTGACTAAATTATAGCACAATATATGTTACAATTGATGGACATTTGGGTTGTTTCCAGTGTCTTGCTCTTTTAAACCATGCTACAGTGAACACTCATATTTGACCCCTTGTGCACACGTTTGAGAGTTTCTGTAAGTCTGAATGCCAAGAAAGTAGTGCTCAGGTATATACTTTTATATTCAATTTGCATCTCCCTGATTAGTTGTAAAACTGAGCTTCTTAAAAAATACGTTTTTACCACCCAAGTTTCTACTGTGAATTGCCTATACCTCACATGTGTCTATTGGATTGCTAGCATTTTCCTTACCGAATTCTTGGGGTTCTTCACATACTCTTGATATAAGTACTTTGTAGGTTTAATGCACTGCAAATATTGTTCCCCAGTTTATGGCTCGGCTCTTCACTATGTTCATAGGATCCTTTCTTTTTAATGTAATCAACTTTATCTATCTTTCCCTTTTTACAGCTTAAGAAATCCTTTTGCAAGCTTTTCTCCTTTATTTTCTTCTAGAATGTTTAAAGTTTTGATTTAAATATTTAGGCTTCTATGTTGCTAACTTTTGTGTATTGTGTGAGGTTGCGAATTTGTTTTCTTTTTTCCTATAGATAACAATTGTTCCGGCATTATTCATCGAAGAGACTATCTCTTCTTTATTGTTCACTGTAGAAATTAGTTGTGTCAAATTTCTCTTGTATGGCGCTACTTGAATAGGACCTTGAGTTTCCCTCAATTGAGTCAAGTGTATCTACTGACACATTCCACCTGTGGGCTTTTCCCTACTCACATGCTGAGCCTGATTTGCCATCTGCCTGAGAAATATTGGTCAATCTCAGCACCATTCTTCCTAATGTTCCCGGACTGTGTCTGTGTTCTCACCACTGTTTTTTTTCTTGCAGTCCATACCCTTGCCATTTGCACACCTATTCTGGATTCTGAGTCAGGGTGGCCAACCATGCCTGTTTGCCCAGGACTGAAGAGTTTTCCCAAAACAGGACTTTAAGTGCAAAAACTGGGACAGTCCCTGGCAAACTGGGATGGGACAGTAGGTCACTTTAGTTTTTACCTCCAGTTTCAGCTTCCTCCTATATGGACCCCTCGCTCGACTCTTTAATTTGGCATTATCTCTGTGCTCACCAATCATCTTTACATTGAACTTATATTTGTTGAGCACCTACTATATCAGAGGCTGTATGAAGCATTTTCACATATAGTATCTCACTGAACACTTACAACAGCTCTGTATGTCTTCCTTTTATACACGAGGAGAATTGCATATAATTGGCAAGGATCACAAAATCAGTGACACAAAAGATTGAAACCCAAGTCTCTTGACTAAAAGTATGTTATTTCTACTAAACTTGCTATCATTCTAGCCTGAGGAAAGCACAGTTGTAGTTGCGTACGTGGGGTCCACCTCTGTACTAACTGAACTTCTGGGTGGAACCTCATTATGCCTAGCCTCTCGCTGTTCGTACCTTTTTGGTTGAATGTTATTGCTGGTACGTTTGACAGTATATGAAGTCAACTTCATATATTATAAAGCAAAAGTCACAATTCCATTTGTTTTGCAACAGTACAAACATCTCAAATGTTTCATTAGGATAAAAACCAAGAAGAAAGAGAAACATGAATATTATAGCATGGCACATCACACTGCCACGTCAGATTGTATCCCTCCAGTCAAAACATCACTGCATAGGTGTGGGATCTTTTCATTTTATTGCATCTACTTTGTCAATTGTTCCCTTTTTATAGCTTATTTAAGAAATCTTTCATTAAGTTTTCACCTTTACTTTCTCCAAATCCCAACTCTTATTTGTAGATTATTAATACAAAATATTGTTTGTGTAATATTAGTTCCCCAAATATCAATAGGAGTTAGGTAGGGGAAAAAATAATCCAATTAGTGTGGGAAACAAATTTCTTTATTATAGAACCTCTCAGTCTTTATTTTGTTAGTTTGCATTGTTATTTCCCCACACAGAGATAGTATAGCATCTTCCAAATGATTTGACCATGAAACCTTTTTGTTTTCTTTTTTCATAACTTTTCCCATACTTTGGAATATACATAGGGAAATTCTGTTTTCATCTTTCACAGCAGAATACCCTCTAGAGGGCAGCAGATTACCTTGGCATATGGCCAATCACCTGTTCATTGAACAGGTTGACAAGGGTCCTGGAACATGTTCTATTATTATTCAGTTCATGGACGTAAAATTTCTAGTTCCTATAGCAGGAATAGACATTGAAATTTATCTTAAGCCTGATAATAAAATAAGTGTGTGGCACTAAGATAAATACTCAGAAATCAACTAATTGAGTCTCTGATTGATCACAATTACATCATTGTATTATAAAGTTCAGATAACAGATCATATCTTTTCCTTCTTCCTTTTTATCTTCAATCAAACTACAAATATTAATCAAATGTTCTATAAGGAATAAAATGAAGTATTAGAAACAGTTCCTTTCCCAAGGAGCTACTAAAAGATTGGGGAGATGTTTAGATAAAGCAGCATGTTAACTCAGTGACTGTCATACCTGCCTGCAATTTTGAATCACCTAGAGGCACTTTTAAACAATAACAATGCCCAGGTCCCACCTCAGAACAATTAAATTTGAATCCCTGTGTTTGGTCTCAGGCATGGCATTAAAATAAATATTTTCAGATGACCTGATGAGCAGCCAGGGTTGAGAACCACTGTTTTATAATGATCAAATAATGTTTTAGGGAAGTAGTTTCTGACCTTTTCAAAGAAGAGCAGAAATTTAGGCTTCTTTTCCTAGAGGAAGTGTTTTAAATGTGGAAGAAACAAAGAGAAAATAGTCATTCTTACATCCTCTGTCCAAAGTTAACATGTGTCAACGTCTTTATTCTTTCTTAGCCATCAGGATTACATACAACAGAATCAAACAAAACCCCCACATCTTATAGTTCCTAAACTTAAATTCAGAAAACATTTCCTAGTCTTACAGAAAAATACATTATTTTTTTGCCTCCAAAAATTCATTATAGCTCACCTTAGTTAACAAATAGCCTAGCACATTCCAAATAGATCCACTGGACCCATGAGGGCCTCATCTGACAAAAATAAATTCTATTCAGTTGCTACCTGAATAGAGCTAAGAGGTTTATTTGTACAAAGACTAACTGGTGAGACAGAGGAGGAGAGAGCAAGAAATCAAGAAAATATGAATGACTATATATCTTCCAGTTGCAAAGAGATATGGAACAAGCACCTGCCTGGATGGCTGGAATGAGAAGTGTAGGCTGTAGTTATGGATTAGAAGTTTTCTTTATGCAAAATTAACTGGTTTACAGTGGGAAGTGAATGCATGGAAACGTGTCTCGTTAACATCACATTCTTTTTTTAAATTAATTAATTAATTATATTTTATTTTGGCTGTGCCGGGTTTTAGCTGTGGCACACGGGATCTTCATTGCGAGGCATGCGGGATTTTTTTTTTTTTTTTTTTTTTTTTTTGGTTGCGGCATGCGGACTCTTAGTTGTGGCATGTATGCAGGATCTAGTTCCCCGACCAGGGATCGAACCCGGACCCCCTGCATTGGGAACGCAGAGTCTTACCCATTGGACCGCAGGGGAAGTCCCAACGTCACGTACTTACCATGAGCTCAGTGTCAATAACCTGATAGGACGGCTGTTTTTAGGGCGTCATAGAACTGGAGACCTCCTGAAGACAATGACAAGTCTTTGAACTAAAAGATAGTATTTGAAAATAAAATACAGGCAGAAATAATGGATGCAGTTCTTCTGAGAGCTGATAGATATTTTAAGCAAAGAACCAGATCCATCTTTTGCAAAAGGCTTTAGAAATCAAACTAAAAATGCTTAGCTAGGTCTAATGAAGTGTACTTTGAATGATCCAGAGGAAATATTATTATCCCTATTTTATCGATGAAGTATCTAAAATCAGAGAAATTAAATAACTTTCCCAGGCCTGCAAGCAAATAAGAAGCAGACTGGCTTCAAAGTCTTCATGCTTGACTACTACACTGTATTGCCTCAGAACTTACAGAAAAAACTTCACGTTGCAATAAACACATGTATGTACGTATCACACAAATTACCTGTTCTAAGGCACATATTTCAACATCTCTAAAATTGGGATATTACCAACCCTCAGTGGGGTCTACAATTATAACTGACACCTATATTGATACATAAATGATACCTGTAATTATAACTGAAACATAATTGGTACATAAAACAATGGTATGTCTTTGAAGTATAGTAAAATAAATCTCATAGGCACTTGCAGTTGTTCCTGCCCATAGGAAGGTGTTCGTAAAATCAGAAATCCTTTTCTTTTTTAAGAAAAGTGATGAAATAAATACAAATTTTTGTGAATGAAAGTTCATTCACTCTTTTAACTAATTTCTTGAGTTTGGTGATCAAAGTAGCAAAAACTCTGGAATCAGACGGACCTGTGTCAAATTCTGCCCAAACTATTTCCAAGCTATGTGACCTTGAATAAGTTACCTAATCTCTCTAAACCTCAGTCAAATGAAGATGTTAACAGTAACTCAGAGTTATCATGAGGATTCAATGTAATAATTCATTTAAGGGACCAGCACAATATTTGGCACATTTGATAAATGTTATCCACTATTATCACTATTAGTTTAAAAAAGTCTGTTACATGCCTCCATTGTGTCACACAGAGGGCTAAGGTTTGGTTATGACCTTAAAACAATGAAATAAGGAAAAGATTTTGCTCTCATAATGCTTATATATATCCTAGTAGAAAAGGACACAATTATTATTGTATTTACTATGTAATCAGCACCAGGCAAATCACTTAGAGTTAAAAGGTGAGTTAAGATGACTTGCCTCTCCTTGAATGATTTACAGTGTAGTAACCTAGTTAACTAATACTTAAAATCCAATTGTAGAAAGTCTCTTCGAAAGTAGTTATGTCCCTAACAAGGTAATTAAGACATTTCTATTTGAGGTCTAGTAAGAGATTCAAACTAGATAATCCAAAAATATTTGTCCTTTAAAAATCTTACTATAGAATCACAGGAAATTTTAAAACATTAAATAAATAGCATCCACCTTCCAATTACACATTCAGATGTTTCACTCATTGCCATATGTATTATCCTCACATATTAACTAAGTTGTCCTTTATCACTATAGTAATTATCTTCTATGGTAACGATATGCTGAGTCACCAAAAAATCAATCCACCATGTAAGGTGAGTTAGGCCCCAATGATAATTCTTCGTGATATTTTACCCAACTCTAACAAACTTCACATTTATATAAGATGAGAACAAGAGCAAATGAGACGGTTTGGTGGCTCATTTTCTTTATATCAGATGAGAACTAGAGAAACCATGGTGGTTTCATGACTCTTACCTCATGGCTCAGGAAAAAGTGGCTGAGCCAGCAGTTTTCCTCGTTCCAATCTAAGACCCTGTTCCACTTAAGTGATATTCCTGGTCTCAGTTTTCTTATTTGGAAATACAGGAATTGAAAGAGTTTTTTTCTTTAAGTATTTTTTGCAAATATGTAAGTAACATATATACTGAGTTCTGAATATTTGGAAAAAACAGAAAAATATAAAAATAACCCATAATATTATCACCCAGAGAGAGCCAAATATTAACATTTTGACATATTTCTCTCTAGAAAGAGGAAAAGACAGGTGAGCACATATATATACAAATTAGGAATGGGATATGACCAAATGCATAGGTGAAATCAACAGACTACTTATTACTTTATGAAAGTAAATAAAAACAAGATATGAGTGATTCTTAGGAAAATATAAATTACATTAATTGACTTAAGAATAGTAGAAAACCTGAATAGATCTATAACTATGAAAAAAACTGAAAACACTTGCAGAAACATACTTCCACGAGGTAGGTACCATTACAACCCCCATTTTATAGAATGAAGAGGCTACATGTCAAAGAATTAGCAGAGCTGGGACTTGTCAGTGGTTTCCATGATCGCAATCACCATACTCTAAGTAGGTCTGGACCCCAATGAGAAAAGACTTATCCTATGGTAGGCAAGTCATTTAACAATCAGTAACCCAGCACCTTCTCTGTGCATTGTTCTGGGTGCCAGGGATGCAAAGATGAATAAGTATGCCATGGTCCCTGTGTTCAAGAAGCTTCTAGTTGACTCAAGACAGACAAATAATTATACAGACTATATTGCAACATGTTAATTGCTATAACAGAAGTAGAAAAAAAAAGCATTGCCAGATCGCAGAGGAAGGAGTGATGCCATGGGGGACAGGGAAGGGATCATACTGAATGTACCATTTGGGCTGGCTCTGGAAAGGTCAGCAGAGAAGGGAGAGAAAGGCATTCCATGAAGAGGGATGTGCTGAGGCAAAATGCTATAGATAATCTATACGTTGATGTGTCATTAAATCTCTCTTTAAAAACAGTGCAAAGAGACATTATGCTGCTTTTGACAGAAGGCAGCAGTTGTCAGCAGCATCTTTTCCTTCTTCCATCATGACAAAAACTGCTGTTAGTTCACATTAAAATGGTAGTGATATTTGGCAGAAATCTACTGTATTCTTCCTTAATGAGTTGTCAGAGATTCTGCCATGCCATTTGTCTTCTAAACAAGTTATTATGAAGGCTGTCAGTAAAGAGTAAAGATGAGGATAAGCGATATATTCACCAGTCAGCAGGGGGTTGAGAATCTGTTCAGTCAGAATCAGCAGGGGGCTGTGGGAAAATGTCTGTTCTTTAAGCAAGCCTATGAAGGACTACCATTCAAAAGAGAGGGTAGGTTTGTAAGAAGCTAAGAAAGTCTTCCTCTAATTTAAACTCCCAGGAGCTTTCTGTGGGCACTCTATCTGCTTACAGACAGAGAATGAAAGAATAGCAGACATTCGGATATAAGAGTGATCCTAATTTTGACCACTCACCAAAACCTAATTTGGAGACTGACAGATGAATCTGATACTATACAGAAGGTCATGTGTATGGGTAATTAAGTGGACAATCACATATGTCAAAATAATTCACACTCAGTCTGCAGTATAGAAATTTCGCTCTTACTTAGGCTATTAATTACGTGTGGAATTAAGGATTAAGATTGATCGTGTTTGTTTGTTTTCCCTGAGTTTCTTACAGTTTGGATTAGAAGTGCTAAGGAGCAAAGTTAGGAGAAAGACAGATCCTGGCTCTGAGGCTTATTCCTTGTGGGACTTTGTGCAAATTATTTAGCAACTCTAAATAACTAACTGCTTAACAGAATTGCTGTACGGATTAAATGCGATATGTAAAGTGTAGGCACATAAGTGCTCAATAAATGGCAGTCATAATGATGCTGCTGCTGGCTTAAATATTATTATTATACAGATCCAAGAACAGTCTAGGCTTTCCCCCAAGCATAATAAGTTCCTGTAAGGAGAAGAAAATTTTTATTGTCTAAATAATTATGGATAAGTAAATTATATTATGAATAAAAATATTTTCTGCTGATAAATTTAATCTTTTGTCAGTAATAAAATCTAATTTGTTATCTATGATTGGATAGAAACAGAATCAGTTTCAGTTCCCCTTCTTAAATTATTACATTTTTGATTGCTCTATTATACTTTGAGAATCAAGATACAGATGTTAACAGCATCATTGCAAAATCTCATTTTACAGTGTATGGCTTTAAAAGAATTATATTTTACTGCCTAACATTCTCAACATACATGGAAAACTGAAAGGTTTAAGCTATGAAACACTTACTGAAAAGCTATTCTGTCTTTGGGAGGATGAAGGGTTAATCTCCTGTAATTGAAGCCATAGTTACAACTCAAGGGATATTCTTTATTTTACTCTTCAGTTCATTCCAGCTACTAATTTAAACTATCAGAGAATAATAGTATATTAAAGCTGGAAAAGTCCTTAAGATGATCTATTTCAATCCCTTAATTTGACTAATGCAAAACTAAGGCCTACAGAGGTCAAGGGACTTCACCAAATATCAATGGGACCAAGGGTAATATTAAAAAAATTTTTTTTTTCAGAATTGCAGCAGCTATAACTAATATAACCTGATAATTGCTAGAAGTAAATAATAGAACTAATCTGGTATGGAATAAATCTGACTTTTTAAATCTTAACTGGTTCTCACACCTGGGGTTAAATATCAGCTATTTGGAACACTGTGAATAACATTAGGTGCTTCATTTCTACAGTTCCTTGAATAACAGCCCACTACATTTCTACAACACATGGACATGTTCTTCAGTGCCTTCAAAGTTAAAGTGCTACTCAAAGTCCATCATTTTAGACATTGGATAGAAAAGGACATAGAATCATATTTGGCTTTGGGAAATTTCACAGTTCTTGGGATACAATTAATATATTGCTCAAATATTTGTCTATATTGTCTTGTTCACTGTAACTCTACTATATATTGGCTAACAAGATCAAATAAAATAATTTTTTAACAAAGGATATTCTTTGTGTTTGACAGTAACACAGAATGGCTATTTTCCTGTAAGCCAGTTGATGTCACTCTATAAAATAGGCAGTAATTATGATAAAAAACTAAAATAGACTTCGTAACCTTACACTTCAACAATTTTTCACTCATGCACATTCAGTCATGCATGTAAAGCTGTCATTTCCAATCTAGACTATTTCTGATTAGTCTTAGCTATTCTGAAGCAATGCCAATCAGAGTGATTATGTTATCACTCTTGTGGCAATTAAATGCTCTATTTGTTTACTACTGAAAGCATGACTGATCTGATACATAGTCAAGTTACAAATAGTTCTGTGTCTGATATTAATGAATGCCCATAATGCATTTTTCCAAAGTTATTTCTTCACAGTTAAAATGACACAATTTACAATGAAAATTTTTCCTCTTTAAATCAGTGGTTCTCAACTAGGGCCAACTTTGCCTCCTGGGGACATTTGGCAATGTCTAGGGACATTTTTGATTGTCGAGACTTGGGGGGAGGAGGGATGTTACTGGCATCTAATGGGTAGAGGCCAGGGATGCTGCTAAACATCCTACAATATATAGGACAGACACCCCCCTTCAACCCCAACAAAGACTTATTTGATCCAGAATGTCAGTAGTGAAAAAGTTCTGGAGATTGATGGTGGTGATGGTTGTACAACAATGTGAGTGTACTGAATGCCGATAAACTATACACTTAAAAATAGTTAACATGGTAAATTTTATGTTATTTATATTTTACCACAATAAAAAGAAATCAATAGTGCTGAGACTGAGAGCTTTAAATCACTGAGAGTCCTTTTGTAAGGAATGTATTTCAGTACTTCTAAGAAGGCCAAAGGACTCTGCATCGATAAAGCGACATTAATAAAGCAAACAACTTTACTTTCTTCTATTAAATCATATTTTGTTCTCTCTTGACTTGCTTCCAAATTTCTTTCATCCACTAGTGAATGATTCCAAACAATAGTTTCCTCACCAACATACATACTGCTGCAACAAAAATGAAAACAGAAACTATAATTAGGGTTTTTGTTTGTTTGTTTGTTTTTGCTTAGGCTAGTTTGACTTAGGTTTTAGTTACATGCAACCAAAAGTCTTGACAAATATAAGGGGCAGCAAAGAAACTTGGACAAACACAGAAAATATGAAAATTTGACACATGGGCTGTATGGAGAAGAAAGAACAAAACAACATGAAGCAACACGCTCCAAAAAACACTAAAGATAGAAGTAAAGATTTATTTTCTTTTTCTGGTGTTAGTCACAAAGGAAGCTAAATGCAGGCTTCAATAGTGTTCCATTAAGCAAGTTTATCAAGTGTAGACTCCAGCCTCAACCTATGCTTCTTCAAATCTACCTTCCCACTACTTTAAATATCTCCCCTGTGTTCAGAGTTGAACCAAGTTAGTCACTTCACTTTATACTATTTCAGCTCTGAAAATATTTTATCAGTATTCCCTCTTCCCCAATTTAGTCAATGGTAATTAAAACATTTCTTATTGGGACAATACATATTATTAATAGCTCTTGCTGAAGCTGGATTAGAATATATCAGCAAAGCCATAGCCCTTCAAAAGTTTTGATATTAACACAAATGAAAATGAAGCTCTAAAATTGGAACACAACGATTAGAATCAAAAGTTTTCTCACCTATAACATAGCCACATCATAAAAATAAATACTTTGCACAACTTTTACTAAAGTTACTCTTAGTTCCATAACAGCACATTAGAAAAAAGATGCTGATAATCTGTCAAAATAAGAATTTTAGTCATATATGTAGAGAAATTCTTGTCACAAAATTTTAATTTACAAAAGAGATGGGAAGAAGAAAATATAGGGAAATATTTTAGTGACATTGGGTAAAGAAAAAAAGTAAACCAAACGAAAAGCAGAAACTCTAAAGAAAACGATTAGTGAACTGAAAACATTAAAATCAAAATTTTCTGTGTGGCAGAAGATACCATAGGCAAAATCAAAGTTCAGGCCACAGTCTGGGACAGTGTTTCTCAGAAGCACATAGTCAGCACCTGGGGAGCTTTTAAAAGTACTGATTCATAGGTCCCATTCCCAGAGATTCTGATTTTAAGTGGATGA